>NC_142063.1:29662702-29972434 GCF_059756535.1 Pantherophis guttatus | reverse complement strand
GGCGTCTGCCTGCCATTGTCTGAGCCAGGAAAGTCTACGGGCCGTGATAGTTGCCCCAATGGCCTTGGCCGTGAACCTGGATGAATTCAAGGTGGCGTCGGCCGAAAACTCTAAAGCTGCCAGTACCTTAGTAATGTCCTGCTGAGAGCGTAAGTCAGACACTGGAAGACGTTCCTGCAGTTGCTTGAGCCAAAGAATGGACGCTCGGTTAAAGAAGGAAGCAGCCATTGAGGATCTGACGGCCCATGCAGAAGCCTGGTGAGACTTGACCAACACGTGTTCCAGACGGCGTTCCTCCGGCCGGAGGTTCTCCTCTGGAGGGCCCGCAGTATACGAAGAGGTCGAAAGGGCGGCAACCGGAGCATCCACCGAGGGCACCTGCAGAAGGGAGGAAAACTCCGGGGCCATATTATAAATGCGCTTGTCCAACGCATTGGGTCTAGGCCCCGAAGCAGGGGCAAGCCATTGCTTAGTGAGGACATCCCGGAACAATTTGGGGCCTGGGATCTCTTCGGTTTCAATGAGAGGTTCCTCAAACAGAGGCACTGAAGAAGTCCCCTCCCCAGCCGGATTAGGGCGGGGTGTTCCTAAACCAGTCGTTAACTTAGCTTTGTGCAATAAGGACCTGAACAATTGGGGTTTGAATAGGCCTATGAAAGAAGGTTGGTCTGGGGTTAAGTCTTCATCATCAGACAACTCAGTGTCCTTAACCTCCTCACCGGTGAGAGAACCTTGGACAGAAGAAGCTGATGAATGAGCTCTGGCAGGGGGTTGAACCCTATCTGACATAAGACCTGAACCTTCCACATCTATGTGAGAGGGTGAATCAGAAACCCATGAGGCTGTTCTGCGCTGTCTGTCGGCCTGAATGCCTTGCTGAATGGCCTGATGGATATAAGCCACCAAATCTGGGGAAATTACAGGCCCCTGCCCTTGGTTATCAGAACTCTGCAGGACTGGGGAAGGAGAAACCCTGCCCCCCCCCGGGGATTGAGCCCTAGAGGGCTCTTCTTCTTGATTCCCAAAGAGAGATTCATTAACTTGTTGCTGTGGCTGAACAGAAGCCCCATCCCCATCCGGGGATAAGGCTGGAGGCAAGGCCTGGGCAATGGGTTCAGGTCTCACAGGAGAGGAGGCCCGAGCAGGGATAGAGGCTGAGGCCTCAGCTTCCTTAATAGAGGCCTCCTTGAGGGCCTTTTGTATTGAACGTTCAATTGCCTGGTGCAGCCTCATCTCCTCCCTTGATCTAGAATCAGAAGATTTGGAGGAGGATTTTTTTGTCTTTTTTGTAGGAACCTCAGCTGAAGTTCCAGGTTGGTCCAAAGAAGGGCCCTGTCTCTTAGTCTTAGACTGTCTGGTGGGAGCCATTGTAGAAAGAGGCCCAGACCTCGCAGAAATGCAAAATGGTGGAGGGAGCAGAAAGGCCAAAATGGCGGCTGCCACGAGGTGAGCAGGGATCCCTGGAGAGGCCTAGGAAGGCTGCAAGCCGTCTGCCAAAGAAAGGGCAAATAGAACAATTAATCCAGGAGGGGAGGATGATCCTTAGTTAATCCCCCCCCCCCGCAGGGAGAAACTTACTTTGGCAGCAATGAGTTCCAATTAGACTGTGCTGTCTCCTTTGCAATTCCCTCCAGGCGCGTGGGCGAAAGCCCAGGGGGCGCCAAATCGCTGCTGAACAGGCAGGAAAAATCGCCCTGCCTGCAGTCCTGCCGGAGCTGAAAGGAGAGCCGGAGGAGAATGGGGCGATTAGGCCCGAGGGAAAGGCTCCCAGCTCCTGTGCCTTCCGGCGCGATGCAGCCCAATGGAGCAGTGGAGGCTCCGCCTTCCCCGCCCCTTCTGAAGCCGGTGCGGCGGCGGGGAAGCAACCACCTAATCCCTGCCTGAGGGCTGCTGCAGCGGCATAGGGAGTTTAACCCCTCTCGCTGCCAGAGAAATCTCCACCTCGAGGGAGCTTAACTCACCTCGATCAGTCCTCAGCGGCCTCGGGACGAAACCTTGCTCGCTGGGAATTATTCCCCCCCCCCTGGGGGAATCAGGCAGGCAACAATTTAGAAGTCCAATTAGCTGGAAGGCAGGGATCAATTTAGAATATCCAATTAGAGTTATAATACTTCCAAAGTTATGGAGCAGCTCAAACCGTGACTTGATCCAAATCGGATCGAGTCTGAAAGCTGGGAGGCTACAGGAAGGGAGGAGCTTCTCAGCTAGCAGACCCGATCCGACGTCATCGGAAGAGCACTCCCCATGGAAGAGGACCACCGGACCCACGTTCAATGAGAAAGTGACATGACCAGTCCTCACGTTTACAACTATCACAGTATCAGTGTAGTCACATGATTTGTGCATTTGTCAATCATTGCATATTGCAATGTGTTTATAACAGCTGCAGCGTGCTACAGTCATTTGATTGCCACTTGCAATCTTCCTAGTTAGCTTCTGACAAGAAAAGTCAGAAGTCTGCAAGTGGCAATTACATGACATCTGATTTAATGACCATGGCAAAAAAAGGTTGTACAATGATCAATGGCATGATCATATGATGCCTCGTTAACAAGCATACTGCTTAACAATGAAGTTTCTGGTCCCCATGTGGTTGAAAGCAGTGGTGAAATGTAAAATTTGTTACTACCGGTTCTGTGGGCGTGGCTTGGTGGGGGACTGGGTCGGCGTGGCCTACTTTTTTTTTTTTACACTTTTAAAACCATTTGTTCTACAACCTCTTCAGCTGAAGAGGTTATAAAAAAATGTTTTTAAAAGCCTCTGCCGATCAGCTGGGATCGTCAGAGGCTTTTAAAAGCATTTTTTCTACAACCTCTTTGGCCAAGGAGATTGTAAAAAAACTGCTTTTAAAAGCCTCTGATGATCCCAGCTGAGCTGCCTGATCGGCAGAGGCTTTTTTTCTTTTAAAAGCCTCTGACGATCCCAGCTGAGCCGCGCGATCATCAGAGGCTTTTTTTTTTTACTTTTAAAAGCATTTTTTTTGGCCGAAGAGGTTGTAGAAAAAATGTTTTTAAAAATAAAAAAAAAAGCGTCTGATGATTGGGTGGAGGGGGGGGGGTTGCGCGCACGGATGTTTGCTACCGGTTCTCTGAACCACCCACCGCTATCACTACTGGATCGGGCGATCCGGTCCGAACCGGGAGCATTTCACCCCTGATTGAAAGTTGAAGATGACCAGGAACAGCAGATAAGCTTGAACAGAGATGGGAGGATGGAAATCATGCCACATCAGCCTGAAGTGGCCAAAAACATGGCTCATTCCATGTTGGTTTTAACGTTTGATATTGATTTTAATTGATATGTTTTAAATTATGGGCCAAATTCTATTTAATTAGTTTTAAATAATTATTTTAACTTTTGTGTACAAATGTTTTTATTTGGGCTGTTCACCGCCCTGAGTCTGAAAGGAGAAGGGCGGTATACAAATTTAATAAATAAATAAATAAATAAATAAATAAATAAATAAATAAATAAATAAGCAAGCAAGCAAGCAAGCAAGCAAGCAAGCAAGCAAGCAAGCAAGCAAGCAAGCAAGCCCCAGCAGGATCCCATACGCTACTGGTATCTGACTTGCTGTCCAGAGTAATGCCTGTGAAGTTTAATTGATTCCACATACCTTGTACTTGTCACTAAAACAGAGCCTGTAGTACAGTGGACTAAAGCACTGTTATTAACAGATTAACATCTGCTGCTTGCAATTACTGCAAGTTCAAATCTCACCAGGCTCAAGGTTGACTCAGCCTTCCATCCTTTCAAAGGTAGGTGAAATGAGGACCCAGATTGTGGGGGCAATAAACTGACTTTGTATAAATATACAAAAGTATGAAGGCTATTGCTTAACACATTGTAAGCTGCCCTGAGTCTCCGGAGAAGGGCGGCATATAAATTAAAGCAAAAAACAAACAAAACAAAAACGTGTTGACTTAAGGAGGAAAACACCTTTTAACACCAGTACTATACAACTAAGGCTGTGTTAACTCAGTCTCACACTGTCATGGAGACACAACAGGGGAAAAAAAAATGTTGCCAGGGCATGTTTGTAGCTTGGTTAGTGCAAAGGTGAAAGGCCCTTACATCTGAAAGATAAAACCGTTTGATGTTAATAGTTAATTCCTATAATTTAATCCATTGCTTTTTGGGTTTTGTTTTGTTTTTTTGTTAACAACCCCCCCCACACACACACTAAACTAGAAATTGGGAGACTGGGAGTTCTAATCCTGCCTTTGGCATGAAAGCCAACTGGGTGACTTTGAGCCAATCACTCTTTCTCAGCCCAACCCACCTCAGAGGGTTGTTGTGGGAAAAATAGAAGGAAGGTGTGTTGGATACGTTTGTCACCTGGAGTTATTTGTAAAAATAATAAAGGCGGGATTAAAAAAAAATCTTTAATGAATCAAATGAAGAAAAAAATTGTCACAATGGGCCATTGCAAAGTCATGTCCTTTCACAACAAAAGTTTTCTAAGAATCTACCATGTTTTCCAGAAAATAAGACCCTGTCTTACATTTTTTTGAACCCTGAAAAAAGCACTTGGCCTTATTGCCATGCACTCAAAAGCCCAATTGCGCTTATTATCAGGGGAAATTCTTATTTTGGGGGAAATAGGGTATTAAACATTTAGTTTCTGCAAATATCTCCTAGAATTATCTCTTGATGCACACAGTCCTATTTTAGGGATTTCACATCCTTCTCTTTAACCTCTTAGTTATATATCCAGCTCACCTGATGCCACTGCTCTCTGCTAACACATGCAAAACCAAGGGGAACTTGTTCTATTTTTTATTTTTGAACACTGAGTTGCTACAGCCAGCTTCAATGAACACACAACTATGAATGTTCTTGGAAAGAGGCCACAATGGAACCACAGAATAAGGGATGAAAAAGGACTTCCTTCCTTTTATCATTTCTGTGGGCAGATGTTGCCATTTTGTGCTCTTTGACTGAAACCAAACAGAGACATGTAAACTGACACCATCCTAGCATTTCATTCAAGAAATCTCACTATCATAGCTATTGCCTTTTCTGGCAGTCTTGGCTACCAAAAAACCCCAAACATTTTCAATCATCCTATGTCTCAAGTACTATGTCTCAGATAATGCACCGCACCTGGGTATCAGGAAACTGAAAACCTCCAAATTATTTGATTTCTTTTTTTAAAAAGAAATTTAATAGTTTTGACTGCTAGCCTACACAGGCATGGAAGAAGGAAGAGACAATAATGTTACTGAGGTAAATAAACTCTTTTTTTTCCCCTTCTCCTTCCTCAAAAAAATTCTTTGCAATTTTAATCACCTTACTGAAACGTAGTTTACTTCTAAAAAAACAACAACTAAAAAACAAACAAACCAGGGGGTAGGAAAGAAGGCCCTTTTAATTACTAACATATTGCAGAGGTTAACAACCTGCGCCTGAGATAGACTGGCCTGGAAAACATGGATCTGAAACATAAAATGTGAACTTTTCCATTTTGTTTTATGTACAGTGGCTGTATAGGATTATCAGGCCTGGGGATGGCCATTCAGCTCTAAAAGCAACACAAGCAACAACAAATGTTTTAATTTGGCAAGCAAAGTGACTTTCCATTAAGTAGTACGGGTGATTTAATGGCGAAAGTGAAATGTAGAAAACAATAGATGAGTTAACTATTGCCGAACAGACTAATTTTTTTGTTTTTATTCAGGATGAGCCTGCACACCAGTGATCATATTGTTTATGCAATGTCCTTAGGAAAAAAAAACAACCTTGTGTTTATTTGTCTGGCTCATTACTAGGGTAATAGTAGTTCAGTCAGAGATGCCTGTAGTGTAAATCATACAATAGAGAGATCATCAGCATCTTTCGGTATCATTTTAGATGTAATGCTTTCCAACAGAAAAAGTATGTTTGCATACTTGAACGTTGATATGAAGTACAAATGAAGCGTTGTCTTGTCCAGTACTCTCTTCCCATAATGATCACACAAATCACATTGTCTCGGATTGCAGCTATCCAAAAATTATACATGAAACTATATAGGTGAAGAATGCAACCAGAGGCAGCCTCAACAAGAGGCAACCTCAACGAGAGACAGCCTCAACGAGAGACAGCCTCGGGCATTTCCTATGGCAGAAGCTCGTTTAGTTGTTTTATACTGACTGTACCCTGAAATACCCTGAGATAAGGCAATATTTCACTAGCAATTTAGCCTAATGAAGGATCTTGGCAGGCCCAAGGCAGTATGAATCCATGGAGGTAATGCACGTATAAATACATTCAAAGCTGGTTTAACACCATGGTTTTGATCCTGTCACCTGCTCCACCCTCTTGCTCCCAGATCCTCATAGGCATCATGGCTGGGTTTAACAGGTAGTGAAATGCAGCACATATCAAAGTGAGAATTCTGTGGTCCTATTAATTTTGCTAAACTACAATGCTTAATGGTCCCAGCCAGCACAGTTAATACTGTACTAAAGGATTTGAGAATTAAACTCAGCAGCATATAATATGCTCTGCATGGGGATGCCCTTGAAAACCACTCAGAAGCTACAGTATAGTTTAAGGGTGTAAAACTCAATTTCATTGAGGGCTGCATCAGGGTTGTGTTTGATCTCGGGAAGCCAAGGTGGGCATGGCCAGCTTGCCATCACTCGTGTCGGGGACACCTGTGGTGTTTGTGACAGCCTCCTGCAACCCTCTGCCAACGAAAACGGAGCTTGTGGACCCAGTTAGACTCTCAAAAAGAAACTTTCATGTGACAGTAGTACTCATGGTTTTTGTACCTGCTCTGATCATACATTGGGAATGGACTGAAATGTCGTCTAGACATGCAGAAGAATAAGATGGTAGAATCTATTCTACTATTTCAGGTTGCAGAATGTGGCAAAATTCCCCTCAAAGTAAAGAAACAAAAACGTTACAAAGCTTCTTGGCCTGGTTGCTTTCCTTCCTATGAGATTTTCCAGGAGGACAACAAACATCAAAAACAATTATGTGCAACCTGAAATACCGGTAGCAGTCAGTTCAAACAGTCTACCATTTTATTCTGCTGAGTATGGAGACCAAGTCTAGTCTAAAGATCATATGTGAATCCTGTAAGAAGCTGAATCCTCCACTTTCATAAGAATGTTGGCTTTGGGAGGATAAGAAGCCACAGTTTAAGCCCTGAACTCAAGTGGCTTTTTTTTTATTGCTAAAAAAGATTGAGCTTTTTAAACCTTTCTTCTCAATATATTGAGTCAAAATGTCTGTCCATAGTCATCTTTACTTCTTTGCCATTTTAAAAAATTATTTCCAATTCCTAGAAGTGTGATGTACATCTTTCTTTGATTCGTGATTAGTGTGATTATTTTGATTGATTACTGTTGAGGGAGGCTTTCTCCACCATGGAAACTCCAGAAATGTTTGGATTGCAACTCCCCAAATTTCTAGGCAAAATTCTAGGAGCTGAACTCCCAACATATGTTTCAATCTCACTGCATAGATTAGACCAGGAAATCAACTCCACAGAAAGGCTAAAATGACTTTTATTGAGATTGGCTCGAATAACATAATCTTGCAGTCTGATTATTTTGCACCTCTACTCCTTAAAGTTCAGTGAATCAGGCAGGTGTCCGAGCCAAATGTTATCTGGACTTTCTTGATTTTAAAATCGCTCCAGCCCCTTTTTCCTAGGCAAGAAATCTCTGTCAAGGGAATCTTCCACATTTCTACAATAAGATGGGGGAAATGCAAAATTGGGGAAATCCAGGTTAAAAGTGTTGTTTCTGTTACTCTCGAACTCACCCAGAAGATTAAGTAATCCTTCAAAAGCTTAAAAAACAGAGGAAGAAGCAAGCAATTGTAATTTTCTTTGGAAAAGAGAAAGAGATTTGCATTGTGGGTGCTGCCTTTTTCGTCTCAAAAGCAGAGTTTGCAACATAAAAACACTTCAGAATGCTCCAGGAGGTTTTTCTTTTTTTCAATGTAAAATTTGGAATGCTTTATTACTTAATTTACAAACCAGACATATACCCTATGATTATCCAACTCAACTGTTACTATTTAAAAATTCAAACAGCAAATCTAGGAAGTGGAAAGCACTGAATCTTTGGCTAGGAATCACGATGCCTTCAAAATAAAACCCAATTATCCAAAGGTTTTACGGCTCCAGACTTTCCTATTCTAGCTTTTGAATTCACTGAAGTGGCTCTCCAAGAAACAGAGAAGGGATGGAAAGGTTAGCAATTCTCAATGAATGTGCCTCCTTTAGAATACTGTTTGCAGATACTTTGTTTTCCTAGGAAAATCCGGAATAAAAGCTTTAGTTCAAGACTGAGAAACCTGCTGTCCTCCAGGTATTGTTGAAGTCCACATTGTATCACCCTTGCCAATGTGTCCAACGGTTAAGGATAAGAGTTCAGAAATATCTTGGGTGGATAGTCATAGCCAGAGCAGGTGACGGTTCTTTATTCTGCTCTTTTGAGTTTTCTATTCAGTTCTGGTTATCAAATTTAAAAAGGATTTAGAGAAATAAGTTCATAAAACGGCAAGAGGATAAGTGAACTAGAAAGTAAATCTTATTGAAGGAATTAAACCTATTTCACCTTGAGATGAAAAGGCTCAATATCTTCCACTGCTTTAAAGGATGACAGTCGTAACCTGCTCTCTATTGTTCGAGGGTGCAGCATAGGAAATAATATATTTGAAGATATAAGGAAGGAAGACTCTAAACAAATGTTAGAAAAAGCTTCCTAACATTAAAAGCAGTCTAAGAGTGGCAGCAATTACCTAAAAAAAGGGGGAATGTTCCCCTTCATTGGATGGGATTAAACAGGGACACAATAGACATGTGTCAGGGGTGCTTTAATTTGGATTTTTCTATTGAGCAGTGGGTACAACTCAGCTGCTGCTTCCAATTATAGATCTATTATTTTAAGCTGAACTGATATAGTTAATCAACAGATTAGGAAATTAATGACACATGTCTACCTAGAAGCATGACATATACATCCACAACACATGAAAATAGACTTTTAACATTTTAAGTAGCAAAATAAATCCAATTCCGCCTTCTTCGTTCATTGGTTTTGATGGTGTAGATTAGAAAAACTGTGATTTGGAAAGACACTAATGTCTCCACTAGACAACTAGAATGCTGGTTAGAAACCATTATTTTCATTAGATGTCTACTGTAAGAAGAGAATTTTAGGAGCACAACATGCTTGCTCTTCTCTCCCTAAATCCAGTTTGCACAAACTTTGTTATCCCAACTCTCTTTTTCCCCCTTGACAACTAGAGGCTCAGAGGGCCTTTTAAAAGATTCTAATTTAGCCCCCTCATTATTGACTCTTATCTTACAGAGTTTCAACAGAAAGATAGATTAGGAAACTTCTTGCTAGACTTAAAACTATACAAAATGAATCTCTCACAGTTATTACATAATATTACAAGCAGTGAAGTTCAGTCCCCATCACCAGCAGTAGCACCATCTCCAATAAAAATTTAAAACTCCAAGTAATAATATTTGAATTGCTTGAAATGTTTTGTCCTGAAAAACGCAAAATAAGATATTGTTTTCTCAATAGCACCCAAGGATAAAACTCTTTAATTGGCCACTACTATCTGTACCGTCGCACTCTTCTTACATGACCAACTTGCCAATGTGGAATTAGAGATCAAGGGCAATAATGTTTTCTTTGCCTCTTTTCAGTTTATTACAGAGTGTAAAATGACCATGAAGATATGGTTTAAAGGCCTCTCTATGCCTTTTTAATGCAGGTTATTAAGCACTCCATTCTCAACAGCTTGGATAGAGTGTTATAAGAGCATAATTTAATCTTGTAATATAAAGAATAACACTTTTTCAAAAAGGTAGCAGTTGCAACTTCTTAAAAAGTGTACTGTACTCAGTAAACTTGGATTTGAAAGGCCCTGAAAAGCATTCAAAGTCAGTGTCATACAGCAGTATTGTATGATGTCAAATTTGCATTTCTGGGTGATCTCAGATATATTTGCACTATGTGGCAAACACAAACATGGATGTTCCAATTGTCTTATTGTGCAAGAGCTGAGAGTGGACAATTGATTAAGATATCAATGATATTTAAAACTTGAATTTTCAAACAAATGCCAACCATCTTAATAATAAATGAAAGCCAGAGGAAGGAATGGTTCAACCACAGCTTCTTCTTTTTACTGCTTGGGGGGAAATTATATAGATAAGACTAGCATGTATGTGTGCCTATCCGTGGCTTAAATCCATAAGGAAAGCCCCTTTCCTGTGTCTTCAGAACTGGATTATCAATTGGGTGGAAAGTTGCAGGCCTTTAGGCGTTAAAAGACATTTTATTTTGTGACAGAATAGCTAATTATGTCAAATTCTTGTTAAATTGTCTCTCTCTTTATACAGCTTTTTCTCTGTTTACTTATAAGTTTAGCTAATTTCATTTCTTGCCTTTCTTCCATCTGTTTAGAATCATTTACATATTGCTCCCTCCTGCATTTTCAGTTCCTCACTAAAATCAAACAGGGTAGATTTGGTCCAAAGAAAACGAATAGCCCAAAGTCACCCAGTGAGTTTGCACAGCTCATGTACTGGACCTCTAGTCCTCTCTGATACTTTTATCAGATTAACACTAAATATGTCAGCAGGATGGTGAAGAATGCTCAGTTGTGAGATGGATTTGTAACTGGCTGGTGAACCGTACTCAACCAGTAGTCCTTAATGGTGCTACATCTATATGGAGGGAAATAAGCAGTGGGATACCACAAAGTTCCATGTTAGGCCCAGTACTCTTCAATATCTTCATAAATGACTTAGAAGAGGAAGTAGAAGAGGAACTCATCAAATTTGCAGATGACACTAAGCTGGCAGGAATAGCCAAAACCCCAAGAATAACTCAGGATCAAAAAAGATCTTGACAGACTTAAACAATGGGCCATATCCAACAAAATGAAATTTAATGTGGAGAAAAGCAAGATTTTACACTTAGGCAGGAAAAACCAAAGGTACAAGTACAGATTCGGCGAAACCTGCCTCAAAAACAGTAACTATGAGAGGAATCTTGGAGTCCTAGTGGATAATCACTTAAATATGAGCCAGAGGTGTACAGCAGCAGCCAAAATTCTAATATAATTCTGATTTTTATAAACAGAGGCATAGAATCAAAATCACATGAAGTATTAGTACCACTTTATAAAGCCTTATTAAGACCAAACCTGGAACAATGCATCCAGTTTTGGTCACCACATTACAAAAAAGATGTTGAGACTTTGGAAAAAGTGCAGAAAAGAACAACTAATATTATTAAGGGCCTGGAGACAAAAATATATGAAGAACAGTTGCAGGATTTGGGTTTGGCTAGTCTAGAGAAAAGAAGGACGGGGGGGGGGGGAGACATGATAGCAGTATTCCAGTATCTGAGAGGCTGCCACAAAGAGGAGGGGGGTCAACTTATTTTCCAAAACACCACAAAGCAAGACAGGAAACAATGAATAGAAACTAATCAAGGAGACAAACCTGGAATTAAGGGAAAATTTCCTAACAATGAGAACAATTAACTAGTAGATAGAACACCTTGTAGAATACCTTGCATTCAGAAGTTATGGATGCTTCATAACTGGAAGTTTTAAAGAGGAGAGTGGACTTGTCTTAAATGGTATAGGGTTTCCTGCTTGTGCAGAGGGTTGGACTAGAACACCTCCAAGATCCCTTCCTGCTCTATTCTGATTCACTGATTATCATGGGAGAATTACTGTATTTTTCGGAGTATAAGACGCACCGGAGTATAAGACGCACCTACTTTTTTGGGTGAGGAAAAGAAGAAAAAGAAATCTCCCTCTGTCTCTGCCTCTGAGCAATTTTGCCTCATTGCAGCAAACAGCAAACAGCCTGCTTTACTTTCATGTTTTTAAATAGGCTGTACACCGCCCTGAGTCCTTCGGGAGAAGGGCAGTATAGAAATAAAATTATTATTATTATTATTATTATTATTATTATTATTATTATTATTATTATTATTATTTTCATTTTCATTTTTAGCATAGCTTGATTAGCACAAGGGGGGAAAAAATCCGCTCTAGCAATTTACCTCTTTGCAGCAAGCAGCAGAGCCCTGAGCAAAACAGCTGAGAGCAAATCAGCTGAGAGTCGGGAAGCTGATCCAATCAACTTGTGCTAATTAGGCTGTGTTGAAGCTGAAGGAGCAGTTTTTTCTTGCTGTTTGCTTGCAAGGAGGTAACTGCTGAGAGGCAGAGGCCAAAGGGTGGGGGCCAGTGGGTGGGCGGGGCTACATTCGGTGTATAAGACGCACCTAAATTTTCACCCCCTTTTGGGGGGGGGGAAGGTATGTCTTATACTCTGAAAAATACGGTACTCACAGTATTAGAACATAATATACTGCTATTCGAAGGCAAGGAAATAAATCAGAATATTTGTTGCAGGTAGTCCCAAATTCTGTACAAGTAGTTCTCAACTTACAACCATTTGATTAATGACCGTTCAAAGTTACAATGGCACTAAAAAAGTGACTTATGACCGATTTTCATACTTACAACCATTGCAGCATCCCCATGGTTGCATGATCAAAATTCAGATGCTTGGCAACTGGCATGTATTTATGACAATTGCACTGTCCCAGGGGCAAGTGATCACCATTTGTAACCTTCCCAGCTAGCTTCTGACAAGCAAAGCCAATGGGAGAAGCCAGATTTGCTTAATGACCAAATGGTTTACTTAACAATTGCAGTGATTCCCTTAACAACTATGGCAAGAAAGCTTGCAGAGTGGGGCAAAACTCAGTTAACTCAGTTTTGCTTAGCAACGGAAATTTTGGGCTCAACTGTAGTCATAAGACAAGGATTACCTGTACTCAGAATATCTACATTAGGGAGGGAGGGAGGGAGGGAGGGAGGGAAGGAAGGAAGAAAGGAGATCCATTGTGTTGTTCAATATGATTAGAAGATAGATGGGAAACCGCTGATAGACTATTCAGTGGAAAATTTGTCAGCAGCATCGCGAGTCTTACAGCCTTATAATACTTCACATACTCGTAAAAGCAGTTTGACTCTTATGGAAGAAATAGCCTTATCCAAATGTACAATGCTAAAATAAAAAGAAAATTGTACTTTCCTTCTCACTACTTCTTCATTGCAATTTTGGATTTGTCCATCCTTTAAATACATTGCTAGTTCAATCACAGCAAACAACTGCTTAACTGGCACAATGACAGAGTTGAAACAACATGCTAGACCAGGCTAAAATAGAGTTGAGTTTTTAATAAGGTTCATGTGTCGGGGCACAACAATGATGTTTTATTAACCTGTATTAGCACATTGAATGAATCAAGCGATAAGGTGTTTTAATGAGGGACAATTCCATTATATAGCTGTCTGTGTCCTATTTTGTGGGTTAATACAGTACATGCCTGTTCTCAGGGTTACAGATATTTTTCCTGAGGCTCACACTGCATAAGTTGTCTCTTTAGATGGGAGTAACAATAGATCCCAGTACTGCCATCAGCTAATTATCTGCTTTGTATGAAAAGCAGTACTAAGCAGTGGTACTTGATTTAGTTATATACTTATAATTGAGTGCAGATTTGGGATAAAATAAAAACTGATACAAAAGTGTACTAAAAGGATTAATAGTGGAATATAAATTAAGGAGCCTCCAAAGTAAAATATCCATCACTTGTAATAAGATTAACCTCTATACATTCAAGGTAAAAGTGAGAATTATTCAACGGCTTCCACATAGTAATAGTGAATATCTATACAGTCATACAATAACTATATTTTAGGTTATGTAAAACAAAGGAGTCATAGATGTGGTTTGCTAATGGGGTTTCTAGGTAGGAGGAATCACCCTTACTCCCTACATTTAAACCAAACTATGTGTGATTTCCTAAAGCAGCAGGAGTTCAGTGCTGTGGAGTGCTGCATTTTATTGTGGACAGTCATGCAACACATGAGAATATGCATTTAATCTCAGTACAATCAATAAGCTTAAAGCTACTTTATTTGTGGCTGCAACAAGTCTTTGAAAAAAGTACTTTGGTATTATAAGAATATCTAAAAAGCCAGAGGAACAGTTGAGTAAGATACGGGCAGCGATCCCCAACCTTTGCGGCTTGGCAGCCCAGCTGGGGGAGGAGAAGGGAACCGGGCCATGCAAGTGCATTTATTTATTTGTTTGTTTGCTTGTTTGTCATATTTCTATGCCGCCCACTCTCCGAGGACTCTGGGCGGCTTACACCAAAGACAGTATACTAAATAGGATATTGCCCCCAACAATCTGGGTCCTCATTTTACCCACCTCAGAAGGATGGAAGGCTGAGTCAACCTTAAGCTGGTGAGATTTGATCCGCTGATACTTTAGTCAGCTAAAGTAGTTGCAGTACTGCACTCTAACCACTGCGCCACCTCAGCTCTTTGCACAAATGGTAGGCTGGCATGCACATGCATGCATCTGCAGCTCGACTTGTGGAAGTTGAACTGTGCACTTATGTACACGCGCACCGGCCTGCTACCCATGTGGCCCAGTTCCAAATAGGTCACAGCCTGGTAGTTGGCCATGGCACAAGGGTTGGGGACTCATGGATTAGGGGTCTTCATTCTCATCCATTTATTTCATAAGATTTATATGCTACCCAATCTTAGACTTTGGCATTTATTTTACAATAAATGAAATTAAAAATAAAAATTTACAGAAGACATTATTCCAGAATTAAATAGACACTAATCTAGCATTAAACACACTTAAAATCACAGCAATGAATAAATACACACCCGCCATCATATTTAAGAATTAGCGCTCCAAAATCATGGCAGAAAATCACCATAACCTTTCCTGAAGAAACACAGAGAACGAATCAGGTAGACAGGGTGAGTGGAAAGCAGCTTGTTCCATAGGGTTTTGGCAGCTACTGAGAAAGTCACTGACATCTCAGAGAGAGATTCGAACCATTCCTTCCCATATCAAATGCACAGGAAGGCAAGACTTTATTCTGATACAGTGATCTGCTTTACATGAGGAAATTTGAGTATATTGGAATATTTGTTATTATTTTGGAACAGCTTTCCCTCGGAAGTTGTGGGAGCTTCATCACTGGAGGCTTTTAAGAAGAAATTGGACTGCCATTTGTCAGAAATGGTGTAGGGTCTCCTGCTTGGGTGGGGGGGTTGGACTTGTTGGTCCGTTCCAACTCTGTTAATCTGTTTAATGTGGGGTAATAGTAACCATCTGGTTGTTGCAAAACAGGGCATCAAAGAAGCAACACAGTACAAAATCATTGTCAATGGCTAAAGTCAATGAATAGGAAGCTTGAGAAAGAATCATAGATACCTTTATAAAATTATTTTATGTAGTGGTTATTAAATTGTTAAGTCTAAAATGTTTAGATATATATCAACAAAAATAATTTCAGGTCAATGCTTACTTGCCTTTTCATATTTCAATCAAGTTAAGATATTTGGAGATAATGAAATTTTTGTTTGTATTCAAAATTTTATGAAAGATTTGAAATTGCTGCAAATTTCTTCTACACTGGATCTTTCCTTCTGAGCTACTTTTTGTGGTTCCTCTTCTTGTCCTACCTACTGCCAAGAGAGAAAAATGAAAGAATGCATACATTCTTTTGGAAAGACTCCAATCAGCCTCTGGTAGATATTTCTTTTTCCTCCAACGTCTTGCCCTATTGTTCATGGACATAAATAGATCTATTTGTGATAAACATCAGAGCCTTGTCATGTAAGCAAGAGAATGTTTCCTCAATTCCCCTTCTGCCTGCCCCAGATAGTCATATGATTGTCGTCATTATCACTAAGAAAAAGAGAGCAGAGGTGGTATTCAGCAGGTTCTGACCAGTTCTGTAGAACCAGTAGCGGAAACTGAGTAGTTCGGAGAACCAGTAAATACCACCTCTGCTTGGCCCCACCCCCATCTATTCTATGCCTCCCGAGTCCCCGTTGATCGGGAGGAAATGGGGATTTTGCAGGATCCTTCCCCTGCAAGCCACGCCCCCAGAACTGGTAGTAAAAAAATTTTAATCCCACCACTGAAGGAAAGGCAATATGGACGATACAAGAAGATTGGAGAAAGGCCCAAGTTATATTGGCCTCTTCTAGAAAAGGGTGATGTCATTCTTAAGGTACTGTAAATGGAACATGCAGTCTAATGCAGCTTTTTGCTATCTAAAAGCCTTCAGGTATGTGGGATTAAAAATAAACTCCAGGATTAACAGCTAGTGATCATCCTGGGCTATAGAGATGAAAAGGATAACAAATTGCAGAATGTTATCTAGTACAAATGATCTTCATAATACCATTGCTGCTGATTTATGCATTTTGAAAATAATGTACATTATCGGAGGAAAAATATACAAATGCATTTTGTGGGATGAATTGTCTTTGTGTTGTCAAGACAGGTTCTATTGACAGTATGGACATACTGAGCTGGCCATCACAATCTTAATAATTTATAGCTCTTCCATGGACATTCCAGTAATCTCTTTGATCCCACATTCTGGGATGAGGTATACAGTTAAAGTCCAATGATATAACTAAAACAAAAGTTCATCTTATATTGTCTTGCTTTCATTATTATCCTCATTATTTATTTGATCTCATGTTCCTATGGCTTTTCTGAAACCTGTAGCTATTCATCTGGCATTTGTTTCTTCTTTTCTTTATTACGATATTAAGAAAAAATTTAGCTAGAATAGATGGTGCAGTAATTAGTATATTCTCTTCCATCTTCTTTCCTTATTATATGTACAGTATGCTCAACAAACACCCTGTCTTTAGGCCACACAATCATATTCTGTATTTGTTGACATATAGCTGACATTTGTGCTATCCTGTTTGATCTGTTGCTTGTTGTATTTCACTTTTCTCTTTACAAAAAATCCTCTCTCTGTAAAGGATTTTAGAAGAGCCTTACATCTTATTTTAAATTCATTTGTCTTTATAAGATTGTTTCCATATTTATTCTTGGGTATATCTATTGTAGATATTTATCTTCCTGCAGTTTTTCCAAAGAGTACCTTTCTTTTCTGTTATATGCTTCTACCTGCTGACAGTCTTGATTAAAATAACTTGCCTTGTCTTTTCTTGTGTGATATTTGAAATTTGTGTTCAGATACTCCATCTTCCTTGCTGCCCAAGACTTTCATTTTTCTTCTTTCTCTGGCTATCATGCTAGCTTGTTCCAATAGCCACTTGATTTGGGGAATGTATTTTTTTCCATTTCAGTTTTCCTTTAGCTCCTCAAGTTCTCTTCCCCATAAGTTAAGTACATTGAATCTATTCCTTACATTAATCTTCTCCAAGTCATACCCTGCTAATACACATACAGTATTAATTTTAATTTTCTACATTGAAACAGTTATTCCATGGGACAAAATCTTAATTCAAGAAGCTTGAAAGAAAGATAACTTAAAGGATAAAGTGTGGTCTGAGATTTTCCCAGATATTCTCTATATCCTCTGTGCAACTGGAGGAATACTTTTAGAAGAAGTTGTGAAGAGCAACTTGAACAGCCCAACAACAAATCCTAAAACTATTCTGCACCATTGTAATTGCAATAGCATTTAGATGTATATACCACTTCGCAGTGTTTTACAGCTCTCTCTAAACGGTTTTACAGAGTCAGCATATTGCCCCCAACAATCTGGGTCCTCATTTTATTGACCTCGGAAGGATGGAAGGCTGAGTCAACTTGGAATTGTTCAGAATCAAACTCCTGGAGTGAGCAGTGAATTAGCTTGCATTACTTCATTCTAACCACTGTGCCATCATGGCTCTGTTTGGTAAGCCACCCAATAGAACACAGCTCATTCACGTCATATGGTAGCCCAATGGGACTTCTGTTAATATCCTTATGTTGCTTCCAGTCTACCACAACACAAAAAAGGACAAGAAAACAATGTCACACTATGTCACATTACATTATATGCTATTGTGCGAGTTTGTCTCAATGCTCCAGTAACCCAATTCGTTTGGTGGCCTCATCCATCTTACAGATCATTCATTTCTAAAGCACTAATCATAATTTATCTTTCTTGGGCAGAACATTGAGTTCATTTTGCAAAACCTTGCAAAAATTGACAGTTACATTGCAAAAGGCACGGTTTGTGCACACCAAGTTCTTCAAGAAGCTGAATTACAATTTCAAGAAACTCACAATTACTTATTTTGCAAAGATACTTTTGTAGTGTATAACTTCTTTGTACAAGGAACACATTCTTTCCTTTACCCCTGAGTCAGACTCTAATTCACTGTTTCTCAAGCTTGGTAACTTTAAGATGTGTAGACTTCAACTTCCAGAAGCAAAACTGGCCGGGGAATTCTGGGAGTCCACACATCTTAAAACTTGCTAAGGTTGAGAAACACTGCTCTAATTTATTCAAAATTGCATTAAGCTATTTTCCAACTGGGAGAATATATTCTCTTGTCTAGGTTTTCAAGATTTCATCCACTCTTTAACATACACAAATGGAATACATGATAATTTACAATTTTTCCTAATGCCAACATTAATTGGTCCTGCATTGTTTACTTATTTTTTTATAGACTGTATAAGCTGCTGCAATAACTACTTTTCTTAGATTTAGTTATGCACAGACTAATTAAATAGTTTGTGATAGCTTTAAAACACAAATATCCATGCAGCAAAGATCTTAGAATTATACAGTGTAATTTTGCTGGACTGTGGCCAATGTCTACATTCTCAAGGGCAACCTTATTCCGTAATCCTCCAAAGTGTACAACTGAAGCCCTTTACAAAAAAGCAGGCTTTATGATGAGTGCAGCAACTTAGTATGCTGTCGTCTATACATTGTTCTTTCTTCAGACAGTGAAGTCACATCAATTCCTTTTTTATATGCATCCCACAGGTTTGGTGCATGATCTGTTTTTACTAAAGGGATCTTTAGGGATAGCTGGAAACAACTTCTTCCTGAAACCCTGGTCAGTACATCAAGGCTGCTATTCTGAATCTGGTGGGCAAATCCACTGAATAGTCATATCTATAATCCAAGGAAAAGTCTTCTCAAACTGGAGATCTTTTGTTAAATAGAATAATTTTCTGACATGGTATGAAATAACTTCCTTCATTCCCAAGAATGTGTGTCTCTTGAAGATGAAAATGTTGCATTTGAGAAAAAACCACTGGTGATACGGTGGTTAAAGTGCAGTATTTCAGGCAAACTCTGCCCATAGTTTGGAGTTTGATCCTAACTGGACTCAGCCTTCCATTCTTCCGAAGTCAGTAAAATGAGATTGTTGGGGCCAATATGAAAACAATCCTTCTACATTGTAAACCACCCAGAGAATCCTGTAAAGTGCTATGGGGCAGTGTATAAGCCTAAACGCTAATGCTATAACTGCTGTAACCTGAACCAAGAGGCAGAGCGCGAAATAAATCTAATCACTCAGTCTGTGACTCAATAGTATCTGCACTGCATCAACAAAATTGAGCCTTAGAACCTATGACCTATATAGAAAAAAGATCTGCAGGTTAAATCCTCAGCATCTCCAATGAAAAGGATCTTGCAGCTAGCAACCTTCTCTGTATGGGGCATTGGACAGCAAGGTCAATTAACATTATTTCCCTGAAAAAATCAGGCATGACCACCTTCATAGACAAATTGTATGAACATCACACTGGCATCAATGCCTAATAGATTTTCTTGTTTCAGAGGCTGTATGAAACAGCTAGAAGCAAAATAATGTGTGTGACTGATGGTAATGTGTGTGACTATAAACACCTCATGAATGCATGCCTTATACATCTAATTAAACAGACAGTAGTTACTCTTCTATAGAAATACAAAGCATTACAACTATGGATATATGAATGTAGCTTCCAAGCTTGTACCCTAGTTAAGGAATCCACAAGAAACTAAAACTTTTCAACCTAAACTTGCAGTAGGCATTCCATAATCCCTAATGTCTCTCTCTGTTTTCTTTTCTTTTCTTTTTTGGTGGTGGTGGTGGATCTCAGCACATTGCCCTGATTCTGTTCAATTTAATTTTTCTTAACAGCACATTTGAAAAGGCTTTATCATTAAAAAAAAAAAAAAGGAATAACCTCAAACTCCACCTATAGGAATGATACATTGCTGCTGTACCTCTCCAATCTTGGCAAGCCCATCAATGTAGACCTCCCCCCAGGGACAACTTCAATTCAAATCCATGTTGGGAATATTCTGCACTCCTAAACTATCTCTATCTTCTGCTAAACCAGGAGGTGGGTGGGTGGATCCAATCTTGGCAACTTAAAGACTTCAGGACCTCAACTCCCAGAATTCCCTACCCAACTCTCAGCAATTCCCCTTGTTGGCTGGGGAATTCTGGGAGCTGAAATCCACATGTCTTGAAGTTACCATGGTTAGACACCCTGTCCTAAAGCATTAAACCATTTCTATATCAAAGTAGTATCAGGATTGTAAAAGCAGTGCTTGGGCTTGGCAAATCTATGACAACACACATGTGATGACAATTTGAAGTCCTTGTTTCTAGAGGGCACACATATTTGTTGGCTCTGTTAGTAAGAGGAACCAAAAAGAAGCAACACCCATCAGCATGCGGATGTGTTCAGTGTAAACCAAAATCATTAGAAATTCTAGTTTACGTAATGCATCAAGGATGCTAAACAGTAACATTAGCTGGAGGAGGATCCTCCTTCACTAAACAGATGGCTTGCTGAAGCCTGTGACTGAGTTCATACATTTCACTAGGTCATAATGCAATTTCTTTGATTTACAGCTCAGTATCTTATGATGAATCCACTGAACTATGATTCATTCAATATTTTTTTTTAAAAAAATAGAGCTTAGTGCAATATGTGAGTGAATCCAGCCTGACTTTTATTTCATCAATGAGAGTGAATGCGTTTTTTTCTGGTATCTAATGATCTCCAGTTTTTGGAATGTGGTTAGAAGAAGAATCATCCCTTTCGCAGAAAGGAGGGGTCAGAGAAACAGTTTGCAGTTGCCAGAAGTTTGAACTGGGAGACACAGAAACAGCTGTTACTTGGATGATGCATTCTTGGAATGCAGCTGTTGTCTTTGGGAAACGAATATAGTATCAGCTGTTTGCTGTCTATTTATTGGAATATATTTGCCTCCACTATGTTTTGCTTCCATATTTATAAATAATGCAAATATAAGACAGTTACCAAATATAAGTTTGCCCCTGGAACTGTTGGTAACAAATGCAACAATGGGATAAAGTTTCATATGCAAGAATGGTGGAATTTGTGTTGTTTTACCCCATTATACCACATTTCTTGCCACAGTTGTTAAGTGAATCACTGCAGCTGTTAAATTAATAACATAGTTGTTAAGTGAATCTGGCTTCCCCGTTGACTGCTTGTCAGAAAAGTTGCAAAAGGTGATCACATAACCCCGGGACACTGCAACTGTCATAAGTACATGTCAGTTGCCAAGCGTCCAAATTTTGATCACCTGACTACACAGATGCTGCAATGGCCATGTGAAAAAAAAGTGTGAAAAACAGTCATAAGTCATTTTAGTGCCGCTGTACCTTTGAACAATCACTAAATGAATGGTTGTAAATCAAGGACTAAATCAATACCTTTAATGAAATGATGACTTGGATCATTAATATGACAATTCTCCAATGTCCTGAAATTGAGAAGGAGCAAAAGGCAATGAAATAAGAAGAATCAACAACCAGCACAAATGATAAAAAATATATGGCGACTATAACTCAACACAGCGGAGAAACTGTTTTACAGTTTATTTTGTGGCCATGATGGTGAGAAAAGGAAGCTTGCTTTATCACCAACAATGTACTTACCCATGACAGCCCCCTCCCCCCCCTCCCGTTTACTTTGTCATGGATTCAATCTGAAGAAGGAGAACAACACTGAGAAGAATCATGCTACTGTGACCATGGGTGCTGCCTTTATACGAAAGAGGGATTCTGAACAAATGCAAAGACTTTTATAGAAGTTAACGGCTTGAAGGCAAGAAACCCAAGGGATCTGGCTAGCCCAGGGATCAGCAACCCGTGGCTCTGGAGCCACATGTGACTCTTTCATCCCTCTGCTGCAGCTCCCTGTCACTCAAAATATGCATCACAACTGCCAATGTGTGATACCCACCGGCACACGATTTATTGAGCTTTTCGACACCCGGTAGGCCAACCATGGTTAAATCCAAAAAAAAAAAAAGGTTCAGAAGAAAACAGGACATTTAATTCAACTACATATGCTAGTTCTGTGGCCGCTCAGAAAATAGTCAGGCACAGAAAGGGTTTGGGGCTCCCGGTGTTTTCTTTTCTGTGGGAAATGGATCCAAATGGCTCTTTGAGTGTTTAAGGTTGCTGACTCCTGGGCTAGCCAGTTTGGTGAAGCTACACAGGTCCTTGTCAATGTACCTGGAGATGGTTAACTGACTAAAATTGAACCCCACCTCCCTCCCCCATGCATCCAGCTCCCTTCTTTGCCATGTTGTGTCGATGATTTATATCTGTTAATGTCTTTATCTGCTGTTTTTTCCCCTAACAATTGTTGGTTTTAATGTTTTTCAATGTTTTTATGTTGTAAGCAGCCCAGAGGTGTTGGATATGAGATGGGCGGCAAATTGAATGAATGGATGGATGGATGGATGGATGGATGAATAAATTTAGCTCTATTGTTAGACAAAATGGGTCCTTCAAGAGGGCAGCAGAACTGGGGAAGCCCCTTGTGAAGGAGGTGAAATGTTAAGGTCATCAGCTGATGAAGGATGGAGCTTTGGGGATTCTTGGGGTTATAGGTCCCTTGTAAGGATTGCCCTGGGGCTGTACAGGGAGTGGGTGAGGAGGCCTTTTTCTATGGTCTAGATGGGATGGGATGAGGGCTTCGACTTGGGCAGGGAAGGTCAATTTGGGTATGATGGGATTAGGCAAACAGAGGAGCTGGGTTTGACTCTGATCATGTCTAAAAGCAGGTGGTCCATTTTGTTGGTTAGATTTATAGCCTCTCCTATATACCTTCAAGGATGAATTTATTTTTGTTTACTTGATTTTTATATCCCGCCTGTATTAATTTTAGAAATAAGGTGGCGAACATATCTAACACACCTTCCTCCTTCTATTTTCCCCACAACAACCCTGTGACGTGAAGTGGACTGGACTGGACTGGGAGAGAATGACTGGCCCCAAATCACCCCACTGGCTTTCATGGCTAAGGCAGGATTAGAACTCAGGTCTTCTGCTTTCTAGCCTGATGCCTTAAGCACTAGACCAAACTGGCTCTTTACTTACAGGCACACTGGTTATAAGATCAGAAACTGTTGAAGTCTAAGCATATCTTATTTGCATAATATTATATAAATTTATTCCAGTATATCTACGCTGACCTATCATCTTTTATTAATATCAGCACTTGGTTAATCATGGTTAAATAAGAGACTACTGATCATTGGGCAATTTCAGATGATTAGAAGGAAACGTGCCTTCCCAATGTTTTAATAGTAGCAGCAGTGATTCAAAATGTCATGATTGTAGTGAACAAAGATAGGGCTGGATTGTTCTGTTGTGTGTATTTAACCCTGGGATAAACTAGGGTTTGTTTAACTTTATTGAATGAACCACAATTCACTGTACTTACACAACACATTATGCCAAAGCTAAATGAACTACATCGTGGGTGTCAAACTCGCCATGTCACGTTGCTATCACGTGACGTATCGTGACGTTTTCTCCCTTTGTGGAGCTGGGGTGGGCGTGGCCTACACGTGGCGCATCCAGTCCATGGGCTGCCAGTTGGACATCCCTGAACTACATCAAAACCTGGCACACTGTGGGAATTAGGCCTTGGACTTTTGCACTAGATTCGAGTGGACTTTTAGGAAAGACACTAAGTATACTCCAGAAAACTTATATCTACTCACCTTTATACTATACACCAGGGGTGTTAAAATCCATTTCATTGAGGGCCGCATCAGGGTTGTGTTTGACCCTCGGAGGGCTGGGGTGGGCGTGGCCACGGTGGGCATGGCCATCTTGACATCACTTGTGTCAGGGGTGCCTGTGGTGGCCCGAGCGCTCTGCCAGCAAAAACGGGCTCCTGAGCTCCGTTTTGGCCCGCAGTGGCGTCCTGCAACCCTTTGCCAGTGAAAACGGAGCTTGAGAGGAACGTGCGCGGCCCCCCTAAGCTCTGTTTTCACTGGCAGAGGGCTTCAGGAGGATGTCATGGCTGAAAACAGAGTTTGGGAGGGCCACACACAGCAGAGGCACTGCGGGCCAATTCTTTGCTGTTCCAGGGCGGTCCCACAGGCCAGATCTAAGCACCAAGCAGGCCTTGAGTTTCACCCCTGCTATACACTAAATGTACATCTCACTAACTTAATTTCTATGTTGGTTTGAAATCAGCAACCTTTGTTTTAAAAAAAAGTTTATAAAAGAAAAACCGTTGCAGCAAGAGTTTTCCCATCTCCTCTATCCTGCATTGGACTTTGGATGCAGCAGAGAAAGTGTTAACCCAGTTTCCAAGCCAGGCACACAAACAATAGCTTCTCTGATAAAATTCCTTAATCCCATAGAGAACAGCAGGATCCTTCAGCTGCTGTGCACCATCCTCCTACCACATCACTGAGGATTACTGGACCTTCCCTCCTCCACTTCCCAAGAAAACCGAGGATAACCTGGGGGCAGGGAGGGAGGAGAGCCACCTGTCCAAACACCCAGGCAAACCTTGGGACTCTCAAGAACTAATCTGATATGTGCTTTAAAAGCAGCAGCAGCAGCAGCAGAAGCAGCAACGCCTGGTGGTTCCCTTCTCTGCCCCTCCCGGTTCCTGGCACACAGAGGGGGCTTTGAGAAAACTCAGCACAGAGCAGTCCTTTAAGCTGATCCATCAGTCCTCTGTGCAGCCTAAGTTAAGTTAACTTTACTTTATTGTCATTGCACCTTGTACAATGAAATTAAATGCCATCTTCAGTGTACATTATAACTATAAAAATAAAACACAAATACACATCCTTCACATTCTATACAATTGAATTGAAAACCCGATATTGCATTAGTATTGCACTATACCAGTGATGGCTAACCTTTTTGGGGCCGAGTGCCGAAAGTGTGTGCGACACCCCCTGTGCATCCTGCACCCCACGCATGGGTGCACGACCCCCCCTTGTGTGTCTCACCCCCACACATGCACGCATGACCACCCTGCGTGGGCCCCAACCCTGCATGTGCATGCATGACCCCCACATGAATGTTTAACCCATGTGCATGCGCACATGACTCGTCCATGCATGCACAACAGAGACCCAAAAAGCAGTGGCCGGCGGGAGGCGCACACGCATGCATGGCAGAGCTGAGCTGGGCGATGGCTCACGTGCCCGCAGAGAGGGCTCTGTGTGCCACCTGTGGCACGCGTGCCATAGGTTCGCCACCACAGCCCTATACAGTATAGTTAACTGTTCACTAGGTTAGCTTGACCAGCCAGGGGACGGAGCCTTCACACATGATTTGAAGAGATAATTTTAAATAAAAACAAGTTCTCTAAAAGGTGACAATTAAGGTGGTGCTCCACTGGATATTTAAAGTGTCTCTGTTGAGAAGTGAACAGGTCTAACTGGACATGCTTTGCCATCACATTCATTATTTCTCATTATTTCTCTTTGGTTTAGTAGACTCCCTCAAATAGGTCTTTCCTTAATCCACAGAGGTGGACTGGACCCAGTTTAGGACCGTGTTTGAACTGAATTAGATCTGCCTCTTAAAACTTTACACCCTGGTTGAAAGATCTTTGTACCACTTCACTTAAAATGGCAAACTTTCCTATCAAAGTAGAGATTCTGCTTCAGGGGGTACCAATGTCCTATTTTTTCATTTATAAATATAAAATTAATAATAATAGAATAGAAAAGCAATCGTGCAGAGGAAGAGTTGTCATGTATCAAAGAACAGTTTCCATAGAAGAGCCTCACTTGTATAATCTCAGTATTATACAAAGAAACTCTGTTCCCTTAATAGCATCTTCTCCATAACAACAGGTAAGCAGAACAACAAACACATTTCTCAATGCATAGAGCCCCCACGAGTTAGTGCACCATTCTTTTAGTATGCACACAGGACCCTATGCATGCACATTGAAACAGCAGCATAACCGATGCATATAATATAATATTTATTTATTATTTATTTATTTATTATTCAAATTTCTATACCGTCCTTCTCCTTTCGGACTCAAGGCGGTGAACAGCCAAAATAAAACATTTATACATAAAGTGCGATTAAAAATAGATTTAAAATAATTAAATTTGGCCCATAGTTTAAAATTTATCAATTTAAAATCCATATCAAAATTTAAAATCAACCATAAAATCATAAAATCAAGAGAGACCGGCTAACTGAAAGAGATGAGTTTTTAGGGCCCGACGAAAAGTCCGGAGGTCGGAGATCACTCGTATCTCTGGGGGTAGATTGTTCCAAAGGGTAGGTGCCACCACAGAGAAGGCTCTCCTCCTGGGGGTCGCCAGCCGGCATTGTCTAGCCGACGGCACCCTGAGGAGGCCCTCTCTGTGGGAGCGAACTGGCCGGTGGGAGGCTATTGGTGGCAGAAGGCGGTCCCGTAAGTACCCTGGCCCTAAGCCATGGAGCGCTTTAAAGGTGATCACCAACACCTTGAAGCGCACCCGGAAGTCCACCGGAAGTCAATGCAGCTCGTGCAGGAGAGGAGTCACATGGGAGCGCCCCGTTGCTCCCATAATCCCCCGCGCAGCCGCATTCTGCACCAGCTGGAGCCTCCGGGTGTACCCCAAGAGAGCCCCATGTAGAGAGCATTACAATAGTCCAGACGAATAGGGGTTATGGTACTTACTGTAGATGCCCTTCTGATCCTTTCCACGCAACAAAACATGAGCAGAGTTCACAGGAACATTCCCAATGAAAAATGCCCCTTAGTTTTTAGCCCAAATCAGCCAATCAGTTTAGCTTTTTATCAACAGGCTACATAATCAAAGGCTAATGTAGAAGAGCTACACCTATATGCTCTTCAAACTACTCTGCAATTTTGGGGTGGAATTTGAAAACCTGCAAGAACCTTTCTTTGAATCTTTG
The DNA here is from genome assembly GCF_059756535.1 of Pantherophis guttatus. Lineage (NCBI taxonomy): Eukaryota > Metazoa > Chordata > Lepidosauria > Squamata > Colubridae > Pantherophis > Pantherophis guttatus. Next base: position 29,945,398 of record NC_142063.1, on the reverse strand, counting down.
AACATTTTCAAGAACATACATGGACTGAACACAGGACACTCAATGAATCATTTGAAGTCTTATTTGTCTGAATTTTGCAAGGCAGTTCACTTTAAAAATATATATATATACTGGGAAAGGTTCATAGAAATGTGCATACTTATGAAAATAATGCACAGACATATGTTATCCTGTGACATAGATGTCATACGGTGAATCTTCAAGTTTAACGAACTGAATTAGACAAGATTTGCAAAAATAAGCAGGAAGGCTGAAGTAATTGGAAGCGACAGAGACAACCTTCCCTAGGCATAATTCAGTGACCTACTGTTAAGCAATGACAATATTACAGCAGGTCTGCAGAACATGTGGTGTTGTCAAGCAGACTTGTGCATTTACCAGTGTTTTTTAAAACACTCAGTAAATTCATTGCCACCAAATACTGCCACTGTCAGGAAAGCATAAATAGTCAGAAATTGGAAATATTTTTGTTTCAAGATTGAGTCATGTGCTTCTAGCTGAAAGACAGAATCAGGCTTAATGGGTAAGTAATTTGGTGTGATTCTGCAGCTTATCATGTTTGACATAACTGTACGGTACAACTAAGAAACTCAACTTTCAATTAAAGAAAAAAAAAAGCTAATTAATTCTCAGGTCTGTCTTCATAGCTTTACCTATAAGGGTCTGAATTTGAAATTGCAGTGAGATGGGCGGGAAACAAATTTAATAAATAAATAAATGAAATAAAAATAACTTACACAGGTCTTTGTATTGGGGTTCTCAGGTGCCACAAAATAAGTACCTTTCATCATAATTGCTACTTTGTTTTCTCATCTGAATAGGCAACAATGGGTTGAGCATTCCACATTAACCATAGAAATAACAGAAATTGGATGAAATATCAGTTCATATCTGAAAAAAAAATCACCGATTTCTGATCTTTCACTGCTGCCTCCTTTTAAAGCACTACTTTTTAACCAATAAAATAAAATAAAATAAAATAAAATAAAATAAAATAAAATAAAATATCCAGCATCAAGAAGTCAACATTCAACCAGCTCTATTGCAGTTTGCTATCTTCTGTCTCAAACCTTATTATAATTCAACATTAAAACTACACTGACCTTGACAAAAACTAACCAAACTTCTTGATAATCATATGATCAAAATCAATACAATTCGAATTCAGGCATGCATTTGCAACAGTTGCAGCAATCCTGTGATTGTCATTTGCAACTTTCCCAGAGGGCTTCCCACAAGCAAAATAAATGGGGGGGAGGGGCGACAACTAGATTTGTTTAAAGGCACAGCAAAAGTCAACATTACACCAATATTACAATACATCAAAAGGTTGTAAAATTGGATATATCTCACTTAATGGCCACATTGCTTATCGACAGAAATTCTGATATCAATTGTCATTATAAGTCAAGGACTACCTATGCTATCAGTGGAACTGGATAGAGTTGACCCTGTGCCCAATCTAGACTCACAGCTCCTATTTGGGGCTGAGAGGGCCTTTGCACAGCTTTGTGCTGTGTGCTAGTTGCCCCCTTTCCTGGACTGGGATGCTGTACTCTTGTCACTAATGCCCTGGTCACCTCCCTAGTAGATTATTCTAACACAGTCTACATGAGATGCCCTTAAAAGAGTATTCAGAAGCTTCAACTGATGCAAAATGCAGTTGCACAAACAGCTGTGTGTGCTTTTATTCAATGAACATTAAACCTCTGCTCTATGAGCTTTATTAGTGGCCAGTTTGTTTCTGGATCCAATTGAAGGCGCTAGTAATAACCTATGAAGCCCTACAGGCCAGGGGTGAGTTCTAATTTTTTTTACTACCGGTTCTGTGGGTGTGGCTTATTTTATGGGTGTGGCTTGATGGTCATGTGGCAATTATTTAGGATTTAGCAGAGGTACTGGTCTACCAGGCTTTTAACTGCTTGCAGAGCTGTACCGATCTACCCATTTATTTTTGCAGGCACTGATCTACTCATTTGTTTTCTTTTAACACTGATCAGCTGTAGGACAGCCCTTTGAAGCCCTGCGGCAAGAGTTTAAACAGATTTTTTCCCTCTAGCCATCAGCTGGGACTCAGGAGGCAGCAATAGATTGGGGGTGGGGCCAAATAAAAGGTAAGAATAACGCGGGGGGCGGGGGCAGAACCGGTTTGGTGACATCATATTGTCACTGCTACCGGCTCAGAAGAACCAGGCCGAACCGGGAGGAACCCACCACTGCTACAGGCCATGGGGCTGAGTTATTTCAGGGACCAGATTTCCCAGTTACATCTACTTATACATCAGGTCCAGCAGAACAAGCATGTTACAGTTTCCCATCTATTAAGGAGGGTTATCTGATGGGGCCCATGAGAAGGGCCTTTTCTGCTGCAGTGAACCAGAACTTAATCTCCTCTAAGGTTATATTGGGCCCAAGCCTGCTTGTCCTCTTAACAGGTTCTGAAAACACGGTTGCACCAGAGGTGGGTTTCAGCAGGTTCTGATCAGTTCTGGAGAACCGGTAGCGGAAATTTTGAGTAGTTCAGAGAACCAGTAGTAAAAATTCTGACTGGCCCCACCCCCATCTATTCTCTGCCTCCCGAATCCCAACTGATCAGGAGGAAATGGGCATTTTGCAGTAACCTTCCCCTGGAGTGGGGTGGGAATGAAGATTTTACAGTATCCTTCCCCTGCCACGCCCACCAAGCCATGCCACACCATGCCCACCAAGCCACACCCACAGAACTGGTAGTAAGAAATTTTGAAACCCACCACTGGGTTGCACCAATGTGTTTGGGATCTAGCTGTCGTTTGAAGTCTGCTAGATGTCTGTGCTGATTGATCCATGATTTGCACTTGCCTGGTTTTTATCTTTTCTGGTTTTATTTTTGGTTTTTAGTGGGGTTTTACATTGATTTTAAAGGCTAGTTATTTTTTTAAAATTGATTTTTGTGTTTTGTTTATTGGTTATATTATTTGATTGTTTTAATCATCTGGACCACCGAGAGTCACAAATATAAAGTGGATGACTATACAAATAAAATAAAATTGAATAAAATATATGAATAAGTAAATAACATAGAGAATGAATTAGGATTATCTGCACATGTGGAATACAGATCAGAGAGGGATTTAAATCCATGTCCACAAAAAATTTCAGTATTGTATTCTGAAAACAAGAAAAAGAAAAAGAAAAGAACTAAGCATGACTTGTGGGCAAGAGATACTTAGAAAATCTTAGGGCTATAGGTTAGAGTTTTGAAATTGAAAAATCATCCTGCGAGGAGGATTCTAGGAAAATGGCAAACTACATCTATCTTACTGGCAAGAAAACTACCAGTTTAGAGGACCTTATAGTTACCCAGAGCTGAGCTCAACTTAAAGGAATCTTTATTATTTTATCCATGGCATAGTTCTCAAAATTATTGTGGAAGAAATTTAAACAAATACCACAATGATCTAAAACAGCTGAGCATCAAAGGGTTTACATAAGAATTTAGCAAATGCCATTTTTCTTAAGAGTCTTTGTGTCAGAGCTCTGGAATTTGGCATCAGTATATTAGTGATCTAATGAATTATTATATAAAGAGCAAGCTGATATTAGTGCAAATTCTCCAATGACCACTTTAAAAAAAAGAACTAGAAAAGAAATATTTCTAGTTATTTAATTGAAATCCAAGAATTCCAACAGAAATGATTTAGTAGATACAGTAAGTAGGGAGAGCAAAAAATAATAGTTACAAATAAATTATAGTTAAGTCTATTTTAAATCTATTGGATATTAGAAACATTAACTACTACTGTTGTAAACCCCGCTAATAGCAGATACTATCTTCTGATTGCCTAGGTATTTGTATGCATATATCCCCATCAAAACTTATTCTTTAAAAAATATAATATTATAATAGATTAAGGAATGTTCATCAACTTTTCTAGTAAGAGTCTAAAGGCAGGGGTCAGCAACCCGCGGCTCTGGAGCCACATGTGGCTCTTTCATTCCTCTGCTGTGGCTCCTGTCACCAGCCGGCTCCACAATTGATGGGGCTTTAAGTTAGGACAGATAGAGGAAAAAGGATGCTGTGCTAGGAAGAGACTCTATGGTGGGGGAACCGGACTTCCAATCAGCTCCAGAATTGAACGGTAGGCTTCCGGTTAGGACCTTTGTGGCTCTTTGAGTGTTTAAGGTTGCTGACCCCTGGTCTAAGAATGCAATTCAGGACCAAAGGAAGGAGGAAATTTCTTTGTTTTGGGGAATTTTGGTTGACCCCTAAAGCAGTGGTCTCCAACCTTTCCAGTTTGGCAGAGTAGCAATGGCAGCAGCAAGGTGGGTGTGGGAGGAGAGGTCCCCCCCCCACGCATACACTGCTTTCACAAATGCAGCTTTGGACATGAGCGCCCATTACCTCTACAGCCTGGTTCTGAATGGGGCTGCAGACCAGCACTGGGCCATGGACCCGGGGCTTGGGGACCCTCGTCCTAAAGAAAACAGATTTCATGTGACCAGGCTTAGGAATTCAGGCAGAAGCCTCAGAAAACCTTGGGAGAACTAGAACCAGGAAATCAAATAATGGATGTTCATTTAGTTGTGTTAATTTGTGTTCATTTATTTCTGTTTAGAGATACTCACTCAAGTCTGAATAGTTCTGTATAAGCTCCAATTTTCTTCATCTTCATGGAGAGTTATTTATGGGGCTGTCTATTCCTTAGAAATTTCACCTGTCCCCTTCCCTGAAATCTTGCCACGTAGCGGCATCACAGAAGTGGCTGCTCTTACCTTGTGGAATATCCTCCCACCAATGATTGGACAGGCTTTCTAAGTTTCTAGTGTTTCAGAAGACCATTAAGACTTGGCTTTTTATTGGAGTGCTGTGTGGATAGAAAGTATGGAAGGAGGGTAGGCAAGCCTACAATGAGGCATCCCAAGGGCGATGATTATGGTGCAGAGTTTCTGTTAATTGTATTGTTTTTATGATTATTTTATTTATTGGTTAAATGGTTGTTGTGAGCCACCCAGAGTTAAGATGGGCAGCCACATAAATCTTTTAAATAAATAAATAGTACATCTCTTTGTCCATTGGCTCAGAATGTTTAGAGATTACTGAAGGCTAGCTTTGATCTGCAAATCACAGCATTATGTAATGCAGGACAATTAGAATTTTCTCAATTCCTAACTATTGCCATTGTTAAAATAAGCATCCTTCTTTTGTCTTGATTACTTCAATATTCAGCATGCAATCCAGCACCATGTGCTCCAAAAGGAGAAATCCTGAAATCATTTATTTGAAAGCTTATTCCTGCGAAAAGAGGATTTCCTTTTCTGGCCCATCCAAGTTCCAGATGGCACCTCTCCATTCAAGAGCAGATGGTGGCATCAGTAAAACTTTTTCATCAACTACATCCAGACAACCTAGACTCATAGGCTGGTATGAATGACTGACAGCTATTCTTCCTCCTCCCTCCTATGAAAATGCAAATACATATCCTGATTAAATCAAATAATTTTAATGAGCACTTTAATACTTATCAGTGCTAGAAAATTCATACCATTATTATTCCCATATCACATTTAGTCAAGTAAAAATATTGCATTTCAAATTTTCAATTCATACTAGCTTTAAAATAACACAACCAGGAAACTCTTCTGGGGGATTCTACATGATGGGTACCAAAGAAACCAGCACGCTGCCCCCCCCTTTTTAATAAAGTTTTTAAAAAAAATTTTAAGACAAACAAACATTTAGTACATCATTCATTTCTTCCATGTGACATTTCGGTGTTCTTCAAAAATTTCTTCTCTTCTCTATCTCTTCTGTCTTCAATCTCGCCAAGTCCATTACAAAGGTTTTCCATTAGTAGTATATTCTAATTGCAACAATTATTTTTTCCTCAATCTCTTTTAAAACTTATTTATATCTCTTTTCTAACCAATAGTAAAATGTATTCCATATCTTAAAATATTCTGAGTCTTCTCTTTCCTTTATCATCATAGTTAATCTATTCATTTCTGCACAATCTATTTTTTTTTAAATTACTTCTCCCTCGAATAGTATATTCTCTGCTTTCCAATTTTGTGCATAAACAATCCTTGCTGCTGTTATTACATTTATAATCAAATACATATTATACTTACTAATTTTCTCTGGTAAGATACCCAATAGGAATAGTTCTAGTTTTAAGTCTATACGTTGTTGTATCATTTCCTCCACCCATAACTTAATTTTATTCCAGTAGCTTTTTGCTTCCAGGCATGTCTACCACATGTGGTAATATGAACCTGGTAACTGGTGGCATTTCCAACACTTAGCTGATTTATCTTTAAACATTTTTGCCAGTTTCTCTGGGGGAATATGCCATCTATAAAACATTTTATATTGATTTTCCTTGTATGCAGTAGACATTGTTAATTTATAATTTCTTTCCCATAATTGTTGCCATTTATCCAATTCAATTGAATATCCAAAATTTTTTGCCCAGGCTATCATTGTTTCTTTTACTTGTTCTTCCTCTAGTTCTATATTTAGTAAAAATTATAACATTTTAAAATTAATTTATCCTCTGTTCCCATGAGTATCTTATCCAGCTCAGTCTTCTCTGAGTAAAAACCCTGTAGTTTAACATCTTTTTCATATCTAGTTTGTATTTGCATATACATATACCAATCCATTTCAATTCCCTGTTCTTCCAGATCTTGTTTTCCTTTCAATTCCGCCTTATCTGTTAACAAATCTTTAAATCTAACAATATTTCCAAAATTAAAAATGTTTGAGTGAATTAAGGGTTCCATTGTTGATAACCATATTGGTATTTTCACATAATATTTATCTCTAACTTTTTCCCATACCAATAACAATGCATTTCTTATATAATGCCTATGAAAATACATATGTATCTTATTTCTACCATACCATAAAAAGGCAGGCCAACCCAATTGTAGATCATGACCTTCCAGTGTTAATAGTTTTGTATTTCTTAGTTCAATCCATTCTTTCAACCATGTCAAAGTAATGTCACACAGAGTAATGCAATCTGGCTGAAGTAAGAATTAGATTAGGGCCGTGATGGCGAACTTATGGCATGCATGCCACCTGTAGTATATTAGTGGTATATTAGGAGCCAAATTAGTGGGCATGCCAGCTCAGCTCTGGGGCGCATGCCTGCGCTGGCCAGCTGATTTTTGGGCCCACCAGAAGTAGGAAAACAGGCTGTTTCCTGTCTCTGGATGGCCGGAGGGAGCGGGGAGGCCCGTTTTTCTTTCTTACCTGGCTCCAGATCCTATTTATCTGGGAAGGGTGAAAACAGCCTTTTCCACTCCCTTGGAGGCCCTATGGAGGCTGAAAGGGCCTATTTCCCAACTCCTGGTGGGACAGGAAGTGACTTTTTTTGCTGTCCCCAGCCTCCAGAGACTCCTAGAGAGGCTCCTAGAGTAAGGTGACCAGATTTTAACATTGGTAAAGCGGGACACCATTGACCGGGGGGTGGAGGGGCGCTAGTCAAAATAACTTTTTCAGCCCTCTGAGTAGTCCATGTGCACAAAAGGACTACCCAGAGGGCTGAAAAAAGTGATTTCTGACAGGTCCTCGCACTTTTGACTGGTCTTCGCACTTATGACTGGTCATCATTTATGCCCATTGTAGGATTCTTAACAACCGTGCCACTCATTTCACAACTGCTTCTCTTCACCATGGTGAAAAGATAGGGCAAAAACGTAAAATGTGAGGACAGTCGTAAGTTCGAGGGCTGGTCAAAAGTGCGAGGACCAGTCAAAAATAACTTTTTCAGCCCTCTGAGTAGTCCATATGCATAAAAGGATACAGCAATAGAGAGGGATGAAGGAAGGGAAGGGAAATTAGAGTAGAGTATATTCCTCCAAACCACAACTTAACCATTTCTGCTTTCAACACAATATACAATTAATAGTATCTCAATTATTACAATTCCCTAGTTAAATAGAGCTTTTTTCCTTTTGTGTTTTAAAATCTTGAACCTCTTCTTTTGCCCTAAATTTCCCATTGTTTGCAGTTTTGCACCTACCTTTTTTGGTGAGGAAAAAGAAAAAGAAGTCTCTCTCTGCCTCATTTTGTCACGTTGCAGCAAAGACCCTACTTTACTTTCAGTTTCGCTTTTTCAGCATAGCTAGGGAAAAAAAACATTTGCTCCAGCAATTTACCTCTTTGCAGCTAGCTAGCAACAGAGCCCTCCGCAAAACACCTGAGAGCAAATCAGCTGAGAGTCGGGAGGCTGATCAAATCAACTTATGGTAATTAACCTATGCTGAAGCTGAAAGGGGCTGTTTTTTCTATTTTTGCAGGCACCAGTCTACTCATTTGTTTTCTTTTAACACTGATCAGCTGTAGGGCGGCCCTTTGAAGCCCCGCGGCAAGAATTTAAACAGTTTTTTTTTCCCCTCTAGCCATCAGCTGGGACTCAGCAATAGATTGGGAGTGGGCTGGGTAAGCGAACGGGGACCAGCGATCCAACAGAGGTAGAAGGTGAGGGTGAGTCAAAAACGGATATTCCCTTCCCGTTCTCCTGCCATTCCTTAGCTTGTCGTGCATTCTTTCCAAAAATCGGGACTTTTTTAAAACGCTGCGAACGCGGGACAAATTGTTAAAAATCGGGACTGTCTCGCCAAAAACGGGATGTCTGGTCACGTTGTCCTAGAGACTCCTAGAGAGGCTCTGGAGGCTGGGGACAGCAAAAAATATCACTTCCTGTCCCACTGGGAGTTGGGAAATGGGCTGTTTCAGGCCTTTGGAGGGCCTCCGAGAGAGTGAGAAAGGCTGTTTTCGCCCTTCCCACATAAATAGAGAGGATTTGGAACCAGGTAAGAAAGAAAAACGGGCCTACCAGGCCAACATGTGCCAAGAGCGGGGGGGGTGTTTGCGTGTGCATGCGCGTGGGCACGTGCACGCATGACACTCCCCGCCCCACCCCCTCCTGGCAAGCAATGGCAAAAAGGTTAGCCATCACTGGACTAGGGCAATAGAAATGTAGTTGTAATATCAATTCAAATCACCAAAAGTTCCTCATGCCACTATGTTCTGTCACTATTTTTATCTGGTTATCTAAAACTACTCAGTCTGAGATTATTTATTTACTTAAACTATTTATAGAACTGTCCAATCTCACAGCAATGACTCTAGTGGACATATAGAGATTTAAAACCATAACAAAAGTAATAGCTCATGATGCCCCAATTAAATAATAATCTTCCAAATGAAACGTCTATGGAGATTTTCAGTCATCCAGGTTATTGTTGTCCCAAAGGCGGGAGTGTGCTTTAAGAGATTCAAGAATCAACAGGGATATATACCTCCTATCGATTTCCACTTCAAAACGTGTGAGAGGACACTTTGGAAAACTTTATTTACAAAACTGACTAAACAGAATCTCAAAACACTACTTCTGAAAGAAACTCCAGCAGACTTTACAAAGCTGAAAGACCAAAGAAGAGTGAAAGGCAAAGTTTGTAGCTAGCAAAGCATTATCCACGCAAAGCTATAGGAGTGTGCAGTGGGAAGGAAGGGCTGATACAGTGTTCTGACATCATGACGGAGACTCCATGACTTGCATACATAACTTACATACTTGCCTGATGTCAGGACATAAGTATGAAAACCTGGGTTTGTGCTGTGACCCTGCAACACACTTTTCATCCTTGTGGTTTCTAGTAGAAGTCTACGAGCAAACACTGAATAAATCAAAACCAAATGAATGAACAGCTACTTCAAACACAAATCAAGGAACTATGTGGAATACAGGTACAGAAAAACAAAGGATACCTTCGTGTATTTTCCCTGAATTGGGGGAAGGCAATGGAGGGATGGAAAACATAATTTGAGTTCCTACACATGCTGAATTGTACCGTATTTTCCAGCGTATAAGACTGGGCGTATAAGACGGCCCCCGACTTTTCCTGTTAAAATATAGCGTTTGGGCTATACTCGCCGTATAACTAAGTTTAAAACTTCCTAAACTTTAAATGGCTAGGTCTAAAAAAGAACAACTTAAAAAAACCCCAATTAACTATTTTTTTAAAGCTCCCAAAGGGGAAAAAACTTACCCAATAGAACAGGGGTCTCCAACCTTGGCAACTTTAAGACTTGTAGACTTCAACTCCCAGAATTCCTCAGCCAGCTTTGTTTTGCTGGCTGAGGAATTCTGGGAGTTGAAGTCCACAACTCCCTGCCTGCTTGATTGCAGGCAGGGAGTGGCTTGCTGATGGAATGGATTCAGGCAAGTGAAGCAAGCCAAGCGCTGCGACTAGCAGCTAAGGTAAGCAAGCTGGAGGGGGAACACTTTTTTCCTTTTACATGGCTCTGGCGATCCCAGCTGCGTTGCCTGATTAGCAGGCAATGCAGCTGGGATCGTCAGAGCTTGGATCGCCAGAGCCATTTAAGGCTCGTCAGAGCCTTTCGGGCTTGTCTGCCTGGTTACAGGAGAACACACCCGGCGTATAAGACGACCCCCAACTTTTGAGAAGATTTTCATGTGTTAAAAAGTCATCTTATACGCCGGAAAATACAGTAATATGATTTCTTTTGTGTTGGCTCACCAAATAGCAATAGCACTTAGACATATAAAATTTCACAGTGCTTTACATCCCTCTCTAAGCGGTTTACAGAGTCAGCATATTGCCCCAACAATCTGGGTCCTCATTTTACCAACCTCGGAAGGATGGAAGCCTAAGTCAACCTTGAGCCGGTGAGATTAGAACTGTCGAACTGCTGGCAACTGGCAATCAGCAGAAGTAGCCTTTAGAACTACATTCTAACCACTGGGCCACCATGGCTCACATGAGGCCGGCCATTCTATTCATTGAATAAATCTAGCTAATCTAATAATGTCAGAGTGATGTGTGAAAGATTTCTGATATAGGTTCATGGAAATGCTGACCCTCTGGAAGCAAAGGAGTAAATGTAGATTCTTTGCTATGGATCATTAAGTAAGACAATGAATGTGTAATTGCAAATATAGAGTAAAATCCATGCTTATACAGGTAGTCAATGCTTACCAACTGCCTCGTTCAGCAATCATTCAAAATTACAATGGAACTGAAAAAATAACTTTACAACCAACGCCTGCATTTACAACCTTTGCAGCATCCTTCGGTCATTTGATCATCATTACGGTCAGTACACATTATCCGGTGCCTGACATGATGCTTTTCTCTCCCCCCCCCCCTTGCAAAGCATAAAAGTTGGAAAGGAAGGTATTACAAGACACAATGGGGAATACACCAGGCTGTTTGTGTAGCGTAGTGTACTCACGGCTGCCAGTGCCAGTGCATTGTTTTTGATGTGTATTCCCTACTGTGTGCCTGCTTACTCTCTTGTAATCCCTTCCTCTCCAATGAATGTAAATACAAACATTAATTTCCTTATTAATTATCCCAGCACTGAGGTGAGCATTCTAAAGAGCAAGGGAGTAGTTAGAAGGAAAACAAAAATCAAAGGTGCGAAACTAATTAATTTTGTCTGTTTTGTCTGTAGCTGGGGTGAGCATTCCAAAGGGAAGGAAAGGGAGGAAAGGAAAATGTAACTGTGGCCAGATACTTCCCACTTAATGTCTGCTTCGCTTAGTGACAGAGTTGCCAATCCCAATTGCAAGTACTAAAGAGGTATCTATATAATTACAGTGCAGCCCTTCTGAAAGTATATTGTAGAGCTGGAAAAGAAGAAGAAAATGGCAATCTTGGAGGACAGCAGCAATATCCTAACATAGAAACACTGCAATGTTGCAGGATTTTAGATTAGTAAAAGTACAAGGAAAGGCAGATAGAAGTATAATGATATACAATACAGATAAAACATAGGGGTTTTTTTCTTCCTTTATTTTACTAGGATGCAAAGCAATGTTTTTCAAATTTTCTGCAATCACCGACCATGAAATAAACATTTTGAAAATGAAGTGACTACCCAGTTCAACAAATGCTCCCTTATCTTTTTGTTTAAGAGTATCGGAATTAACTTTTTGCCGAATGAAATAAAGATTGTGATTGCCTTCTTGTATATTCTATGTTTAAAACCTTTAAAATTGAATTTTGTACCAAAAAACTAATCTAAAATTATTTATCACTTAGGCAAAATAAAACTTTATAAAATAATTATGTATCTCATTCCATAATAACAATAAATCTACTGGCCAACAATCTTCAACAGAAACTTCTGGCTATTAAAATGCTAGGAAATGAAATCCCAAAGGTGCCTTTTCAAGAGGCAACTGGACTTCGTTTCTCTTTGAAGACATTTCGCTTCTCATCCAAGAAGCTTCTTCAGCTCTGACTGATGGCGGGGAATGGAAGGATTTATATTCCTTGCAGGCAGCTGGTCATTTGCATTCTTTTAGAGAGTCGTTGAGGCCACTTCAAGGTCTTCAAAGAAAAACAAGGAAGTCTAATTGCCTCTTGAAAAAATGCACCTTTGGGACAACCATGACCTCAATGACTGAGAATCTCCACAGACATTTAGAGAATGAAATGAATCTCCAGCCCAATGAAATCCAATGTATTGCCTATTCATGCTTTTCCTGCAGTTTCAGGTGCCTGGTTGAGCTATCTTTTGAAAAGCACATATGGATTCACAATAATTTACTGCACGTGTTCACTATTGTCAGTTTTTTTTTTAATGTTGGTACTCACGGTGCTATTGTATTACTCTTTTTTTATTTCACTGGATTGTATTTGACAGCTGCAGCCACTGATCCACTCTTGTGAATTCGCAGACTCCCAGGGCAAGGGGAGAAGCAAGGACTGATATGACATCTCATGAAGCTGGTTACCCAGAGATTCAATTACAAGTAATAGTCATTCATGCTGGCTACATTTCCCCTTCATGTGTATGAATACCCATTCTGCAGAATAACAAACAGAAAGGGCATCATGTCCAATTTGTGGGGTTTTGGTGAGGCATCCTGCTGAGTAGTATGGGAAACACAGGTTTAGATTCTCTTTTCATGTTCACATGTGGGAATTATTGTCATATCTCAACACAACTCTCTCTCCTGAAAAACAAAATCTACACAATAATAATATGGAAGAGCTCCCTGCCATGATTTGTGGAAGCTAAACTTTATGAAAATGATGACTCATAATTCCCCCCCATTCCCCAATGTTTAGATATCAGGAAAGTAATGGGAATGGCAGACATTTCCTTCTTTGATATGGACATTCTGCAGCAATTGAAGATTAAAATGAAAATCTGTCTACAGGCAGTCCTCAACTTATGATCACAATTGAGACCAGAATTTCTGTTTCTAAGAAAAGTGGTTGTTAAATGAGTTGTGTCTGACTTTTTTTTTTTACCTTTTTGCTATGGCAAAAAGTTCTTAAGGCTGTGATGGCGAACCTGTGGCACAATTGCCACAGGTGGCACGCGGTGCCCTCTCTGTGGGCACATGAGTCATCATCCCAGTTCAGCTCTGCCACACATGTGCGCGTGCCTCCCACCTCCCAGCTGGTCATTAGGTTTCTGCTGTGCATGCGTGGGGGCGGAGCACATGCGGGGGCAGCACATGCATGAGCAGGGAGACACGTGCGGGGCGACACGTGCATGAGTGGGGGCGGGGTGCATGAACAGTGCAGTGTGCACATTTTGGGGGTTTGGGCACACACGCACACGCATTTACATATTCGGGCTTTGGGCACTTGGTCCGGAAAAGGTTAGCCATCACTGTCTTAAGGGAACTATGAAGGCATTAAACAAATCCAGCTTCCCTCATTGACTTTGCTTGTTAGAAGCTGGATGCTGGCCTAAAAACCAGGAGACTGTCAGTTCTACTCCTCCTTTTAGGCATGAAAAGCCAGCTGGGTGATTTGGGGCCAATCACCAGGAGACTGTGAGCTCTAGTTCCGTCTTAGGAATGAAAGTTAGCTGGGTGACTTTGGGCCAGTCACTCTCTGTCAGTCCAACATACCTCATGGGGGCTTTGTGAGGAAAAAGCGGAGGAGGAATGAGTATTTGGTATGTTTGCTGCCTTGAGTTACTCATAAAGTAATAAAGATGGGATAAAAATCTAATAAATAAATCAAGAAAATAAATAATCATTCCCCTTTAAAACTCACTTTCCCCCCAGACTTTCACTTAAACTCTCCATCTGCACACTCAGTTAAAATGAAAGCCAAAACCACGGAATTGCACTTGCCTATATTTATCTCTCAGCACACCTCCTGTTCCTTCCTTTCATTCTGCTATAGCTGGAAGTTTTCCTGTAAGCTCTTTGGGGCAGAGGCCTTTTGTGGATCATGTTTCACCAGCCACTGAAGCATCACGCAGTAACGTATACTTAAGATTGAAGCTTTGAGGGTTCCCACAAATCTGAGTCAAGGTCGCCTTCTTTAAACTGTATAATTAGGTCCATTTCGGTATTTAAAAGACTGAATTCAACTTTCAACGAGATAAAGCTAAGACAAGAGGCAACAGGTGGGTGCAAAGCTGACAGGAAAGGGGAGGAAAGCCTAGAAACAGCTGAGTATTATTTTTACTAGGTTGAGAAATCCACAGTGTCACTCAATTCAATCCTGGTAAGATTTCATCCTCTGTAGAGCCTCTCTTCTCCTACGCCAACTGTACAACCAGAAGAAATGCCTAAAGATTCTGCAACTGGAAGCAAATCACAAGGAACAAATAATGGTGAGATAGAAAAGCTTTGCTCTATTTGCAAAAAACTCCCAAATCTTTGTTGGAAAGAGGAGATGTGGCAGATTGTAATAAGCGTTTGGATGTGGGAGAAATACACGAATAAATCCAACTTTTAATCTTTACTGCACTGAAACATGGGAAGTTTGTTTATTCTACTATTTCTCCAAGTATAGTATATTACAAATGGCAATAGCATTAAAGGCTGGCTGCAGGAAGAGAAATACAGCCTTCCAATATTTTTTTTGGGGGGGGGGAAGAGTGGCAGTAAGTCACAGGATCACATATGGCCCTAACTCTTTCTCCAGCTGTCAGAGCCCCTCTAATCACAAAACAGCTAAAAACTGATGATTGTATTCTGCTACTTTCAGGTGAGAAGCAAACCAAATTTATGAAATAAATTCTTAAATACAATTAACATTAAAAAAAAGCAAATACCTCCCAGCTCTACCCCAAACAGAAGAAAATTCAGAAAAAGCTGGCCATCATTAGATTATTATTATTGTTGCCCTGCCCATTGGACTTGTTGGCCCCTTGAAAATTCTTATATAACCCATTTACCCTGTCAACCTTGCCCTAAAGAAAGCTGCCAAGGACAAAATCTAAGGACTTTTGGTATGAAAAAACAGATGCCTGAGGCTTCTTCAGAACTGGGAACACATTTCTTGCTTGTTCAGTGCAAATATATATCTAACCTTTATGCCTTCACAGAACTATGATCAACACAGTCCTGGGTAGTCACATTTAGCCTGCTTTTTTCCCAGTCTTTCTCAAAGGACTGTAGAGGAACCCATATACAGATAATCGTAGACTTCTAACCATTCATTTAATGACCGTTCAAAGTTACAATGGCACTGAAAAAGTGACTTATTACTGTTTTTCACACTTACAACTGTTCAGCGTCCTCATAGTCACATGATCAAAATTTAAATGCATGCAACTGACTCAGATTTATGACGGTTGTAATGTCCCAGGTTCATGTGATCACCTTTTGCAACCTTCTGACAAGAAAATTTAACGGGGAAGCCAGATTCACTTAACAACCATGTTACTAACTTAACAACTACAGTGATTCACTTAACACCAGTGGCAAGAAAGGTTGTAAAATGGAGCAAAACTCATTTAACAACTGTCTTGCCTAGAAATGGAAATTTTGGGCTCAATTGTGGTCATACGTCAAGAACTACTTATACCATTCCCTGAATCTATTCACATGAATAGATTAAAAAGTGGTAGAGGAAACATACAAAAGAGGAGCCCCGCATTAGATCAACCACTCCTTATGATCATATTCATTCTTGTTTCTCTGGAAAATGTACAATTTTAAGGCTTTAATGTCATTCATTTGATAGACCAGGTGATAATAATCCAAAGCAACAAATATACCTAATAATCCTCCTCCTATTTTCCCCACAACCTGTTAAGTGAGTTGGGTTGAGAGAGTAACTGGTCCAAACTCTCCTAGCCAGTTTTTATACTTAAGGCAAGACTAGAACTCACCATCTCCTGGTTTCTAGCAGGATGCCTTAAAGTTGCCAAAGTTGGAAAATGTTGGCCTAATCTCTGCTTTGGTTGCCTGTTGTAAAGAATATAAGGGACTGAAAAATTGCTTCCATAAACCTCAGTGCCGCCAAGTCATAATGATCAACCAAACTATCATTTCCAAATGGTAATGATCACACATTAATGCATTAACATTTCGATGCATTCTTATACTGTGTTTCCCTGAAAATAAGACCGGGTCTTATATTAATTTTTGCTCCAAAAGGGTTTATTTTCTGATTAGGTCTTATTTTTGGGGAAATACAGTACTAAATGCATCCATCTGGCTGACAATCTTAACTGGGGCTTATTTTGGGCGTAGGGCTTATATTACGAGCATCCTGAAAAATCATGCTAGGACTTATTTTCCGGATGGGTCCTATTTTTGGTGAAACAGGATATTCAATCTGTAAATAATGCAACCACTTGTAATCTGACATAGAAAAAGTGCTGTATTATTCTTTAGAACTCCAAAGTATGCTCTTGGCTTGTATAAGAGATGCAGTTCTTCAAGCAACATCTAAGGAAAAAGGATGTGGAAGCTGCCCAGAGCAGAATGAAAATAGTATGTTTGAGAAGGCCACAGAAGTGTGTGGAGATACTCGATGAAGAAAAATGCATCTAATGGAATGGCTATTGCAAGAAACGAGGATGAAACAAAGCTATTGCTTAATAGAAATGTTGCAAAGTCAAAAGGAGTAAGAAACAATTAAAACAGGCAGAGAAAATGCAAATAAATGTTGACAAAAATTAGATATTGTTTTGGAAGTAGGTGAAGGAGATTAAACAAAGACCCTCTAGCATCATGAATGAAATTAAAAATAAAAATGACTCGGGATGAAACTGAAGTGAGGAAATGTTGGAGGAGTAATTTAGATAGATAGGTAAGTCCTCCATTTACGGCTACAATTGGGACTGGGATGTCCATCATTAAGCGAGGCAGTTAAGTGAGTCATGCCCAATTTTATGATTATTTTTTTTTTTGCTGTAATTGTTAAATTGGTAAGTGAATCTGGCTTCCCACACTGATTTTGCTTGTTAGAAGCCAGGTAGGAAAATCACAAATGGCAATCATGGACTCCCATGTAATTATGGCATGACATACAATAAACTATCATGAATATGTGCCAGTTGCCAAGCATCCAAATTTTGATCGTGTCACTCATCAAATTTGGTACTTGAAGCATTTTGATATGAAAATTTTGTCCCAGCACTCATCATTTGTTTGATACTCAATGCACAAGCTAAAACTTGTCATTGTTGGCTGCCTTGTGACTCACTATATTATTCCTTATGAGAAAAATTTGTTTGGTACTCATCATTTTTGGTACTCATCATGCCTCCCAGAACCAATTAATGTTGAGTACTGAGGTACCACTGAATACAATTTGAGTGTCTGAGGGTTACTGTGGTTGATAAGTGAATCACATGGTCATTAAATGAATCCAGCTTCTCCCGTTGACTTTGCTTGCTGGAAGCTGTCTGGGAAGGTCACAAATGTGTGATCTTGGATGCTGCAAGCATCATAAATACATGGTTGTTGCCAGGCACATGACTGATCATGTCACCATGTGGACGCTGCAATAGTTATAAGTGCAAGGACCAGCTGTAAGTAACTTTTTTCAGCACCACTGTAAATTTAAACGGTCACTAAATGAATGGTCATAAGTCAAGGCCTACTTATAAATACATACAGGAAGCTTGTGTTGTCATAGACTGCAATGGTTGGGAATGTGAATGTATGTGAACTGTTGTGTAAAAATGATGCTGTATTACCTGAGAACCCAAATGATTTCCTATAAATGTTAACCTAAACGATGCAGTAGGGTATGGATTTGAAAAATTTATCAAAAGATCAAGATAGTTTTGTTTCACATGGAAAGAAGTAAACAATCACATAAATGGTGAAAAGCAGATGCATTTGTATACTTCAGTAAAATGTTCATCCTTAGATAGGAAAATGGATGGAGAAATGTTAAGATGTGAAAATGCTGGTAGATGGGGTAGTATACTGTGAATAATGAATGTTCGTTGAAAGAAAAAAAAACAGTTGTGTGTTTCTGCCTTCACTGTTATTTGAAAATGAGGGAAGTTATCAGTTTTTCAGGGTAGACCAGACCAAGCAAGAGATACAAGAATTCTACAAATGCTACTTTATTGTCGTAGAACAATAAATATTGTCCAGGTTGCTTGCTGTCCCACCTAATACTAAACAAAATCAAGGCTTATTTTGAGATATTTTTCTCACACTTTCTTCTATTTCTGGATTGTATAATTTCTTATCCACGTTCCCCCCACTGTTCTTTCCTCCTCCTCTTCATAGTTTTCATATACCTTCCCCAAGATCACTCTGAATACCTTTAGAGATGGCCATGTCAAGAGAAAGACAAAACTAAAATAAATGCAGTGGAAATGATTTGCTTAAGAAGCATATATGATAAAACAGAAAAGACAGGGTCAACAACTGAACGCTGAATGAATGTGGAAGGAATACAAAAACGAATGGCCAATACTGAAACAAGTATGCTGAGGTGGTTTGGTCATACAGAGAGAATGAAGATCAAACTGCAGTACAAGCATAGGAAGGAAGAAGAAATGGGATGAGAAGGAAAAAATGAAGGAAGCTGTAGCTGGATGAAGTTGAAGTTCCACAAAAAGAAAGAGAAGTTTAAATGGCCATGAATAAAATGGTAGTTGGATCTGCTGAAATTAAGGATGGTTTGCAAGGCAGAAAATGGTATGGAGAACTAAACTTAATAGCAATAGAGTAAATCACTTTTGCTATCTTTAATCACTCTTATTGTTTCTTATTTATGCCCAGTGATAACCCTTACTCCAAAAGGAAATTGTATGAAGGTTGTATACATATTTATGCATTATTTTTTTACACTTCAGTCTACCTCTCTGTGATCCTAAGCAGGTTGACATAGGTTGTTTCAAATAAGTGACTATTGGAGCATAGCTTTTCCAACAAGCTACCTTAAAATGCATTCAAGCCATGCTCATATCACATTTAACCAAAGTTAAGGCAAATAGGAATGCTATCACATGAGAAGTAAGCAGGCCATCCCATATGCTAAGTATCTCCACTGCAGCTGAAGAACTGCAAACTCTAGCTATGAAGCAGCAGCTAAGAGAGAACAGCCCATTCATCCACCTTTCAACTCTTCAGGCCCCAGTGCTCTTACACCCGATAATTTATTTTTAATCCTGCTTTGCTTTCTTGCCTAACTTCATAAGATTAGATCACTTTAAACTCTTTTATGCAGTGTGGTGGTATTCATGAAAGACACCACAACACTGTTCCTCACAGACTATATAAGGAAATAGCCTAATTCCCAGCAGGGTTTACCACCACAAATTCAAACAGAGAAACCTCTCTGTCTTGGAATGGAGCCCTGGAGTGATTTCCTAAAAACAAATTTCAGAGTAGCTTTCTATGCTTTGCAAAATTCAGCAGGAAGCTACCATCAAATGGCCCCAGCAACAGCTGCCCTCAAACCCTGCAAGCCTTATGTTCTCATGTGAACTTGAAAGAACACTCACCATTCTCCTCCACAATGAACACTGGGGGCTCTGTTCAGAATTACACTGAGACTGGACAAAAAAAAGGGGGGGGAAGAGAATGACACATTTTTAGCACCATCATCCCCCTCCCTTAACAAAACATGTGCTAGCAGTGGGGTATAAACATTTCATTCACAGGCAGCAACAACTGTTTTATTTTCTTTAAAAACGGGTAATAAATAACCAAGTGGATGTTTATTTTGCAAGTGACAATGGAGTCAAATGGTACAGCTGTGCAACAGATCCAGATTTGAAGGGTGGAATGTGATTAATGGACACACAAAGCCCTATTTATGCACACCTTGAACCAAACTCATCTCTGGATTGTGCATCATCTAAACAGGGCAGCTGCGTGAATAAACAAACGACTAAGAATGTTGCAAACCTGGATCTCTACACACAAAATATACCGAATAATCAATTAGCAGTCTACAGCTCTTCATTCTCAAGGAACAGTTAAAGGAATTACTTTTAAAAGTCTGAAGATAATAAACACATAATGCAGACGCAGAGGTCCTATATTTGATATCTTCCCAATATTCCAGGAATAGCAATGTACGCCCAGCATTTCATAGACGGCAACACTGTATATCCATACATTAGGCTAGATACATACATACAGTACATAGCATTACTTGCAAGCAAGGGCAGCAGCAAGAGCTCTTTAAGCCCTTGAGAACAAATGTAGCCACATAGTCCGGCTTCTTAATCTCTTAACATGCTACCTGATCTAGCTCAAGCCCATCAGTAGAAAACCAAACCAAATCCAAGTGCCTAATGTAGCTTCCCTCAAGCTCCTGTTTATTCAGGCAGTGGAAATTTCCTTCCACTCTACCCCATTCTCAAGCAGAATTGAGGAAAGACAATTACCCCCATCTACAAATGGATGCCTTCTGTTGGCAGTGGGTCACTTGTTCAGTTTTCATTTAGGATATTTTATTTGGTTGAAGGAGGAGGAGGAGAAATGTTCAGAATTTTTTTAAACTTTTGCGATTTTTACCCAAGGAAGCTACATTTAAATAGCGCTTTTCTGTTAGGAATCTTTACAAAACCATACCCCAAAGAAATAAAATATTTGATGATACATATTTTAACTGCAGCATGAATAACATATGCAAAAAACTGGAAATAGGAAAAAATCCCAACTGAAGAAGATCTAATAGATAAAATCTTAGAATGCGCTGAAATGGACAAATTAACAAAAGAAATTAAAGAAAAAGAAGAGACAGATTACTACAGAATATAGAATAAATGGTATAATTGGTTTAACACTATCTATAAAGAAATATTTATTTATTTATTTATTTATTTATTTATTTATTTATTTATTTATTTATTCAATTTATATACCGCCCTTCTCCTAGTGGACTCAGGGCGGTGCACAGCCAAAACTAAAATACATAACAATACAAAATTTAAAATTAATTAAAAGAATTATATACTTTGGCCTGAATTAAAACAGTGCGAATTAAAACCCATTAACAAATTCAAACTAATCAATTAATAACCATTAAAAACTAAAAAAGGGGGCAGGGTTCACGCCAGCCCTGCTTGCTGGAAAAGAAGAGTTTTCAGGGCACGGCGAAAGACCCGGAGATCCGATATCCTTCTTATCTCCGGGGGCAAATCGTTCCAGAGGGCGGGAGCTGCCACAGAGAAGGCACTCCCCCTGGGGGTCGCCAGCCGACATTGCCTGGCCGACGGCACCCTGAGGAGTCCCTCTCTGTGGGAGCGTACTGGTCGGTGGGAGGCTATCGGCGGCAGAAGGCGGTCCCACAAATACCCAGGTCCTATGCCATGGAGCGCTTTAAAGGTGGTAACCAACACCTTGAAGCGCACCCAGAAGACCACTGGAAGCCAATGCAGCTCACGCAGGAGAGGTGTCACATGGGAGTGACCCCTTGTTCCCATAATCCCCCGCGCGGCCGCATTCTGCACCAGTTGGAGCCTCCGGGTACTCCTCAAGGGGAGCCCCATGTAGAGAGCATTGCAGTAGTCCAGGCGGGAAGTGACGAGTGCCTGAGTGACTGTGCGTAAGGAATC
Organism: Pantherophis guttatus; assembly: GCF_059756535.1. Classification (NCBI taxonomy): domain Eukaryota; kingdom Metazoa; phylum Chordata; class Lepidosauria; order Squamata; family Colubridae; genus Pantherophis; species Pantherophis guttatus. The sequence continues at coordinate 29,923,632 of NC_142063.1, read as the reverse complement.
CCGATCCAGAAAGGGACGCAACTGGCGAATCAGGCGGACCTGATAAAAAGCCCCCCTGGCCACGGCCGTCATATGCTCTTCTAAAGACAGCCGTGCATCCAGGAGGACGCCCAAGTTGCGAGCTTTTCTTATGCTACTACAAAACCATTCCTAGATTGCCAGATTGGGAAAAGCTAGTGTATGTTTATAAGATAATTGAAAAGTATAGATTTAAAAACAGAGTCTATCCCCAATATTTAGAATGACACAACCCCCGAGTGTGCCAATGAACAAAAAGGCCTTTGAATGTACATATGTAGATGAACTTTGCCTCAAACAGAGATACACCACTGATACCAGAAGGAAACCAGGAAATGACATATACCAACACTTCCCAGGTTCATCTCTCTCCAAAAGAGCATTTTATTGCTCATCTTCACAATTTTTTTTCAGTTCTTATTGTCAATCCTGACTCGGTCTTGCAAAGGATAAAGAAACAAAATCAAAAAGCTCATTCCAAAAAAAGACAAATATTAGAATCCACTGAAAATGCTTGACTAGTGTCAAAACCTTTACTTGAAATCACCATCACCCACCATAAGCCCCCATGACTCAGCTGCACTTTGCACACTTGAACTCTAAGTGTTCATAAGAAGCTACATTGAGCATGCTCAGTTATGGTTGCTTAAAAAAAATAAATAAAAAACTAACATACTTCTGAAATCAGCAATGCATTTTTCCTGACTTTAGAACTTTTATACTGAACGGAGATGGGGAAGCTTGAACCCAAAGGTCATTCTCTCTCTCACCAACTGAAGAAACATTTGCAGTAAATTCTCTAGGTGCCATTGTTAAGGGTCTTTTAGGGAAGGCTTTATCCCTGGCTCCTTGAAGCTGCTGTTCCCTAGGAGCTGGATGACATCTCCAAAGGTGAGGGCTGAAGTTGAGTCCAAACCATTCAATTGATGGGGGGAGTATGCAAGGAGCCAGGGTTTCAGCTAAGTCAGTATCCATTCCCAGGTAATGTCCTAGAGCAGGGGTCTCCAACCTGGGCAACTTTAAGACTTGTGAACTTCAACTCCCAGAGTTCCTCAAGCTGGCTGAGGAACTCTGGGAGTTGAAGTCCACAAGTCTTAAAGTTGCCAAGGTTGGAGACCCCTGTCCTAGAGTGCTCAAAACATTGCCCTACATGATCCCCATTCTTTTAAGAAAGGGAATCACTGGTCTTTATTTCAGATAGGAAATCTAAGGCTACAGCAAGAGTGTGGTTTGTCTAATAAATCCAAGGTAGACATGAAGCTTGAATGAGCAGCCTCTCAATTTGCTATTCACAATACAATCTTATGCAGGTCTACTCAAAAGTTAGCTCAAGTTTGTTTATATAAGAAAAATGTGTTGCCTCTCAACATTGCTTCCCACACAGTTTACACAAACTAGACAAAGTCTAAAACATCTTAAAACATCACTCTAGAAATTCTTGAAAAATGGTTTTATCATGTAACAATGACTCCACACATTGGGTATTATCTCAGAAAACATACCTCCCCTTTTTCAGGTTGCTATCTGCCTAACCTCAAACAGATACTTGATCTCAAAACTTCAGCAACCCTTCCAATCTGGCACTCTTTTAGAACAAAATGTCCAAAATTCCTTAGTTGCAAACCCAAAACATTTGAAAGGTGCCAGATTGGGAAAAGCCAGTGTACAAGATTGCAGACTTTAGTCTGCAATATGGCAAGCTACTGTTATGTGTGTATTGTGTACATATTTAGTATAAGGTTTTCAATGGCAGCTTTTGTGGATTTTTTATCATTCTCTTGAACTGTTTCATTGTTTAGCCCAGTGGTTTTCAATTTTGGCAACTTTTAAGATGTGTGGTCTTTTAAAACAGGAGTCTCCAACCTTGGCAACTTGAAGACTTGTGGACTTCAACTCCCAGAGTCCTGGGAGTTGAAGTCCACAGGTCTTCAAGTTGCCAAGGTTGGAGACTCCTGCTTTAAAAGATCACTCCTCTCTCCCTCTAGACAAATATAAGCAATATAGATAAGTCAACACCACCTCTTGTATTTTAATTTTTTTAAAAAAACCACTTCCTCCCATATCTCATCCCCTATCAATAATCAAATTACAAAAAACACTATCCTTTAGTTTGCATTACTGTAGTTTTTTAAATTTTTTGTTCTGTATTTGTAAACTTTAATAAAATTATTGTTAAAGAAAAAAGAAGTGGGGACTTCAATCCCAGAATTCCGCAGGCAGCATGCTAGGAATTGAAGTCCACACGTACCTTAAAGTTGCCATGGGCTGAAAAATTCTGGTTTAGCCTATCACACTGCATATATAAAAGGAGGTTTAAGTAGATGTGTGCAAACCTTCTCTTAGCCATAAATCGCAAGTTCTAAGTACTTGTGCTTTCCTCAGCCATGGTTTAATCAATGCGACAGAACTAATTAGAAGTGCACCACATCATTCACTATCATTTTCAAATCACAATAGCTCGATCAGCATAACATGTAATGCCAGTACCAAACATATGTGTATGCTTATCTCTTAAGATAACTCTTCACTATTGACAATAAGGAGATAATAACATGGAAATACATATAACTGATAAAAATTATTGGGATAATATATGTGAAGAAAAATCTAAAATACATTACATAAATGTGATGTCTTGTAAATTTTTGTCAGTATTACCTGCACAAGTATTTTGCAATGGTTGCTCCAGAGAACTTAAAAAGAAACTTTATAAATGGATGTCAAAACTTTTTTTCACTGTTGAGAAAAAATGACTTTTTTTCTTGGTCTTTAGAGCAGGGGTCTCCAACCTTGGCAACTCTGCTGGCTGGGGAATTCTGGGAGTTGAAGTCCGCCAGGCTTAAAGTTGCCAAGGTTGGAGACCGCTGCTTTAGAGGACAATCAATTTGTAGTCCTCTAGTGCTGTTGGACTTCCAGACTCTTTAATCACAGGCAGTGTGGAAAGCAGTGAGAATGAAGGTAGATCCAGTACAATTGTTTATAAAAATCAATTTCCTCCATCTCTTCCTTAATACATGCAAGATGAACACTTAATTATTTTTTGCTGCATATCATGGGTTTGCTTCCGGGATACTCCAATAATTTAATCCTTCCTCATAGGGGAAATAGCAATATAAACAAATTCTAAAGTATCAATTTAAACATGTACATATTTTCTACAGTTAAAAATAATATTTCAACCTATTGGCCAAGCCACAAAGAACTACCAGACGTTTTTGCTGAAAAACACACCAGTCACAAGTTCTTATGAAAGAATGAGCTTCTCCAAATTGTTAAAACTGATGTAAGTCATATAAATACACACACACGCACGCACGCACAGAAGCACCTATGCACACCCTCAGAGGAGCAAAGGCAAGAATTATTCAACATCCTTCACAAGGTAGCATTAGGCTTCTTCTGCACACTGCTGAAAGACAGAGGAAATCCTATTGCCCCCAAAAAGCCTAGGAAATCCAGACTCTACGTGACCTGACTTAGTTATTAGACAGCAGGTTTTATGGGAAGGATGAGGATATTTACAATCATTCATGCTACCTGGAGTTACAGCAAAGCTTACGCTGAATGAGGTTGCAGAGGGGAAAAGTATCATCAGGAAGTTACTCCCAGTTGTTGCCATTAAAGAGTGTTTTTTGGAAGAGCAATTTCTATACAGCATCCTCCAAAAAATTTTTAAAAAAACCAACCCACCACCTTTCAAATATGACTATGCATCCTCATATACATCAGAGAACAATGTGGCATTCAAAATGGACTGGATGCACCAAAAGGGAGGGGAGGAGAGGAGAAAGAGGAGACAAGGAGGTGGGGGGAGGGGGGAACTCACCAGGGCTGTTGGCTTCGTTTTCCAGAACGTGCAGTTCTGTGCAGTCAGCCAGGGAATGCTCAAGGCAGAGCTGAAGGAAACGGGCCTGGCTCCGAGTCACTCTCTTCAGTAAGGAAAGCAAAGCAACTGTCTGTTCGCACTCATTCCAGCCTTTGAACCAACCTGCCAATACTCCAACCTGGTCTCGAAACATCATGGTTGGTGCAAGTGAATGTCCGCGTGCAATATCGAGAACAGGGGAAAAAAATCTGTGTGGGGCACTCCCTGATATATATTTTTTTTTGCAAGGAAAAAAAAAAGTAGGAGAATCCCCTAGAAGTTCTTTTTTTTTTTCTTCCCACCCACGCCCTTTTTTAAACGTCTATTTTACAACGTTGTTAACTGCAGAAATAGGACAGATGTTCGGAGACGGATTCTGAGGTTTGCTTGCTCTTCTTCTTCTTCTTCCTCGCACGTCCAAAAAGGCCACTGGCTGCTTCTTAATTCTGCCAAGGACAATGACACATGGTGGCAAGGGAAAACAGACACACTGCTTGGTTTCTGTGTGTGGACTTGTATAGCGGTATTTCTCAACAAGGCACAGCAACGTGTGAAGATGTTGTGAGGGGATATGGGTTATGTAGCTGTTTTCTTTTTGGGTGTTTTGCTTTCCCCTCCCTCTTTGCTCTTTTCCAGTCTGGTTATTTTAGCCCAGGGCTGGCGCTGGCTCTCCTTCCTCGGGCAGCTTTCTGGACCATCCACAGTCACAGCATTCCTTGCTAGGGGAAGTGGAGAAAATAGAAGCCTTCACAACTGTTGGAGAGGAGGAGGGGATGGAGAAAGAGAGAGAGGGGGAAAAAAAAAGAATTTCGCTGTGAGATGAGACACTCTGAAAGGCAACGCTATGATTCAGCATGACAAACAACGCGGCTCACTTCCTAATATGACAGAAGGGGAAATTTGGGATCATTGATCACTGAGAGCAAGAGGGTGGATTAGGGAGGGAGACAAGGGCTTGGTGTGTGGGGCACACACCAGGGGATTGTTTCTTCTTTTTTGTTAAAGACCACCCTCCCAAGAAATAACAGGTTCTGTGGAAAAGGAAAAGATGAGCACAGAGATAACGAGAGGCTGAAAATGCAGCCCACACACAGGCAGCAGAGGGAGTGATGGAGAAGTGCGGGCTTCACATCAGAGAGATTTAAAAGAAACCTCCCTGCTACACAGCAGTGAGGACAGAGCTCCCTGTTGCTTATTGTACATTCTAAGCAGTCTCTCCCAGTGCCCCCCCACCCCAAGACAGGAATGTACCTGGCTGGGAGAGACAGGACTGCAACTGATCATTCATGCACAAGGAGAAAAGGGGGTGGTGGGGGGGGAGAGAACTTAACACTGCGGCTATAGATAGCTAATGCAAACCAGCCCAGGTTCTGGTGCTCTCCCCTCCTCCTCCTCCTCTTTCTCATGCCTTTCCACTCCCCAACCAGAAAGTAAGGCGGCTGAGGAGAAGGGCTGCAGCTTCAACTACAGAATTCAAGCATCTCCCAACCAGTCACCACCAGCCCCCACTGGATGTAGGCTCCAAGCAAGCAGCAGGCAGGAGACAAAAATAAACTCTCAGACACCCCCCCTCTTCTTTCCCCAAGACCACAGCACACACAGTTCAGCAGAAACCCGGAGGTGGGGGGGACCCAAGGAAACTCACTATAGATTCTCGTTTTCATACTACTTTTAAAAATCGGGGACGAACACCTCCTTTCTCCAATCAGTGCTCAACACTCACAGACTGTCCTGCATGCACTTCACACACTTATATTCACCCCCGATTTCACAAGGTGGCGTCCATCTCTCGGTTCTCTCTGCGGTTGAAATCGCTACCAAGGGCAGGTTTCTTCCAGGGGGTTGCACAAATCTACGGAAAAAGGCTTCCCCCAACCTAGCAGTCGCTCAGATGCTCCAGACTACAACTCCCATCGCCTCGGCCAAGATGGCAATGGCTACGGAAGGCAGCTATTGGTATCCTTTACACTTCTGGAGAGTTCCAAAGTGAGAGTACCGCTTGAGAGCCTAAGCCAGGAAGGGCAACGGGGGGGGGGGGAAAGGTGGCGCAAGCCGGTACCTCCCCAAGCACAGATGGGTGCAGAAAAAGTAACTGTCCCAGAAAAGCAATTTTACTTTCATGGGCTTCGAGACAGTCGAAGTAGATGCGTCTTCAAAAGAACCAGATGCCTTCTAGAAGGGGTAGTAGCCCCATCAACCCCCCCCCCCCAAATGATCTGCCCGGAAACTTTCAGGGTATCAGAAGGAGAAGCAACAACCTTTGCTTCACAGCCGCCGCCCCCGATTGTACAAGGACGACAAGCACCGGTCCCACATAAACTTCGAGCCCGGGACTCCAAGCCCTCTCCCAGCCCAATGCAAACAGAGGGAGCCGGGCACCTCACCCGGCACTGGCTCCGGCGGCTCTTTGCTCCGTGCCACAGACACCCGCCTCCCAGCCGCGCCCCCCGGCTCTGCGTCCTTCGAGCCCCGCGACAGTCTGGCGTCCCCGGCTCCGTGCCGGGAATTCCCCCCACCACCACCACTCCCGCCCGGGTGGGCTCCTCGATAGACGGGAGTCAGGACGCCGCAGAGCAAGGGCGCTTCGCCCGTCGTTCCGCCCGACTCGCCCGCTTCCTCTCGCCCGCCCCCTCCCCTCGCGCTATGCGGAGCGCCCACCTGGCTGCCGCGCGCCCTTCTGGCCGGCCGGCCGTCCTTCTTTTGCCGGCTTCGGCTGAGCCTTCACTGAAGAAGAAGAGGAGGAAGAGGAGCCGGCGATGGAGGTGGCGGTGGAGGAGGTGGCGGCGGCGGCGCCTGGCGGTGCCCGGGCAGGGCCATGGCGAGCCCGCGCACCAGCGAAGGCGACCCCGGCGGCACGGAGTAAAGAACGGCGCTGCGTCCGGGCGCGCCGTCGGACCCGCGTCTCTCCCTCTCGCTCTCTCTCTCCCCCGCCTGCTTCTCCGGCACAAGTGAGCCGCGCGCCCCGCGGAGCCCCCGCTCCTCACATGCTAGTCATTAGCATAGCCCATGACGTCATGGCCTCGGCAGCGGAGGTGCAACGCCCCCTCCCCGAGGAGCAGGGGGCGCCTCGCATTCCTCCGCCGCTGACTCAGCCCCGGGCGAGGCGAGGCCGTGGTGGCTTTGCGCGGGGCGCGATTGGCTGCAGGGGCGGAGCGCAACTCGATTCCACCCCAGCCGGGAGCGCGGCAGAGGAGGAGGAGGAGGAGGAGGAGGGGCTCCAGCTGCTCGCTGCTGCTGTCATTCCCCAAACCAGACGACTTTGCATTGGCGATAAAAAGGCGGCTTGTTGCGCTTCGTCTCGCGCGCCCGCACTTTTGCTGCCTCGCGAAGGACACGCCCGTCCGCAAAAGCCCCCCGGCTAAGCGTAGATGATCGCCAGGGATAGCCGCCCGCTTCTGGCCCGATACCTCTTGCCTACAGGTTGGTTCTCCTGGGTGGCACAGGGCGCCGAGATGTCCTACTTCCCTCTACCACCGCCCCCTCGACATGGTGTTTTGCAAAAACAGGCCGCTAAAAATAATAATAAATAAATAAATAAATAAAACCACCTCCCACCCTTACACAAACCTGGTCTTGGACGAGGGAGCGGTAATGAGGTATGAGAGAGAGTTTCCCTGCGTGCCGAGAAAGAAATCCCATCAAACCTCCCAGCAACATTGGAGTGCCCCCCTCTAAACGTTGCTGCATTGCAGATTGTGCTTCTCTGGTTTAAGATCAGGAGATATGTGCGGGGGTTGCAAAGAAGTCCACACGCGTCCTAACGCACCCAGCGAACGGCTGGCGCAGACCTGCACGATTATCCCAGGGTCCTCCTCACGCTGCAATGGGTTAGCCCGGCAAAAGAGAACACCTGCATCAGGTGTGTGCAAGCGTGCATGCCTGTGTAGGGAGCGAGGGGAGAGCTTCGTGCCTGCTGATAGTCATTCATAACTTCCACAAAGGGGATGTTTGGTTACCAGCTTCCTAAGAGGATGGGTGAGAGAGGACTGCAGACTTGTACCACCTTAGTAACAACACCTAGAGTGGTAAGAATTACATCAGCGAAACCTATGAGAAGCTATATAGACTTTTTGTCTGCAAAACCAGACTTACGTCAAGGTTCCAAGACAGTCTTATATTGTAATACTCCAAGATACTTTATCTACAACCAGCTCACAGTCCCTTCTCGCTTTATTATCTTTTGTCCTCAGAGTCTGCCAACTTTCTCTGCTTGATCTGTGCCATGTTCCAATGACGAGGGAGAAGGATTTCGAGATCTTTCAGGACAATGTTTCCCAGTCATCAAGATGCATTCATGTTCTTACAAGCTATGTGTCTGCTGCACAACCTTAGTCTCCAAACACCTTGGTGGTGGTTTTCAGGCTCTTTTCATATGTACCACCAAATGTTTCTACTGAATGTAAAAACACAGGTGAAATCTGTAAAGAGAGGGGGATGATGGTCATATTAACTGTACATAATTGGTTACATTCGGTTTAATTCATTGTAGTTTTTTTTTGTATCAACTTTCTGGGCTGCAGCTAATGTGTCTCTTTGCCCCGCAAGATTGTGCACCATTGCACAGATTCAATGATGGCTCTCTTCCTGTTAATTAAAATAGGAAAACACAACACAACTAATTCTGGTTTTGTTTATAGCCCTTTTCCAATATACTACTAAAAACACTTGAGCATACCGAACAATTTCTTAAATCATTTAAATCAGTCAGTCTGAGTTGCACAATAATCTCTTTGTTCAATTGACAATAGATCTGCTCTCACTGTGTTTGACTCTAGGGCTCTGCAGCATTTTGCATCTGAAGGCAAAATGGTGTTTCATGTACTTGGTTTAAGGAGTTGCTGACAAGGGCTACTTTGACACTTTTTTAATACTTTAAACATCTTTTCCCTTCAGATGCTGTACACAGCTCTGCAACAACCCTTTTGGATTTCTGATGGGGGAGATCAAATCTCCGTTAATCTTTTAAGCTACCCATATCTTCAAATAAGACACTATTCCAGGGTGAGAAAAGGCAAGCTAGAGGCAAGATGTTACAGAGTTCAGTTCACTAATAGGTACTGTATTTTTCAGACTATAAGACATACCTGACTATAAAATGCACCTAAATTTAGAAGAGGAAAACAACAACAAAAAAGTTTTTGGCCTACCTTTTTTTGGGCCTTTCCAGTCTTTTTTTGGCCTGCTTTCAGGGCTTTTTTGGCCTGTTTTTGAGGCTTTATTCAGCCTGTTCTTTGGTTTTTTGGCCCATTGTAGAAGCTTTTGGGGGGCCTTTTTTCTGAAAAAAATGGGCCCAAAAAGCCTCAAAAATGGGCCCAAAAAGCCAAAAAAACAGGCCAAACAAAGCCCCCAAAATGGGCTGAAAAAGCCCACAAAACGGGCCAAAAAAAGCCTCAAAAACAGGCCAAAAACCTCAAAAACAGGCCCAAAAAGCCAAAAAAACAGGCCAAACAAAGCCCCGAAAATGGGCTGAAAAAGCCCACAAAACGGGCCAAAAAAAGCCTGTTTTTTGGCCTGCTCAAAAACAGGCCAAAAACCTCAAAAATGGGCCAAAAAAAGGCCTGAAAAAGGCCTGAAAACAGGGCGTGCAGAGGCCAAAAAATGGCTGGTAGGTGGGCGGAGCTTCAGCAATATTCAGTCTATAAGACGCACAGACATTTTCGCCCCCTTTTGGGAGACAAAAAAGTGTCTTATAGTCCGAAAAATACGGTACATGTTTCCTTCCCATCTCACATAGCAACACTGAGAGAAAGAAAGAGAGAGAAAGGTGGGTGGATGAATGCATGGATGGATATAACTTTAAAATCACCTTTTGGGTAAAAATGGATAACCCTTCTTTTTTGAGTTGTAAGGTGTGTGGATGAACAGCTTCACCTCTGTGTAGCTTTTAAGGAGTGGCTCTGACTGACCGCTGTGCTAGCCCAAAACCAGAACAACCTGCAAGAGAAGGGCTTTGCCGGGTCTCTTCCTGGAGAATAGAGATAAAGCCTGGATTGCAATAAACCTATGGAGGGCAAAACCTGAAAAGATAATTATTATGCCTATTTGTGGAAAAAAAATTCTTGTTTAGAATCTACTCCTGATAGTTTTGTTGAATCTTACAGAAGCAGAGTTATGATATTCTGCAAAGGTAGAAGTCTGTTTTTACTGTTTAATTATTCATTCAATTTCTGTACCTCCCAACTCAACCAAGTGACTCTGGGTGGCTTATAATTCTAAAGTTATAAAACAATAAAAACAGTAAAACATCCAGAAAATTAATATTTATTGCTGCTTAACTTGGTCCCCATTCACATCAAAGACTGTACAACAGGCTAGGAGCTGGTTTTTAGCCAGAAAATATTGCATGTACATTATTATTCATTTGTTAGGAATGGTTTCAAAGACAGATTCCTAGGTCCTGATTGGTTTTAGTGGGTGCACTCCAGTTTTTCAAAGCCGTCTTGATCTGAGCTGCAAAAAAACCCAAGTTTTTCCATTTCTCTTTATTTCCATCTACTGATTGCATTTCTGCAGTTCACATTTGATATTCCTACTTCTTTCTCATACACATAACAATCAAAATGAAAGGCAAGGATTTACAAAAAGATTGCATGGTTTTCCCGAAATCCATGCTTTGTATGTCATATTTTAGAAATTAAAAAGACATAATTCTTAAAAATAACTGCGGTAGCCTGACTAGAGTAAGAATAGGACAGGGTAGGTTGGCATTCTACATCTGTTTTATTCCTCCTTTGCATCCCCATGCTATTTGACTCATTTAAGTCCCTCAGAATTAAGCTGATGTTCTCTGTTATTTTGGGGGTGATCCTGACCCACGTTTCTTAATTCACAATGAGTTTCAAGGGTCCATATTGTAAACCCGGGAAACTGATGCTACTAATTCCCTTGTAAAATATACAGAAGGATTCTGGAAACACTTTTTAAAACAAGTTTTTGTGAGCAGCAGCTCACTTCATCAGATGTATACAGTGTGCAGCAGCTCATGAAGACTTATTCTTTTCCATCAAAATCATGAGTTGGAAAAGGTGCTTCTAGCCTCTTCTTGTTTTTGCCATCATAGGCTCCAACAATAATTCCCTCTATCATTTGATACTTAAAAGCATATTTGAAAATTGAGGCAAGGCTTCTGATTTCATAACTGACTAACTTTCAGTTTCCCCAACTTCTTTTCTAAATATCAAATTTAAAAACTCCCAACTATATTTTTAGGACTTCCTGAAAAAGATTATTTTGTAAACTGTAGTGTATGTTCCTGTAGTGTATGGAGCAAAGCTGGCTGTTGAAGTCCACAAGTCTTAAAGTTGCCAAGGTTGGAGACCCCTGGGTTAACCAACCTAAAAACCAAAGTTCTCAATAAAACAGAAAAGAACCACCAGCAGATGGAAAGGTTATCCACATTTCCCCACTGGTCCTGAGAGTTCCTGCTTCAGTTTTGTGTTATGGATTAAAATGCAGATGATGGAAGAAATGGATGCTAGTGAGTGAGCCTCCTCAACATTCCACTGCTGTGATTTCTGCAGGATTTTTAGGAATGCATTTTGTAAGGAGTTCTCAGATTGACCTTGGCTTCTTTCGTTGAGTCAGACTAGCCTACCAAGAGAATGGAAAATTAAACCACACCTATGCATTCCTAGGAAACAAGAGTTCACTGCTAGAGTGCACGCTTTGTATAGAAATGTGTTTAAATCCCTGGAACGTCTCTTTAAAGGATTGTTCTAAGATTCCAGAATATTGTAATCAATCAGAACTGATCGTTTTAGTCTTGGCAATTCCAAATGGTGGGAACTATGAACAAGACTTCTTGCTTGGCTCCTAATGAAAATTGTTTTGCAGCTTTGGGTAGAGCTGCTAGTTTTCCTTTGTTGAATTAACCACAGTGGGAACAGGAATACGGTTCAATGATAAAGCCCATGCTTTGGACCTAGATTCAGTTCTGGTCTCTTCTCCAGATAGCAAAGGATAAGCAATAAGCAATGTGAGGCTGCCACAAAGAAGGGTGTGTGTGTGTGTGTGTCAAGTTATTTTTCAAAGCAACAGAAGGCAAGACAAGAAGCAATGGATGGAAATTAATCAAGGAAAGAAACAACCTGGAATTAAGGAGAAACTTCTTAACAGGGAGAACAACTAACCAGTGGAACAGCTTGCCTTCAGAAGCTGTGGGTGCTTCATCACTGGAGGTTTTTAAGAAGAGACTGACAACTACTTGTCTGAAATGGTACAGGGTTTCCTGCTTGAACAGGGGGTTGGACTAGAACACCTCCAAGGTGCTTTCCACCTCTATTCTAATTCAGTTCCTTTGACTGAAATCTTAGACAACTGCACATAATTGGAGTAGAGATTTCTTGATTAGATGATAACAATAGGTGATATATAAACCAAGGTTCTGAGATCCAGGTTGTAAGCAATAGGGAAGGGAATTACCAGGCCCACTAGTGGTTTTAATCCTCCTTTCTTTGCATGTAACAATTTTTTCCTGATCATGGATATCTAATGCTTGGAAAATAAACATGTTTAACTTGATTCATACATCATACTAAGCCAGTTTCTGCTTCGTTGGGGCTTCTGAAATAATTCGCAATTGTCTGGGATTCAACTATCCAGCTAAGCCATATAAGCATTGGTTACAAACCACAACTAAGTTTGCAATGCATGTGACATCACTCCCTCCCACTTGCTCCCACGGCAGTCTTTGCAACCAAGAGAGTATTGCAGATAGTTTGGCCTTCAGCAGAAAAGAAAAGAAAAAAAAACAAAACCCCGAGTTCCAGATAAGTTGTGACAAAAAACTCCTGGTGTTCCCAGGATTCAGGCATTATAGCTACTCATTTGGGGAAGGCTGCTAGAGATTGGCAAAGGGCCAAGAATACAGCAGTCTTCTTAGTAGGAGAAGAATTTGCTTATAGTAGTTTGAAACATCCTTGACCTATCCTGCCAAATGAATGCATTCTTATGTCTTTCTCTCACCCCCATTTTCTAAGCCCTATAGTGACAGTAGTTCCAAAACAGAGCTGTAGTGAAGCTCCTGAGTAAAAGCTCTACCAGGTAGAAACCATTTATGTTCTCCCTTTCCTGTGAGCACTGCTAGCCAAGATGCTGATTTCTGATGTGTGCTTAATCCCATGTCTCAGAGGGACTGCCGTCTCTAGAGCTGTAGTTACCTTGCTCAGAAGGCTGCAATCTTGTGCAAAAGGGCTTGGCTCTGTTGATGGCATGTGATTCCTGCTGGCATTTGACCTTGGGTTACTGCTGGACACAGATTTGCAGAGCAGCAGCAATAGTTCGCTGTTAGATTATTTTTGGACTGTTTTCTCTGGGTACTTGGAAGGATCAGTAGGGAGAGGTAGTTTTAGAGTCAAGTCATGACGGCCGGTTTCAACAGATAACATTTTGGTGATATTTTCCTTTCAACCATTGTAGTTGTAAGCCTATATGCCCCTCAAGTCTTGCACAAATAGACAGGTTTTTTTTAAAAAAAAATTAGAATAATTGTTACCTTTCCATTTTCCAAGATAGCCACAAGTACGTGCAAAACAGGACATTTGGCCTGTATGTCTCTTATTTTAATTTTCTGCCTAAGAAATGTTATTACCAATGGTCAGGAAGAAAGACCACTTTGTTAGGAGATTTGTTTTGTAGATTTTTTTTTTCTCCTAGAATTTTCTGCAAGTGCTGGGTCCAATTTTTTTGGATCAACTAACTGTTGATACATTGGTTGTGATAGGATTGGCTAATTAGCTTTTGCCCAAGAGTGACTGGCCCAAAAGTTACCCAGCTGCTTTCATCCCTTAGGTGGGACTAGAACTCACTGTCTCTTGGTTTCTAACCTATTGCCTTCATTATGTAGGAAGTTAGCACCCACCCCTTTCCTAGAGGAATGAAATATTTTGGGAAATATTAAAAAGGCAGAATATTATGTTTCCCTGGATGAGAAATGGAGAAGCATGTTTTAAAGACGAAGCAGCTCCCATCTTCCTGCCCCCACCCTTTGTCAATGGGCCAGAGGCAGAAACCCAATCCTTTGTCAATGGACCATCATCTGCAACACAATAGGACCCATCTAGCAATAGAAACTAACACAATGGGACCCATCTAGCAACAGAAACTCACCACATGGCACCTGAGAAGATTATATCAGCCAGCAAGGCTAGCTAAGACACCCACCCCCTGGGAGTCTGACAACCAATCAGGATACTCTTTCTGGGCCCCAGGAAGTTCAAAGCCAGAGAGGGCATAAACCCGGGGACTCACTGTGTCTCGGCCCTTTTCTGTTCAGGAACTCAAACCATGTGATCCTGTCCACCATTAAACCATCTTTCCAAGCAGTCTCCATGTTTCCAGTGACTTTTCCCCACTTGGAGCTGAACCCAGAAATCTATTTCTTCCTACAGCTACTAGACCAAACTGGCTGTCTTGCCTTAAAATATTTACATGAAAGAGTAAATTTTTTGCCATGAGCTTCATGAACTAAAGCTCCCTTCCTTACCCAAATGGCTTTTAAGTGTACAGAATTCAAAGCTGAAAAAGCTGGGATTTTCCTGGCTGGATAATTTCTTCCATCAACATCAGAACTGACATTTCTGGCATCCATCTTTCATTTAGAAATCTTTCAGAAATCTCCATGACAAATGATCTGATTCACTAATGCTATTATTAGCAGATATCATTTTGTTCTTAATATCTCAAAACGAAATCCAGAATATATGATGTTAGGTGGCTGCTTTAGCATTTCCATAAGCCCCAAAGGTTTTAATTTCAAAAATAACTCATGTATAGGAGTGGATTCAAAATCTCAGCAGGGGGCAGCACCTGGTTGACCTTATCTATCCTTGGGAGTTAAGCAGGTCTGGGCCTTACTAGAATGTGGATAGATTCCTCCAGGGAACATCAGGGGTGTAGGTTAAGCTGCAAAGTAAAGAAAAAAAAAATCCTGAAAGGCAACAGCAATCTATTTTCATACTGCTGCAGAGAAAACTATATGAATGTGTGTCCATGGTCAAAGTTGACATGAAGGAAATTTACCTTTTACCTCTATTCAAAGGATGGATATGCTGGAGAATTCTACTATAATCTAAATATAAAGCAGTCAGCTGCTTCATACCTTAAACTGAGCCATGCCAGAGCTTGGTTTATACTTTTCTGATTTATAGTTGAGTTTGTTTATTATGGTTTATAAACCATAGCTTAAAATTTAGCCAGTTCAGCAAAGTAAATAAGATATTTTTCCAACCAATGTGCAAATCTATACATTGACTTGTAACCCAGATGCTTTGATTTTGAAATTGCCAAATAGGTTTCTGGGTACAGAAACTTGGATAGACATTCAATCACAATAGAGCTAGTAGGGATCTTGGAGGTCTTCTAGTACAACCCCCTGCTCAAGCAGCATGGCTAACCTTTTTGCCGTCGTGTGCCAAAAGTGGGGGGAGTGCAGGGGGGTTGCGCCCATGTGTGCCCACACCCATAATTCAGTGCACCCCGCCCCCCCACGCATGCACGTACGACACTCCTGCGCTCCCCCCACTTTTGGCACTCGATGGCACGGTGGACCCAATAGGCCCGTTTTTCACCTACCCAGGCTCCAGACGCTTTCTTGGAGCCTGGGGAGGGCAAAAACAACCTTCCTCATCCCCCCGGAGGCCGGAAACGGCCCATTTGCCGACTTCCGGTGGGCCCAGAAGACCCAAAAATCAGCTGGCCGGCACTGAGCTAGGGCAACACTTGCGTGCCCATTGATATGGCTCTGCGTGCCACCTGTGGCACACGTACCATAGGTTCACCATCACGGCCCTATATCATTTCAGATAGGTTGCTGTCCAGTCTTTTCTTAAAAACCTCCAGTGATGAAGCCCTTACAACTTCTGAAGGCAAGCTGTTCCACTAGTTAATTGTCCTCACTGTTAGGAAGTTTCTCCTTAATTCCAGGTTGCCTCTTTCCTTGATTAGTTTGCATCCACTACATTAAAAAGGTAAAGGTTCCCCTCATACATATGTGCTAGTCATTCCCGACTCTAGGGGGCGGTGCTCATCTCCGTTTTAAAGCCAAAGAGCCAGCGCTGTCCGAAGATGTCTCCGTGGTCATGTGAGCGGCATGACTAAACACCAAAGGCACACAGAACGCTGTTACCTTCCCACCAAAGGTGGTCCCTATTTTTCTACTTGCATTTTTTTACGTGCTTTCGAACTGCTAGGTTGGCAGAAGCTGGGACAAATAATGGGAGCTCACCCCGTTACGCAACACTATGGATTCAAACCGCTGAACTGCCGACCTTTCGATCGACAAGCTCAGTGTCTTATCCACTGAGCCACCACGTCCCTGATCCTCTTCTCTGACCTTGTCCTTAATCAGGATTGTTCTTTGCTATGATTGATCAGTAGTCCCAATGGATAACAGAAAAAGAATTCCACATACCTTTGGATTTTGGCTGATAATCACAAACAAAAGAACCTTAAATGTTTTTATCACCTCATTCACTCATCAGAAGACTGATATCTTTCCTGCAGTTTCTTCGGCCAATTTATTTCCACAGTTCCCCATCCTCCTGGACAGAAAGTCTTGGCCTTAAGTTGCAGAGGTGATTTTATCTCTGAAAATTCCAGAGATTTTGTCATTGTCTGCTTTTTCCCTTCTCTTCAGCTGAAGAATACCATCTGCTAAAGTTAGGTGAGAATACATTGGTAATCTTTCAGGCTTCCTCAAGATCTTATTTAATTGCTACAAAATACTTCCCTTTCTGAAACTGAGGAGTGCTGTCATTTAAAATGTTTGCTTTCACATGTGCAAATGTCTGGTTTGCTTGCTACATTCTTTCTTACCAGCCCCCTGATTTAGAAGGCACAGTCGAATAACTGAGTTGGGACTGCAGGATCCAGAGGTCCATGGCTATGGTAGCTGGCAGAGGTGGTGTTCCCTACCAATTTGCAAATGTGAGCGTGCACCTCCACACATGTGTGCAGCCTTCCATGCATGTGTGCAGCCTTCCACGCATGCGCTTTGCTCGCTTGCACAGCTTACACGCATGCACGGAGCTTCGAAATGTGCCTAAATAGGACGGCATAGTGCCGGGGCGGGTGGCCGGGCCCACCTGGGATTTCCACTACCGGTTCGGGAGAACCGGCTGAATACCACCTCTGGTAGCTAGCAAATCTGGCACTTAGTATCCTCCTGACACATCTTGGAGGCAGACGCCTGATAGATATCTAGATGAGATATATCTTGGGGAACTCCATGCACTTTTCTGATGTTGCCTCATATCTGCCCGGATCCACTTTTCTTTCCAACAAATGCTTTGTCTTTCTAAACGAACCTTAGAAAAGTTAAAATTGTAGCTTTTAAAGATTTTGATGTATGTTACAGAGCAGGGCTGTCAAACTCCTAGTCCGCTGGCCAGATGCGTCGCACACTGGCCACACCCATGCCTGGTTTAGAGAAGGGAGGGAAAGTCCCGATACATCATGTGATGTCGCCATGACGATGTGAGTTTAACACCCCTGTTATAGAGGAAAGACACAGCCCAGAATTTTAATTTTTTTCCAGAAAAGATGATGGTAGTGATGGAGAGGACTTCTGTTAAATTAGTTTTTTTTTAAAAAAATTGTATATCACTGAATTTGAGGACTCTCTGTGCTGAAGAGATGAGTGTTCTAATCCAGTAGCCCCCAACTCTTTGGGCACCAGGCACTGGTTCCATGAAGAAAGGTGTTTCTGTGGACAAGAGAGAGTGTGGTTTTGCATTCTGCTTGCATCCATGGATGCGGCTTCGCTTGTTTGTGTAGCCTGGTTGCTGGCATGCTGTGGACCGGTGGCGGTCTATGGTCGGGGGTTGGGGACCCCTGTTCTAATCCTATCTGTACATGTTGGCAATAGGCCAGAGGACATAATTTTATCTTGTTCAGAGCAAGCAGAAGCCTTCTAAATATGGGGGAGGGGTTGTCATTTAGAGGGAGAGCGAGGAGAAATGGCCCCTGTTTTTCATAGGATACAGCTGCTGCTTTGGTTACTCCAGAGGCCCCTCCCCTTGTCGATTTCCTCAAATTTGCGAACTGCTGCAAATTTTTGGTGAACCATGATTTGGATCTAAGCTTTATGATTATCCATAGAGTGCTCACACAACAATTAGAAATCTTAGCAAGCATGTGCCTTGTATTGTTTTAAATTTCAGTTTTATTGGCTCTTCTGAACTTGAAAATTCCACCACATTGGATCTCCAGAAACTTGTGTTTCTTATCTAAGAGACTTTATGGCTTAGCATGCTATAGTATAGTCCAGGGGTCTGCAACCTTAAACACTTAAAGAGCCATTTGGACCCGTTTCCCACAGAAAAGAAAACACCGGGAGCCACAAAACCCTTCTCGTGCCTGACTATTTCTTGAGCGGCACAAAACTAGCATATGTAGTTGAATTAAATGTTCTGTTTCCTTATGAAACTTTTCTTGAATTTATCCATGGTTGGCCTACCAGGGATAGAAAAGCTCAATAAATCACATGCCGCTGGATGTCGCACATTGGCGGTCGAGACGCATATTTTGAGTGACAGGGAGCCGCAGCAGAGGGGTGAAAGAGCCACATGTGGCTCCAGAGCCATAGGTTGCTAACCCCTGGTATAGTCTATTTCTGTGGTTGAATGTCTCCTGCATTCATTTTTTAAAAAATTTATATAAACTGCCAGGAGTCAATTTTGAGCTGGACAATGTAGAAATACCAAAAATGAATTAAGTAACTGTTGCATCAACCTAACTATTACAACTTACTTATCCAATAAAACATGGTTAAGCAAATCATAACTTATCAAAACAATTTCCCCACAATCTAGGAAGTTAGGTAAGTGTGGAAAAAAGTCCAGCATGGGGCAAGAAGAAGATTTCACTTTGGCCTGGCCCTACAGTTGTTATGCTACTCAGGAATGCAGTAAGTTGCACCTGATTGAAGAGCCACTTTAGAGCAATTATGCCGAAATCTGTGCCAGATAAATACTGACAGCTGTACAGGCTATTATCATCCAGGCAAAGTAACGAGGAAGCGCCATCTAGTGGAGCTGTTTAAATCAACACATCAGAGAATTTGTAGCTGAGGTAATTGAATGTGGGGGACCAAGTTAATTATGACACAGTATCCACATTAGATTAATCCAGTGGTGAAATTCAAATTTTTTTACTACCACTTCTGTGGGCATGGCTTGGTGGGTGTGGTGTGGCTTGGTAGGCGTGGCTTGGCGGGCGTGGCAGGGGAAGGATATGGCAAAAACTCCATTCCCACCCCACTCCAGGGGAAGGATACTGCAAAATCCCTATTCCCTCCCCACTCCTGGGGGAAGGATATTGCAAAATCTCAATTCCCACCCCACTCTGGGACCAGCCAGAGGTGGTATTTGTCGGTTCTCTGAACTACTCAAAATTTCCGTTTCCGGTTCTCCAAACTACTCAAAATTTCCGCTACTGGTTCTCCAGAATCTGTCAGAACCTGCTGGATTTCATTCCTTCATTAATCCATGGTGTCTGGAACATATCACAGATTGCTGCGTATATATTTCATACTAAAATGTGGTTTACTAACTGTAATGGTTGACTTCATACAAGTAATGAAAGCCAAACAGTTACATTACAGATGAATATAATGGGTGAACTAGCCAGCAAATTTTATGGCCGAGAAAAGGTTTATTAGCTGTGTAAATGGCCTTGCTCTCTCAAACCAAGGTTAGGCATATTGTATCTGCACCACAGATGTCTGGATGACCAATACAGAGCAGTAAAGAGCCTTGGTAGCAGTGGTGGGTTACCCCCGGTTCGCACCGGTTCCATAGAACCGGTAGTAAAACTGGCGGGAGGCTCCGCCCACCGACCCCGACGTCACCAAAATGCTTCTGCGCATGCGCAGAAGAGCGTGCGGCCCCGCTGCGAACTGGTAGTAAAGGTAAATAGAACCCACCCCTGCTTGGTAGCCCTATATTTTTGTGCAGAGATATGGGACAAAATATCCAAACTACAATGTTATTGGAAAATTTTCCAGTGTTTCTAAAGAATTTTTTTTATTTCAGGGAGGTTTGACCATTTTAAAGTTATATAATATTTACTTTTCAGGTGATCGCTTTTAAAAATTGGAAGGTTAAAGGTGCATGGCAATTGCATCTTATTTTATTGCCTACTGTATTGCCCAATGTTTTTCCAATTTTATTTCCAACATCTGAATAAAAATAAGTTTTTTCCATATATCAAAGCATTTTGTGTTTTTAAAGATGTTGCTCAACCTTTAATTAAATTCGGTAGGTTTAATTTTTTTGATCAAATACTTGTGAAAACTCTGGATATTGATACAACTATGGCAGGCAGATGTTGAGATCTAACACAGAGTCTGCAAGCTTACAATAGGAATACTGCCTTAATATCAATGGAAGATTTATGATGATGTTACCTAGATGGGTAATGAAATGTCTGCAACCAAACGACAAACAACAAACAACAAACAACCAGAGCACCACAGACTCCACAGTTCAACCCTGAGCTGCAGATATTCTCTTCTACTTTAGATTTATGAGAATTGGATTAGTGAGAAACAAATGAATTGGGCATATTGAATTGACTCATTGGGTAATAAGAACCTTGGTGGTGCAGCGGACTAAGTGCTGTTATGTAGAACTTAGCTGCCAGCTGCCTGTAATTAGTGGGAGTTCAAATCTCACCAGGCTTAAGGTTGACTCAGCCTTCCATCCTTCCGAGGTAGGTAAATTGAGGACCCGGATTGTGGGGGCAATAAGTTGACTTTGTAGAAACACCACTTATGGGGGGCCAAAAGCCCTAATAAGCAGGTATATACAAAAGAATGAAGTCTATTGCTATAAGTGCATTGTAAGCCACCCTGAGTCTTCGGAGGAGGGCGGCATATAAATTGAACTAATAAATAAATAAATAAATAAATAAATAAATAAATAAATAAATAAATAAATAAATAAATAAAAAGAAACCCAACTTTAGGAACTTTGAGAGCATAATAGATGTTAGTGATGGAGACAGAGCTGGAGCTGGAAAATAGATGAGATGGCTGGAAATGAAAGGAAGAGACAGTAGTGATGGAAGGAAGGATTAATTGATCAAATTTATATGGCCATCTATCTCATAGGTGATTCTGGGTGGCATACAACAATTAAGCAGCAAATGTATAACAGTCATTATAAAACTATAAAAATAATGGGTGACATCTTTACATGAATGATCTAGATTTTTATAGATGTGTCAGCCTCTATGGTTGCTTCCTGCTTGGACTGGAATGCAGCCTGGATGAGGGATTAAAACTGAAGCTAAAGTCTGAGGGTTGGTCATAACTTTATTCTTCGGAAGGGATATTACCAGTGGTGAAATCCAATTTTTTTTAATACCGGTTCTGTGAGCATGGCTTGGTGGGCGTGGTGTGGCTTGGTGGGTGTGGTTTGGTGGGCGTGGCAGGGGGAGGATACTGGAAAATCTCCATTCCCACCCCACTCCAGGGGAAGAATACTGCAAAATCCCCATTCCCTCCCCACTCCTGGGGGAAGGATATTGCAAAATCCCCATTCCTTCCCCACTCTGGGGCTAGCCAGAGGTGGTGTTTGCCAGTTCTCCAAACTGCTCAAAATTTCCGCTACTGGTTCTGACAGAACTTGTCAGAACCTGCTGGATTCCACCCCTGGATATTACCAACCTTGGAATTATATTCCCCCTGAAGGAGAGGGCTTATATTCTGTGATCAAAGTAGTGAGATATGTGATTGATCCCACTTAGGTGTGATTCACTTACTAATATCTGCCCTTCTAAGGGCAATGTTGACCTGGCCTTTGTGATCCATATGCTAACCACCTCTCAAATAGATTACTGGAATGCATTTAATGTACAGGAATCTTTGAAAGAAACATACTGTGGTGGGTCCAAAATGCAGCAACCAATCTTCTGTTGTATGTTTCCCTCTAGGGACATGTGGTGCTTGCACTAGCTTCTTGTATGGTTTTTAACAAACAAGTCTTCTTACGTCTTGAGTCCTTACCTAAAAGAACAACTTACCTACCACCTTACTAACTGAAAGTGGTGTTTGTCATCTACGGGCTTATTACAGGCATTACTAAGAGGACCTTATTACAGGCAGAAACAAGTAGGCCAGGACCTTGCTGCAACTGAGAAGTGGCCTTTGCCTTTACATGCTGACCTTAAGAGAAATCAAAGACCTGTTTTTATAAACAAGCATTCCCATCCAGGTTTGTTTGTTTGTTGTTTTTTTTTTGCATTTTACCTCTACAGCTTGAGGATTTTGGAGGGGGTTGTTTATGCATTATTGATTTGTTTTATTCAATGCTGTTATTCAATTAGTGTTTAATATCTTATTGTAAAAATGTTACAGACTGGCTTGCCATGGGTATAAATTCCACAATCAGCCAAATATATTTTTAAAATGGAAAAGCTAGAAATAACTTTATGCCTGCAAAATATATGTTCTAACATTGAGTGAGGCACTCTTTTGGCTGCAGAATTGAGGAATTTTGAGAGTTCTAGTTAACTAAGTGGGAGGAACAGATGGGTTTTTGTCTAAAGAAGTTTGGCCTTTTTTTTCTCTTCTGGTCCAGTCAAAATAAATACTGTTAAATACTAAATACTAAGAGTATAGAACATGGGTCTGCAACCTTAAACACTCAAAGAGCCATCTGGACCTGTTTCCCACAGAAAAGAACACACTGGGAGCCACAAAACCCTTCCCGTGCCTGACTACTTCTTGAGGGGGCCACAAAACTAGCATATGTAGTTGAATTAAACATTCTGTTTTCTTCTGAAACTTTTCTTTTCTTGGATTTATCCATGATTGGCCTACCGGGGGTTGAAAAGCTCAATAAATCATGTGCCGGTGGGTGTCACACATTGATGGTTGTGACGCATATTTTGAGTGACAGGGAGCCACAGCAGAGGGGTGAAAGAGCCACATGTCCAGAGCCGCAGGATGCTCACTCCTGATATAGAACAATACTTCTCCAGGTAAGATTCTTGCTTGGTGCATCATAGCTATATGGTTGGGTTGATAGATTATCCTATGTCTGAAATTGCTGTGCTTTGTTTTGGCTTAGTGTGATAATGCTTGAGCTCAGCCATTACAGCTGTAAACCATGATTTATGGCTGAGAATTATGCATGAATGGGGGCATTATTTGTTTTAAAAAAAGTCAGGGTTAAAAACCATAGCTTAATATGGTTTCTGAACCCAGACATCATCAACTGAGCATCTTCCAAACGTTTTGGGATTTTAATATCTCTTCCCATATGCAATTTGACAGCCAGTGGGACAACTTGCTAGATGTGATAGATTCTTCTTCACAGGAGGTCTTCAGAGGTGGGATGGTCAGCTGTTGAGGATTTTCTGGTGGATCCTGCATTGAATAGGACATTGGATGAGATAACCTCTAAAGTTCATTCCACAGCTTTGATTCTATAAAATATATCTGGAGGGCATCCAGCTGAAGAAGGCTATACATAAAGGCTGAGGCCAGTCTTTTTCTTCTGTGCGTGTGCCTGGCATGCAAACACGTTTCAGCTTTCAATATGACATGCGACTAATTAAGCAAACATGAAATACATCGTGCCAACAGAACAGAAGCCATCTGTTAGGAGTTACAGCTCTGTCTCTGGTATCACATTTCAAGGAGCCTCAGATTTTCTTAATCAAGACTCTGACAGCACTGAGAGGCTGACAAAACAACAGATGATGGAGGTGAAGGATGACAAATCAGCTGGTGGCATCACTGACAGAGGAAAAACTGTTTGCATGGATTGATCAGCATGGATTTGCTATAGACCCTGGATCTGGAATGAACAATGAAACTTCTACCCATAAACAAGGCCAGTAGATACAATTAACATTCTGCAAATAATCCGTCCTTTACCATTAGTTAATTTTGTTTTTCAAATTACTTTGCCTTTTGCTACTTCTGGAGCGTATCAGAGAGTGAACATTGATATCTAGGTTCAAGGAAGTATTGCAGGATCCAATCTGGGTTGGTTACTGGGACCAGAGGTTTTGTCTTCCAAGCTTTCGGACTCATGCTGGAGCCCATCCTCATCCTCACACAGAGGAGTTCCCTGAGAATGGGCTCTAGCAGGAGTCTGAAATCTCAAAGACAAAATCTCTGGTCCCAGTGACCAGTCCAGACTGGATCCTGCAACATTATCCTAGGACACGTATATTCACCTTCATTTGTCAAGGAAGTATGCATATGGTATTTTATATTTTGCGATGGACGATAACAAGAATTCTGGTGCAATGGGCTTAGGAGATCCAGGTGACATTCCAACCTCAGCCATGGAAACTTACTGGGTGAATAAGGGGCCAACTGCTCTTAGTCCGACTTAATAGCTTTGTTGCTGCAATGATGATGGGGGATGAAATTCCTGGGGCAAATAAGAGGCGAGCAAGTTTTTCTAACTCACAGGCAGCTTATCTTTCCAACTTACTAGCCCAGTGTTTCCCAAACTTGGGAACTTCAAGATGTATGGACTTCAACTCCCAAAATCCCACAGGCAGCCATGCTGGATGGGGAATTCTGGGAGTTGAAGTCCACACTTCTTAAAAGAGGTGGCAATGTTCCTAGTTTTCATTCATTCTTTTTTTAAATGAGGCCTTTTAGGTGAGAGATGGCAACGTTTACCTTAGAAGTCTCTGTCCCTTCCTCAGAAACCCCTGCAACTGAGTATGAGTAATCACACTATTTGGTCACTGGAAATGATAGGTATGATCTTGGGGTGTTTCTGAAGCCACAAATGGAATCTTGGACCACCTGAAGCCTATAATGATCAGAGAGCTAAAATCGTACCTATTTTAGAATTAAAGTGGCACAACAGTTATGTTTTATAGATTGGTAAATATTAACCTGGTGTAGTTTTTATGGCTTAGCATGTTGTGTGAATCCAGATACTGAATTTTGTATTTATATTTATATGGCCACCTGTCTCATAAGAATTGACTATGGGTGGTATACAGCAATATTTTAAAAATCATAATATGATTTATGATTAAAATTTAGACATTTAATTAAATAACTGTTGTATGAAATCAGAATGCCTCAAATGTTAGGTAAAACATTGGCAAGAGACGATGAATTTTTGTTATCCTACGTGTTTCTCCTTCAGCCTGTCATATGAACTAAATCAAGAACAGGACTATTAAGATTAAAAGGCTACTTCCACCATGATAGGACTGATATTCTATGCAATAGGTCCTCTCTTTGCATTCTTTTCCTAGCATCTCTCTCAGATCTACCTATCTGGAATAGTCTCTGGGGCTGATCCCTTCCCCCAAAAGTGTCCACACTGACAAACCTCTTAATTAAGATTACTAAGATTAGAAGCTGCCTTCTACCACTTCAGATTATTGGTCCATCCAATTCAATATTGTCTGTGTGGCTGGCAGGCACAGGGAATATTGGCATCTATTGTTAAGTTTCTCTATGATATACAGACCAGAAAAGTCTAATGGTTCTGAAATAATCACAGAAAGGTTTTCTCTTCTTTTATAAGGAAATAAATTTCTGACTGAGCATATACTTCAAAGTTCCCTCTTCCAGAAATGGAAGTCTCTTCCTGTGTGATGATATTACACTGAGTTCCGGGATTTCTAGTAGAAAAACAAAACAGATTCCTTATGCTTCATAGCAAACTACTGTACATCACTTAGAGAAGTTGTACAGGTGTGCAGTGGCTATATGTCTGGTCAGTTACTGGCTTTATTATTGAAGTTATCCTTTTAATTGTTATGTACAAGAGCTATCATTACATAATAAAGAGAACAATGAACTCTGCTTATGAAAGGAACTAGGTTATACTTTTAGAAAGTCCGGTTTTTTACTCGTGTTTATTTCAGATTTGACATACAAGCTGAAGAACTGACATCTTCCTCTTTTCTTTCCATCCCCACCCCCTTCTTCACCCTTCTTCATTCTATTTTATGTTTCTTGGTATCTTGTGCTACATACACGTGTGTGTGTACAATGCTTAGTAAATGTTAAAAAATTCATAATGAATTATTTTTGCTGAGAGTTTGGAATGGATTGAAAGAGGTAATCCCATTGTACGCAGCCACAGATCAGCAGAGGTATCCCAACATTTTTTCAAATTGATATATTTTGAAATTTTAGTTGAGAATACAATATTCTCACAAATTCTTCTGAATGAGATAACAAGAATCTTTTAAGATTCCATGGCTGTATAGTACTTCAAATATAATGTACAGGGTGGGGGTGGGTGGGCTGTGCCATAATTTAAGATGGTGGTAACATCTGGCACCTGAAGCGATTGTTACCATTACATTAAGCTACTGCTTACTGAATAAGCAATAACTTGATAGTTTGGTACATCATGCCAAGCTGTGTGAATCCACAATGGCTGGATTCACTCTTGGTACTCTGAATGCAGAGAAATTAGTGTTTGTATGTTTATTTGTTTGTAAAATGTATTGGCCAGCTAGCTTATCTCATTCAACAAGGCTTAGTTTTCTATGTTACTAACATGATCCTAAAGAATGACAATGCTGGTTATAATTCTAACTGAGGTAGAAAACGAAGTCATTGTTTAGATTCACACATTAAAAGCAAAATATTGTAACCCATGTTTTGTTTTAATAAACCAGAACTGGCTAGATTCTGAGCCAAAAACAAACAATGAAATTATGGCTATGCATGATGTCTGCATGAATGCAGACATCATCTCATTTCAACTAAACCATACAATTGCTACAGGGGCTAAAATTGTGTTTGGAATTTGGATAAGTCAAAGAGTGAGGTGTCCAAATGCTGACAAGAAGTGGCACTTTGGAGAGGAGGCAAGGTCTACACAAAACACTTCCACTTGAAGGCATAACAGTCTTCAAATGAACTCTCCCCTGTCAACAGGCTCATTTACATCACATTGAGTTTGGACCACGTCAGCTTTTCATGACATCACCAATGTCATGTCGTGTCTAAAATTGCCTGAGGCAAATGAATTTTTAGTATCCAAGAACAAGACAAGTGGAAACTGATTTGCGGTTCAATGAATATTTGCTTGAATACGCATCTTGTAGACATCCTTTTGCTGGGAGTGACAATTCACACCCAATGCCATACTTGCATCTGCAAATGAATGTAAACGCTTAGATCCGGCAAGCCCAAGAAAACTGAATATACCAGCCACCCCCAACTTGGCAATTTCAGATATGTCAGGACTCCAGAACTTCCAGCCTGCATCATTTCAAGATCATGAAACTGACAAAGGCTGGAATACCCAAAAGACATCTGAACCTACACAGAGAATTGTTATGCATTTTCTTTCCCCACTCCCTACTACAGCTTAAAAAGTGCAACACTGCTAATGGCTGAAAGCCAAGCTATGTGATATTTACTCTAATACCTTTATAAATAAAGAAAGATTGCCAACGTCTCTTACATATGAGGATATTTGTTCTCCATATGCTCTGTGATTGTTGGAATACACCTAAAAATAATATGTTCTGGAAATACTTAAAAAGTCCCCCCCCCTCCCCTGTAAATATGTCCTTCATTGTTCAGTGCATTGCTTCTGTTGCCTAAAGTTCTTCCCCCTTTGTCCCATTCCTGAAGACTAAATTGAGGCTCCTATGTCATTGGCCTTCACAGTGATGCTTCTGAATGCCTGGTTAAGGAAAATAAAAATGCTGCTTCAGTTTTTTTCCAGGCACCAAACATCATTCAAGTAGAAGGGAATGTGAGATCAAAGATACTGTTGCAAAACCAACAGCTGAAAGGTTTATCAATTCTTTGCCACAGAGTCCCTGATAAGTACAATACCACAGGATCCTCTTTGGCAAGGGTCTCTAGCTGCATAATGGAAATGACTCCCTCACAAACTGCCGGCACATGGGGCACTGTTGGAAATACTTCACGCACTCATCGCATAGGCAGGTGTGTCGGCAAGGAAGGAGCACCCAATTGACGGCTCGGTTTTGGCAGACGATGCAGTCCTTGCTGCTCTCCTCCAGCACTTCTGACTGCGTTTCCACCAGGCCAGCCTTTTCAAGCAGGACGTGGTCTTCAGTCCTTTCATTGGAGAAAGAGCCACTTAGAGAGGATGCATTGTTGCTGGCAGACATGAACAGTTGCTGGTGGAGGGAAAATGGGAAAAATTAGAAGAAAGAAAACAGCATTTACAAATATCTCCTTCCTCCCTCTAAACCCTTAGGTTAGGACATGTTAGGAACCCTCAACTTTATGGACTGTCAGATATATGCTGAATTTTAGAACATTTTGTGGCCACTCCTGCAAAATGGCTCCTAGGGGAAGCCTTGCCCCTTGCCAAATTAAATGCATTGGCAGGTAAGTGGTTAAAAAAGGGCAGTTTAACAGAATATTCCCTGACATTCAGTTACGTTTGTCCCCTTTCTGAGAAAAGGATATATTTCTATACAAAACACAAGACTTACTTTTATTTTCTAATAAACCAAATGGGGTCTATTTTAGACATAGAGTCATTTCTTGGAAATAACATTATGCTGACATGTGTTTCTTCTCAAAATCTAAACATTCGGGTTAGGCTGGAAGCTTAGCAAACACCAAGGAAGATGTCTGTGGATTCACTAGGTATCCATATGTCACTTTAGGATAGTGTTTAAGCAAGTTTTAGATGTGTGGAAGTTCCAGAGTTGAAATTTGCTGATGTTGAGGAATACTACTTTAGGAACAAAATGTGTATGATTTCAATTTTGGGCCAAAGTCTGGATACCTGAGGCTCCCTATGGCCCCTCTTCTATAAATAGAATTTAGGGAGCAAATACTACAATGGCAGTTTCATGATCAGCCTCAGAGAAGGGAGAGGAGAATGAAAAGTAATGCAATGAAAAAGACATCACATATTGCATTGGCACTGTTGCATAACAGTGGAAAACTAGGAATTGGAAAATAGCGAAAATTAGAAAGTTAATAGAAAATGAACAGAACAGTGCCCCTTTTCACCATGTTGTCAGAAACGTGAGAAAAAGTGCATTGATTCCTGGTATTCAGATAAACGTGTAAAGAAAATCAAAAGAGAGACTTCCCTAACCGTGGCTTAACTTTACTTTCTAATTCCATTGAAAGAGGAGCCTCGAGGAGAAAAAACAGATAAAAATTTTACTATCAAGTACACTGACTGAGATCTACAAGACTGTGATAATATAAACATGATTAGTTTTTAGAGCGCAGTAATAGGGATAGGAGGAAAAATGCAATACGGCATATTTGGTTTTGGCTTATTTTGATCTGGTATTTCAACAATAATGATGTAAGCCATAGTTTAACATAATCTAATGTATGAAATGAGCCAGAATGTTTGTCAACAAACCTAATGAAGAATGCACAGGGGAAATTTAGAGAGGCAGACTGGAAAAACTTGCTCCAGGGAATCCAGACAATTATAGCCTTCAATTACGAAAGATTATAGATTTGCTGATGTATAAAAAAGCTTTGCTCTTACTTAACGCATCACTACACAAGACTTCTGCACCAATTAAAAATCAGTTCTAGATGTGTGTAATCAAAGAAGACTGGCTGGTTTAAAGAACAGTCTTTTTTTCTGGTTTTATGGCCATTTGTTCAAAATCCCTGGATCTCTCTTTTTCTCTCTCTCTCTGCAATATGGTGGTTCCAATGGGGGCTTATGAAGGGTCTATTTATCTGTGGGAATCCTTGTCTCACTCTGCTTCTGAATTCCGGGATTTCAACTCTTTTTTTTTTTTTGTCTTTTTGAAGACAATCTTTTTTTTGTCTTTGACAAAAATAAAATAAAATAAAATCCTGATCTAGAAAATGAATCTGAAAGCTTACCTTTAGATCATGAAATTGACCTTGGGCCAAAAGGAGATACTGATATAGTATCCGGCAGGAAAGCCTGTAACTGGCATCTGGAATATGTATTATCGATATCATTGAAATCTTTAACAAAGACGGAAAGATTTATTTCGGCACACTGTCCGTTTCAGTTCAAGCAAACACCAACCAGACCACAACATAGCTAAAAATGTTAACAGGTGATATCAATTGTTAACTCATTTTAAGTTGAGTCTCCAACAGTTTTGCTTAGTTTCATAGACTTTACATATTAAAAATGCACCTGTTAATCTTGAGTCATCTTCAAACCCACACATGTATTTTGAAGCCTGTGCTATACACACAAAATTATTACTATGTTTATTCTATCTTTCCAATCATTTAATTTCAGAGCTGTGAATCAAACACCTACTTTGACTATGATACTTGCCTATTAATACCCTGTGATTTAACTGATTTATGGGGTCATGTTAATTACTGTTTTTATATAAATGCTTCCATTAGCTGTGAAGTTATTTTGAATTCAGATTGGCTATACCTTAACAAAAAGGCAATCACTGTGTAACCTTTATTTCAATTACCGTATTTATTATGAAAATAATACATTTAGTTTTCAAACAAGATTCTAGTGAACTACTGCTCCCACTGATAGTGATTTCTGTCATGTGATATTTTAAGATCACCTAAGAAAATTAGTTTGGCTTCAGTAGTTGATTATGCAAGTTAAAAACTTGCCAAAATATTAAGATTTGCCTATAAGCAGTAAGAATAGTGAGGGTTTTTTTTTTAATTTTTATATCTGAAACAGATATAATTTATAAATCTATGAGATATGATGAGCTCAAGAATTAAGTTTGGAATTATTTCTAAAGTTCTGTTTCAGCCATACTAATATTGGGGAATTATGGGAGTTGAAATTCTAACACATTTGGAAAGTAGCAAGTTACAGAAATCTAGTCGGTAGCTCCCAAATTCCTTTTTTATATAGAGCATTACTATTAAAAATGATGACCACATAGACCATAAGTCAGCAAAAAATACATTTTTAAAAAATGACAAAAATTTCATTAAGTCTACTCAAATTCTTACTACTGACCACAACAATAATCATCTATACCATTTCCAAGGACCATCAGTGGTTCCTGGATATAAAGGCTGAGAACTTTATAATTTTCAATACCTGCACTTCTTTCAGTTTCAGGAGTTACCGGCAGTTACAGTTTTAAACATGAAGAAATTTATATTAAAACTGAAAGTTCTCTAACAGAAATGTAAAAGCTCAAACATCTTAGTCAATTCTATTCAATGGTAATTTTTAAATACATGTATAGGACAATACAAATTCCTCCCTGTTTAAAAAAAGTGGAGATTACGTACAATGTCATATATTTCTCTGTTGTCTTCATCAGCAAGGGTTAACAGTACCACTAGTGGGTACCGAGATCTAGGCACTAGACCAAAATCATTAGTGTCTGCCTCTTCTGGTAACAGGCTATGCTTTTCCTCTTCTTCTGTCTTCTTTATACTTTGTTGTGTCAAGGAACAGTCTTTGTTGTCACAAATAAAGACTATTATGCTAATTATGCTATCAAATCTACAGAGGAAGTTCAAACTACATAATAACCACTATTCTACAATCTTGACTGTTTTCACCCAAGACAAAAGAATAATTTACCTGTTAATCATTCAGGAGCACAGAAATTAGGATTGAACTTTTGAATGGTTGTTTTCAGTTTTAAAAGCATTACTAGCTCCTACAAACAACACCCAGCATTGCATAAGTAACTTTCATTTCAAATAAAAGGATTTCCATTTCATCATTAATCTTTCAAATTATTCTGAAATATTTACCTGCCCAGGATGTACATATAATTTATTCTAACAACTTGTCTAGCGGTAGACATATTGGAGTTAAGCACAATTTGAAAATGATTTGGAAGACGAATGTTTGAAGCTACATAAGCACAATACCGGTCTGTTGTTTGTAAAAGCAGACACTTCCATGTGAGCCTTAAAAAACATGGTCATAGGTAGCCCTTGCTTACTGACTGTCCTGTTTTGTGAACATTTGAAATTACAGTGGCACTGTAAAAATAATTGTCTTCACATTTATGATTGTCACAGCATTCCTGCTATCATGTGATCATTATTTACACACTTCAAAGCTGGCTTCCTACAGATAGAATCAGTTGAGAAGCCGGCAGTAAAATTGCAAGTTGCAGTCACATGAAATCTCACTTAACAACCACAGATAATTTGTTTAATGACTGCAGGGAAATGAGGCAGTAATCACATGATGACTCATTTAGCAATGGAGTTGCAGGACCCAATTGTGATAATTGAGGATATATACCTGTATTTTAATGAGCTGAAGTAATTTAATGGGACTATCACGATAATTGTGTCATTTTTCAAGCTTGCATATAAGTCAGAAAACAAAGCAAAGCAAAGCAATGCAAAACAAAGCTATGATCATCTGAATTCCAATGTAATTCTTCCAAACTGTTTTCCAAGCATGCCCAGTCTTACAAGTACTACTGGATTTCACTCTGCGAGGGCAGAAATAAACTAATCACTAAGAAGGCAGCATGTGCTACATAACTTCTCTGGATTAGTATAATTTAAAAAAAAAATGCAGAAATTTTGCCTCAAAATAAATGAAGTTAACTTTTAAAATACATGCAATGTTTGACGTTTAATTTAAGCATAATTAAAATCAAAATCGGCACAAAGACATTGACGACTGGTCAAGGGCATGGGATGTTGCCACTCCCCTTATTTTTCTATTTTTTTCTTTGCAACCATAATGAAGCCTTGCTTACTAGTACATGTTACATTTACAAGGAGAAATTTCCACTGTATACTTGGCCAAAATTGAAAATACACAAGCTTCACTAAAGGATACCAATACTGTTGACAATAGAGATACTCATGACACATTGCATCCTCAAAAGACTGGGGAGTTTTTATTCGAAAGCTGTAGGCATGTTTCTGCAGAGCGTCATGGACCTTTTGCACGCTGCAGCCCCAATAGCATGAAAGGAGACAGTCTTCCAGGCAGTTAGACACCAGGGTAATGCCATCTTGAGGAAAATGAAAACAATGGTACAAATGTATAACAAAGAATTGTGCTACTCAAAGCTAAACAATGGAAATAAAGTATTATCTTTATACCATGCTACTATATAATGAATCTAATATTCGCCTAATCTGTCTTTCAAACTTCCATGCTCAACAGATTTTCCTCAAACAGTGAAAACCTAAAATTCCGAAACTGACCCATTATCTTTTTGAGGCCATGTAAGGTTATAAATATATTCAGATTAAAACTGTCAGTTCCAAATTGTGCTATTAATATGATGACCTAATTGTCATGTAAAGTTAACCAATGAAGCAGCTGCATACTTTCTGGTGATTCTCTGTAATGAGCTTATAGTGCTTCAGCTCCCACATCCACAAGGACAGAGAACCGTTATCCACAGATAAAGAATGTTTTCTTTCCCCCACAAACAGTGGCTCTTATTTCAGTTAAGTTTATAGTGCAAATCAAAACCTATAAGGGACAGAATTTTCCTTAAAAATACCTTTTCTATTTCCTTTTGCATGCTTATTGCATAAGGAGGGATAATAACAGAAGTGATGCACTTCATCCATTTCTGGTAAATAGAAATAGAAATGGAGGGAACAAGAGAAAACAGAAAATGTCAACAAATATTATATACAATATACTGACTTGAAGCTGAAGCGGTTTCTGGGTTTTTGATTTCTAAACTGAATGGATTTTTCACTTGCCGCATCTGTTTCTGAGACACTTTCACAATTGATTCAGTTTCTTCTGAATTCCTCAGAATCACAGGAACATCCCATCCAAACCTAAGAAGCACAAAGTGTTTGTAGTGGTAGAATTAAGAGTCCTGAAAAAACAGAGCATAACCCATTCTTCAGGGCAACTGAAAGCATAATGAAATAAAAGATTTGTATTAATGTCCAGGTCTGACTATTAAAGGAATAGTAATGTCTTCAAAGAAGATAACCTCCAAATTATGTTGCATTTCCTTTAAATTACCTTCTGTCAATTACATTTTCCTTACAACTTTTTTTTTTACACGGAAACCACTGTTATTTGCCTCCTCCCATTAAAAATATACAAGCAGAGCCATTTTTCAACTCCACCTAAGCATCACTCCTATCAAAGCCATTTCCCATCCCTATATGGTTTCTACAAAGCCCCATGCATTCCACGGTATCCAGACTTTAAATCTCTTGGATCTCTCCGATTATCTTGCTCAATTCCTCTCCATTTAAATGGCCTCTCTCATGAGATTCCTAATACTGTTTTCCTTTACAAGCATTTAAAGAGTGCCCATGCTTTCAACAGCATGGGCTGCATTAAATCCCACAGCAATCATTCCCAACCCAGATGTGCTGGACTTATTATATATAATATACTTATTATATATAAGTATATAATATACTTTTATATTAAAATTATATAGAATTATATCCTTAGAATTCTTGAGGAACGTATCTTTTCTTTTATGTACACTGAGAGCGTATGCACCAAGACAAATTCCTTGTGTGTCCAATCACACTTGGCCAATAAAATTCTATGGTTATGGTTATGGTTATGGTTATGGTTATATTAAAATTATTAAAAGTACACTTCATCCTACCAACACACATCCTATGGAAAATCTGACAGTGGGAATTCCTTGTCCATCGCAAGCGGAGGGTACCCGTTAAGAGGACAATCGCTTTTCTGCATACTTTCTGCATAAGGACCCAGATTGTTGGGGTCAACATGCTGACTCTGTAAACCGCTTAGAGCATTGTGAAGCGGTATATAAGTCTAAGTGCTATTGCTATACTCCACAGTGCAGAGATCTTCAAACTTGGCTGCTTTAAGACTTGTGGACTTCAACTCCCAGAATTCTCCAGCCAGCATAGCTGGCTGGAGAATTGTGGGAGTTGAAGTCCACAAGTCTTAAAGGGGCCAAGTATGAAGACCTCTCTGCTCCACACTCTTCCCCCCCACTCCCCCCGCGCATCAAGACTCTCAGCCAATCTTCGCGGTTCGACTCCAGAAACCGCCGTCGCAAACCATTAACCACCCACTGCCTCCCCGCGATTTACCAGCCCATGATGAGGCCGCTGGTCACCAAGAAGCAGACGAAAACCAAGGCGATGTAGAAGAGCGGGGAGTACTCGTACAGCGTCACCAACAACGCAGCAGCCATCGGGTAACGAAGAGGAGAAAGGAGCGATGATGCTCCCGCTCCAAACCCCCACCGTCCTTTTGTTGTCATCTAAGAGCGCATGCGCAAATTAAGCGCATGCCCGCCAAGAAATCGGGAAGCTGCATCTCCCGACCCGCCACTTCCTCCTCCTCTTGTTGTTATTATTATTATTATTGCAGATCGGGTTGGTGAGATCCTTTTGCAATCGTACTTTACCGGTTCTCTTCGTGGTACTGCAATTAATGCAGATGGCCTGCCGTATATTATATCACCCTTTCAACTCAGCGCTACTGTATACTATTATTAACACACTATTAGAATATACCATTTAAACGTTGTTTTGGTAGTATGCAGCCATACCCACACAGTTTTTTTTTTAAATGTCAGGACATACAGGACTCGATGTCACTCTATTAGATTGAAGCACACCACCCTATAAAAACCATCACTCAAAACTATGGGCAACCTCCAGTTGTTGAATTCCAACTAAAGAAGGCTAATGGTGAGAGATGATGGGAATTGCAGCTTCTGGATGTCCAAACCGTGTGGTGATCTTGAGACAAATATAAAAACATATTACTACTTCACTAGTAAAGGGTTTCATGCACGTTTAATTATTTTAAATGGATCCTTCCTCAAGTGGATTAAAATAAATAAGAATTAAAACAAGCATACATGTATAATCCCAGTTGTTTTTCTCTGCTAATGCTATTGCTATTTGTATTTTCGAACATTTGTATACATTTTGCAAATATTTGTCATAACTTGTATACTTATGTATTAAAATTATTAACAAAAACACACTTCATTTGCATCCCATTCATTCAATTTTGTGTTTTTTGCCAACAAAAAAATTCAATACACATTTACTGGACTTGAGCTCAGCTCTACATGACTTGCATCCAAGTAGATATCTAAAACCAGGACCCTTAATCTTAGGGTTTAAACCACTTTTTCAAAAGAGTGGTCGATCTAGGTTTCTATGCAGCCTGCATAACCTCTGACAAGATGATTAGTCATTAGCAGACAGATGCTCTGTGTCCAGTTTTTCTTGCATCCCAAAGCTTTCATTCCAGTCAAAAGTGCCCAGAGACTGTTGAGACAATTGGGATAGTATCAGAGTAGTAGTTTTCAGCTGTGATCACTTTAAGATGTGTGGACTTCAACTCCCAGAATTCCCCAGCCATTACATTGACTGGGGGATTCTGGGAATTGAAGTTCACACCAGCTGGGGAATTCTTGAAGCCCACACATCTTGAGAGTAACAAATTGATTATAATATAAAACCCAGTTGGGTATCCACCAGGATTATAATGCAAACCAGGCTAATAGGGATACAGTGCTGGCTGGGAGTGGCAGAAGATGTGGTCTAGTTCAGGGGTCTCCAACCTTGGCAACTTTAAGCCTTGGCAGACTTCAAGTCCCAAAATCCCCCAGCCAGCTGGCTGGGGGATTCTGGGACTTGAAGTCTGCCAAGGCTTTTGCCAAGATTGGAGACACCTGGTTTAGTTCACCATGAAAACACCAGATTGGAGAAGGTTGGAACAAGCCTTTGTGAGAGGAGTCTCAATCTCACAAAGTGGTTAAGTCTTCAACAGCATACACCAAAGACGATTTCCTTGTTGTAACATGACTACTTTACTAGCCCTGATGATGTTACCTAGTTTGGGTAATGAAACGTCTGCAAGAAAACATTTTAAATGTTACATTTGAACTTTTAATATAAGACTTTACACGCCCAAAATGTAAGTAACTGTTATTTTTCGTTTAGGAGTAATCACATTATTTAATCTTGCTTAGCTTGGCTTTGTTTCGGTTTTAAAGGGGGCGGTAGCACGGCCTCATTTTTGGGGGGTGGGTGGGAGAAGAAAAACTCATTGGTTACCATGGCAACATTGCTTCCTGGTTAACTGAGAGGAGGGAGAGCGAGGCACTCTCCCTCGCCCCGCCCGGAATGATAGACTATGGGACGCTCTTTATCCTCCAGCCTCTCTAGGCGTGGGCGGGTGGATGGAGGCCCGGGTAGGGAGGGAAATAGGTAATGATCCCCACTTGAGACCAACTCGCCTCTTGCTCACCGTAGCTAGGGAAGGCCGCCGCCGGAGCCGAGCGATAAAATTGATTGGTTCAGGGAGTGCTCAGGCCATGCGCACTAAGCGGGCCTGGAACTGGATTGGGGCTTGAGGTGGGGAGGACCCTCCCGGGTTCTTAAAGGGCCAGCGCTTGGGAAGGAAGCTGCTGCAGCTACAAGATGGTAAGTTCACGAGACCTCTTGCCGTGGAATCGCGGTTCGGTTTTTTGTTTTATTTTTAGCGTTTGGGTCTTCATCTTTCTTTTTTTCCCGCCTTTCTTGCCATTATTTAAGCTCTAAAGAAATAGCCCCCTCCCAGCGATTGAATGGAGAATGAGATCCCCCGTCCCCCAAATCCAGCTAAATTGAATGCAGTGAGCTTGTTTTGTTACATATTGTGGCTTGTAAGCAACGTACGGGGTTCCCGAAAGCTTTGCCTAAATATTTGAAAAAGGCTTAAGGCGATGAAACTCCAATTACGGGGACGATCCACCAATTTTTGGTGGATTGATGCTCCTTTTTTAATGAAATTATCTCCAATTTCCCCTCGCGTCGGAAGGAAAGTGGGGGGGGCACTTTAGAATTGCTATTCTCTGCCGCCTCTTCAAAGAAAAAAAATAATCAATTCTTCTTGCAAAGGTAGGACTAAATTGCAATTTTCTTTCCTTATCTTGCTGGGTCTCTTTTCTAGCACAAGCGCTCATTTTTATCCGTCTTTATAGTTTTCTTCCCCTCCTCCTCTCCCATCATCAAAATAAATGGCTAGGATTTTGGAGCCCAGCACATCTGGGAGACGCTGCCTAGGGGAAAACGGATACTTTTCCCTCTAGTCCAGTTTTTCCCAACCTCAACCTGGCTGGGAAATTCTGGGAATTGAAGGCTACACCTCTTTCTCTTGAGATTGAGAAATGCGCTCTAGTCTCCATACTGTTCATCTCATCAACCCTTTCATGAAGTTTCAGATTGTTCATTGTGTCTCAAGTATTTAAAAAATACTAGTATAACTACCGTAATAGTAATATGAATAGCAATAACAATAATGGATTGTCCTATTGAACCATGAGAGTTGGTATTGACCACTACAGTGTAACCTGCTCTAGGAAAAGCCCCTTGAAATATTTTAAATTCATGCTCACAGGGAAATATTTGCGGTAAATTTGCACTTGTCATTCTTTTTCATGATTTGATGGAAAAAGGAGACATGAATGGCTTAAATTCCAGGAATGATTTGAGGCACATTTGTAGTCCTGATAGTGCAATTCGGCACCAAGCATTAAGTCTCATTGGGGAAAACGTCCATGGGATTCAACTTGAACTTTATCCTCTAATTAGGATCTGTTTCCTAAAAATTCCTGAAAGGAGAACTGTAACCCATGAGAATTGCTCTAGAGGTCTTGCAACTGACTGATTTGTGTTTATATGGGGGAAAATGGTAACTGATTTAAATAGGGTTTTCAGTATGTGTAACGCTAGAAGGAGTTGGCAAAATCTGATGTTATGGCACCTAAATGCTCCTTGTCAAGCAGGTGGCAGCAACTAGCCAACCTTGACTGATTATTTAGTTTTTGGATGAGAAATCATCTGAAAATCTCAGGATGTTAGACTGGAAAATAAAATAAAAAAACTGGAAGAAGGCAGTAGCAAACCATTTCTACATTGCTACCAAAAAATCCCAAATAAACTGATATGAATTGATGTCCATGAATTTACTAGGAGTTCACTTGAAGGAGATTTTATTATTTTATTATTGCTCCTTAGCTGTCCTGAGAAAGAATAATTTGAAGAGCTAATGTTTTTTTTTTTACTTGTGTTAAACCAAACCTCTGAGTATACTTATTTTCATTTATAAAAGTAATGGTATTACTGCTTATTATTCTGGTCCAAAAAGTATGGCCATTTTCTATCTATAGCCAATGTTGACAGATAGAAATCGTTTGTGTACATTGCAAGGAGAGATCGGTCTGAATGGCCTTGGGGCTCTTCATTGCCTTTCTCTTCAAATCCATTCCCTTGTGTTGTTGCAACTTCTAATTCCTAACTACAAATATTGCTTAATATTGAGGAATTTGACTTATCTCTTTGTGTGCTCAGAAGCTGTTGGTGAAACTTTAGCCTAATTGAAAAAAAACAAGACCTTTGTAATTCCAAGCTGTGTATTTGTGAGAGATTTTAAGACTTTGGTATGAAGAAATGCAGCACATGTCTTGTGTTTCTAAACCCATCAGATGTAGTCGGGATCTTCTTCCTGCCCCTAACTAGGAATTATGTGCTTTGAAGCAACTTTTCTTAGATGTTATGTTTCCTCAAAAATGCATGTTTAATGCATTATATATGCTTTGGAGGAATAGATGTAAGTTAAACAAAAAACAGTTCTTATCCAAAACGTTTTGCAATCTTTTGCAAAGGGAGAGGGGGGAAAAGGTCGATAAATTAATCTTCCTCCAATCCTGTGGTTTTTATACTGGCTCCTGCTATAGCACAGGACGGATACCTAATCTCTAAATAGAAAGATACAGAAGATGAAGACCTCTGAATCCATTTTATTCTTTTTCCTTGGCAACAAGATTGCGATACGCTGTTCTCATGCTCAAGGACTCCTTGCAGGCTCAGAACCTTCTGTTATAAGCAAATGGTTTTTTTTTTGAAATACTTGGTTTGCACATCATAACAAATGCCTGAAAGTCAATCTGTTCGGGAAACTCATTTGTGGCTTTTCTGGCTTAATGTAATTGTGTGCAATTGTAACTGCCAGGATATATTTTCATACAGCATTTATACACCGTGAGTATTGTAAGCATACAGTAAAATGGATTGCAGGTTGGGTTTATGAGCAACAGTTTTTTTAAAAAAAGAAATGTAATATCATCTGTTCTGATTTATTTGTGTAATATAGAATAATTGAATATCTGTTTTGCATATTCTGGAGACAGAGAAGTTCCCTGATGATGAGCTTTAGTATGAGCCCAAAAGCTTGAAAGAATAAACCTTTGGTCCCCGTGACTGATTTGATTGGATCCTGCAACATTTTCCAGGGACACGTATATTTGCCTTCATTTGCAATATCTATTTTGAATAATTTTGCCATTTAGTCCCTGAATAAAAACATCTGAATCACTTTAGTGTCCTAGTCTAGCATCTAGTCCAGCATATTCATGTTGGACAACCAGGTGCAGGAGTCTTCTTCTTTTGAAACCAGGTGCTTATGAGAAATCCAAAGCTCAACATAAACACATGGACTAATGTTTTCTTAATGTTGAAAATCATGCTACCTTGGTAACTGGAAGCAATATATAGCAGTTGTGACTAATAACTACTGTTCTCCATAAATTGTCTTATTTCCTTTTATAATTGGTGCCTGTTGCTACATTTATAGAAATTTTGTAGCTTAATTACCCATTTTGTGAAAATGCATAGCTTTTTATATTGGACATGGGAATCTCCAATTTGTTTATTGCAGAGTGAAAAGAAACCTGGGTTTGCTTAGCTGTCTAACTTAGTAACACATGCATTAGTTATGTTGGATCAGAGAGACTTGAAGTGTTGGCCTCCTTCCTGAGGTGGCTCACCTTGCCTACTGCAATGCTAGATCTGTAAAGTCCACAAGTTGCTCTTGACTGGCTTCACCCTGTATTAAATCATGGTTTTTTTTAACCATACGTTTCTGACTAAACAGTCACTACAGATGCATTCTAGCCAAAACCAAAGTAACATTATGGCTATGTAAAACATGTGAATATATCCTAGAATTACTACTAGGTCTTGCAGAAGTAAATCACATTAAACTCAATAAGATGTATTTCCTCAGAACTGTATTTAGCACTGCTGCCCATATTGAACTCTGATAACAAGCTGTGTGTTGGGAGATGTTGCCATGCAGTACTGGGAATAGTCAATTGCAAGTATTATCTATATATGGAACACCCCCCCCCCCCATCAAAATAATAATAAGGCAGATCCAGAAGACATCATGGTCTGGAAGGCAACCTGAGAGAGACAAAATGGGAACGTTAGGGAATTGGAATCATGGACAATCAAGTGAGAATAGTTTTTATAATCATAGTAAGATTCATTTCAGCTGAATGTGAGGATAGTGCATTCTGTTGCATACTTTACAAGACAAGCAAATGAAGGATTTGAAGAAGGAAAGAAAAGTAGCAATGTAGAGATTTTTTTGATGGCAGAGAACGTAGGAAATGCCAAGTGGAATTATTTGAACAAGTTAGAAACCTTTCAACAGCAAGGATGATCGAAGAGATGGCCACAAGCAGGAAAGCGTTGGGATACCAGAACGAGCCAATTTGGTCTAGTTGTTAAGGCACCAGGCTAGGGAGCGGGAGGCTGTGAGTTCACACTTTAAAAAACCCCAAAATATTGCCCAGCAAGCTTGGAAGCATGGCCAAAGGCAAGGGATGCTGGAACTGTTAATTGAACACCACCTGAAGGACCTTGTGTTCTCCACCCTAGAGTGTAGGAATGGGCAAGGCCATCAAGGATTTTGAGGGATGAAAAGGATAAGTATCTTTCCTCTAGTTATACTGAATTCACACTGTATGCGTCCTCTGATTGCCTGAAGCTTGATTTCTTTGACAGTTAATGCAGGAAAATAAAGAAAGTGAAAGTGTGAATAGCCAGACATCCTCAACTCAGATCCTTCCAAGTAGGCTGGACTACA
The DNA here is from genome assembly GCF_059756535.1 of Pantherophis guttatus. Lineage (NCBI taxonomy): Eukaryota > Metazoa > Chordata > Lepidosauria > Squamata > Colubridae > Pantherophis > Pantherophis guttatus. The sequence goes on along the minus strand of NC_142063.1, from coordinate 29,881,959 downwards.
ACAACCCTCAGTAAGCCTCCACTATATATGCCAAAAGGATTTGTTAATGAGGTCTTGAACTCTCTCAACATTCCAAATATAATGAACTAAACTTATCTGGAGGGTAGCAGACTAGGAAACTGCAACACTTGTCCTCATGGATATTGTACTACATTCTCGTGTGTTTTTTTTTCTCCAAAATACTTGCTATAGCTTTTCTCTAAATAAGATTTTGCCTGATTTTTTTTTTTTAAATATGCATTGCATCTCCAACAGTTGAGGATTGGAGTGATATCTATGGCTGGAATCAAGAGATCTTTTGTTCATCTGTGCCTTTTCTCTTTCACTCCCCACCCCTCTTCTCTTTAGAGTGAATCCCTGGTGGTTTGTGATGTTGCTGAAGACCTTATAGAGAAGCTGAGAAAATTTCGTTTTCGTAAAGACACGAACAATGCAGCCATTATCAGTAAGCTGAAAGGGAGGGCTCACAACGCTCATAAAGGGGAATAATACAGACTCATGTTCTCTCCTCTGGCGGAAATTAACTTGGATTTTTGTTTCTGAATCAATATGTGTGTGTGTGTGTGCTCGTTCTTAGATGTGCTTCCAATACTTAAAGGCTTTTTAAAAAATGTGTATGTGCGCACACACACACACACACACAAGTTTTAAAAAGCCATTAAGTCTTGGAAGCAAATCTAGGAGCATTTAGTTGTACAGTTTTGCCCTATTTTGAGTTGCTTTGAGTACATTGTTGGTTTGAGTACAGTGTACATTTGTTTTGTGCAAACAAAATCACATAAAATCCACATTTCCTGTGTAGCATTTCTATTGTTTTGGTTGCATTTGAATTACACGTACAAAGTCTGCGTTGCAAAATTCCGAAGAGTGCAGACTTTGGCATACAAGTAGGTTAATTGTGTTTGGCATCCAGTGGGGAATGTGAGACTTCTGTTGGCTTCAGGACCACATCAGCTTTATGCAACATATCAAAGGCCTCACATTTCAAGGTTGGCCAGACTCTAAGCCTGTTTTCAGAAGGGATTTCAGAAGGTTAAGAGGGTGATACAGATGTTTTTAGCATTTGTAAATGGCAATGGTTCGATTAACAAAATGCACAAAACCCAAGCCAAACTACATATACAGGATTTTAATGCAGAAACAATAACATATATTGCCTTTGTTTGCTAGAGGGCTGTACTACCCTTGATGTGGCACACAAAGACCATTTAGATCATGGGTGTCAAACTCGTGGTGTTATGTTGCCGTCACGTGACGTTTCACGATGTTTTTCCCTTCGCAGAGCTGGGCTGGGTGTGGCTTGCGTGTGACGCATCCAGCCTGCAGGCCGCCAGTTTGACACCCCTGATTTAGATTTTTTTTAATCCCACCATTATTGTTTTTATAAATAAATTAAAGCAGTGTACATACCTAACGTTCCTTCTTATTCCAATGTAGGTAGGACCAGGATCCTTTGTGTAGCATTGGGGTGTTTAATGGAGAAATTGGTGCCTTAAATCTTTATGGGTTTTAACCAGGGTGGATAAAAATCAATGATTTTTTTTAAGAAATAAAAAAAAAATCAGATTTTTTTGATTTTTATCGAATTTATTTTAATAAAAAACTTTGGGGTAAAAATCTATCGTAAGATAGTTTTCTATTTAAGATACATAAATAATTTAGTTTATTCAGCATGAAATGGAGCTTAGTTATGTAGCATATATTCTGCAATACTGGGACTATCGGTGAGTCAACAGTGGGTCAAAGGAGTAGCAGAGATGACAGTTGTTCTTTAAAAATTATGATTTAAATTGAGTTGATTTAAATCAAGCCTTTTTACTAGTGATTTAAATCATGATTTAAATTGTGATTTAAATCAACTTGATTTAAATCAAATCCACCCTGGTTTTAACTAATAAATGGTTCAATAAATCTGGGTCTCAACTTCCCTGGAAAAATGCTGAGAGCCACAAATTAGATGAACATGGACCAGTCATAGTGTTCCTTCGATGAGTGCGAGTTCAATGAGTGAACTAGCTTGTGATAAAAGCTAGCGCAGCCTGATGACTACAGGTAGTCCTCAATTTACGACCACAATTGAGCCCAAAATTTATATTGCTAAGTGAAAAATTTGTTAAGTGAGTTTTGCCCCATTTTATGATTTTCCTTGCCACATTTGTTAAGTGAATCACTGCAGTTGTTAAGTTAGTAACACGGTTGTTGAGAGAATCTGGCTTCCCCATCGACTTTGCTCGTCAGACGGTTGCAAAAGGTGATCACATGACCCCAGGACACTGCAAATGTCATAAATGTGAGTCACTTGTCAAGGATCCAAATGTAGATCACATGACCATGGGGATCTGAAACAGTCGTTAAGTGTGAAAAATGGTCATAAGTCACTTTTTTCAGTGCTGTTGTAACTTCGAACGGTCACTAAGTGAGCTGTTGTAAATCAAGGACTACCTGTATTTGGAGATACTTTGTCTAATGGTCTTGTTGCATTCAGTTCAGGTGAAAGAGAAAAGCAGCCAGTAAAAAAAAAAAGGCATCTAAGTCAGTATTTCTCAACCTTGGAAGCTTGAAGATGGGTGGACTTCAACTCCCAGAATCCCCCAGCCAGCTGGGGGATTCTGGGAGTTGAAGTCCACCCATCTTCAAGCTTCCAAGGTTGAGAAACACTGATCTAAGTGAATGACAATAGTTTCCCCCCCCCCCCCCAGATAGCATAATTTAAATTAACTTTTTTTGTTTCCTTCTTTTCATTGTATAGTGAAGATTGACAAAGAGAAACAGCTGGTGGTTTTGGATGAAGAACATGAGGTATGTCTGTGTAAGAGGCAGAAGTAGCTTTTTGCTTTGCCAAGCTTAAATATATAAACGTTTTGTTTTTTTGCTAAACATGTTCTCAGTAGATACATTATTTATATATGTATCCAGCCAAAGAAAAATAAAGGATATTCTTGCACTAAACTAACAGGTCATCATAATCTGTTTTTTAAGTGCTGGTCGTTGACTATAAATACAGTTTTAAAATGAGTGAAGGCTGTAATAATGTATTGCATCTTGCCTATAAAGTACGTTGCTAAAATACTAGTTGTTGTTGTGACTCCTACAGGGCATATCTCCAGATGAACTAAAAGATGAGCTTCCAGAAAGACAACCTCGATATCCTTTATCAGTGATCAGAGTAATGTTTTGGTACATAGAAACAAGATTCTGATGTCATGTTTTGGTGCCCGAGCCAATAAGTTTATGTTGTGCTTCTTGGCATAAAGCAGGGATGGCGAACCTTTTCAGCACGAGTGCCCAAACTGGAATATGTGTGCATGCGCATGACAGAGCGCCAGAAACCCGAAAACCAACTGGCTGGTGTGCATGCCTGTTTTTTGGGCATTTTTTGGGCTGGTTTTTTGGCCATTTTCTGGGTGGTTTTTATCCCGAAAAACAGCCAAAAAATGGCCTGAAAAATGCCCCAAAACCAGGCCATTTTAGGGGGCGGTTTGGGGGCTGTTTTCCTGGCTGTTTTTCAGGCCGTTTTCAGGTTGTTTTTTTGACCGTTTTCCAGGCCATTTCCAGGCTGTTTTCAGGGCATTTTTCAGGCCATTTTTGGGCCATTTTCAGGTCGTTTTTTGGGCTGTTTTCAGGCCATTTTTGGGCTGTTTTCAGGCCATTTTTTGAGCTGTTTCCAGGCCTTTTTTGGGGTGTTTTCAGGCTGTTTTTGGGGTGTTTTTCAGGCCTTTTTTGGGGTGTTTTCAGCCGTTTTGGGGTGTTTTCAGGCCGGTTTTGGGGCTGTTTTCAGGCCGGTTTTGGGGCTGTTTTCAGGCCGGTTTTTGGGCTGTTTTCAGGCCGGTTTTTGGACTGTTTTCAGGCGCCTGTGAAGACCAGCTGGCCGGTGCACATCTGTGTGCCGGAAACCAGAAGAGCAGCTGGCGACGGCATGCGTGACCACAGAGAGGGCTCTGTGTGCCACCTCTGGCACACGTGCCGTAAGTTCACCATCATGGGCATAGAGGCTAGAGGTTAATGAAGCTATGCAGAGCTTTCTTAGAAACTCACTTCTGGCATTAGTGTCCAGGAAGGGAAGAGATTTATAGTAGGTGAAAGAGCTTTATTTCCAAACTGGGTTCATGCATTGCTCCAAACCAGACTATAGTTTATTTGATTTTAGCTTAGGGTGTATGTGAACCGAGCCAGCTGTGGAATATTCCACAACCCACACTTAAGTTCCCTAGTTTCCTTACCTTTAGAACACATTCATTGTCTATAGCTACAAGTACCAGCATGATGATGGGCGAGTCTCTTACCCACTCTGCTTTATCTTCTCAAGTCCAGTTGGTAAGTTAAACTCCAGTGAAGTAATGTGCAAACTGTCTTCAGTAGAAATAAAAATATGGCTGCCATTGAAGATAAAAAGTACTTAAGGATGTGTTAAAGTTTTTCATTTTGATTAGCTGGGAAAAGTTCATGTTGTTTGGCTTCTGAGTGTCATTATATTTGTGTTGTGTCAACAAATTCAGAAGATAAACAGTGCTGAAGCCTATCTCAGTAACAGTTGTAGGAACAATAGGACAAGGAGTCTATAGCAATAGCATGTAGACTTATATACTGCTTCACGTGTTTTATAGCCCTCTCTAAATGGTCTCTATAGAGATCATCAAGTGACGGATTATCAGAAAAGGGAGTGAAAACAAACACACAGAATGGCTGTAGACCTTGGTAACAATTTTGTTAGCTAATGGGGATGCAGTTGTTTTCAGTCTCACCAGGACTGCAGAAAAAATTTAAATGCTTCTTTAATGAAATTTGTAAAAACCTCAGCAACTTTGCACTTTATTGTACGTTGAGTTGATGAATAACTTTTGATAGCAATTGGATTTTGAAATGTAAGGGAATTTCTCATTCCCTGATTCCAAAATTCCACAAGACTGGAAAAAATCTAACAGGCATTCTGGTAATCCCTGGATAGTATTTAGAGGAGTTGGGAATAACAACTAGGAGTGGCATTCCCAACTCCTCTAAATATCATCAAGGAATCAGCAGAATGCCCATATTAGATTTTTTCCAATCTTGTGAAATTTTGGAACCCTACAAGAGGTCTTATGAGATCTTGTAGAAGCATATCAACATCTCAAACTCTAAGCAAGAAGTTGAAAAGCGTACAAGTTGGAGAGGACCTTTCACTAAGCCATAATGGCTTTTGTTTAGTTTGGTTTAATATATTTTGTGAAGCAAGTGGTTGTTGATTGTAAATCATGGAGATGACTTAGTATTACGTGAGAACCTTTATAAATAAAACAATAGCTTAGCACCATTGGCATCTGCAGTAGTCAAATAATGCACATACATTATGATGTCATAGCGGAAATATAATTTTGCATCATTTATATAATGACATCATGATGCACATTCTGACTTACAAGACAATATGTCAACACTGAGTATGTATTATGTTAAGGGCTAGTATGCCAAATTAACACAATGGGTGAACACTGAATGAATGTTAATGGTTTATGTACCAAATTAGTTACTTAAGATATATTTCCTTACATCTTAAATTACCATCTCTTCAGCACAGGGCTAATAATGGTCTGCTGTAATGTAAATAATAAGAATCACTCAGTAATGTGTGTAAACTTTTAAAGTGATTTTTAGAACATTCGGTAGATGCTTATTATATGTTTCCAATCTGACAAGCTGGTGTAGACTGTGGAACATATGTTCTGTGTTGAATGCTTTTGGTGTATATGAATAGAATTGGCAGCTGATGTCTTCAGTAAATATCTTTTTACTAGCTCAAAGAGGATAGTGAAATAAGTAAATGGTTGATCAGATTTCATATTCAATATGAACCTGTAGAGTGCTAGGCAACCTGGTGCCCTCCTATAACCCCTGTTAGTAAAAGATTATAGAAGCCATAACCCCAAACATCTATAGAACATGAAGTTGTGGATTTTGGTTTATTTTATAAGCATGTATTCAAGCATCTATAGAATGCTTTTCAACCTTCAAGCACAGATATATATTATATTCAATAAGCAGAAATAAAAACATCAGCCCTTAAACTAAAGCATTAAAATAAACTAAATTAAACGAAATCAACATTTCTTAAGATTTAAAACCCCAAACTAAGGAGGCTGCCACAGAAAAAGTTCTGACCTAGTGCCCACCAATACTGTACTTGTAATAGTTTTAGATATAGACTGTAAAGTATAGGCCTATTCAGAGGGCAAAAGGCAGCCTGGCCTTTTCAATATTTTCTAAGCAAATAACTACTTTATTTGTTAAATAAAGTTATTTAACAAATAACTACTGCTACTGCTAACTGAATCTTTCTTAGTGTGCAGAATTATCTAATCAAATTTTCTCCAAGCTGACGTTTTCGAGATGTGTTGGAAGACTTCAACCCCTCCTAGTTTGTGAGAATTGGTCTGATACATCTGGAAATCATTAGATTGGGAAAGTTGTTATGTTAATTTTAAAGCAGCAAGTAGGATAAGGAAAAGACCAGTTGTTTCTTGCATATGCAGTAAGAACTGAGGACAAGTAGCCAAATAGACTGACTAATGTGGTTTTATTTGTCTCTGTTTGCCTGCCTCCCTTTTTACAATTATAGGGTGTAAGCCTGAGCAACAGATGATGTATGCTGGCAGCAAAAATAAGTTGGTGCAAACAGCAGAACTCACAAAGGTAAAACTGAAACAAATCTTGGATGCATTTGTTGTGAAGTTGATGTATTCCCTCTTGCCCTTAAAGAGTCTGTCAATTCAAATTCTAATATTTGCAGGATGTGCATAATCCGGTACTTAACCAAAATTTTGATCTCAAGAGAAAACTGAACTTTGTAACATGTACTATGTAATCTTTCTGAAATTGCTATTCTCCAGGAGGGCTTCACATGCAGCTCTATGCTCATTGTCGATTTGGCTGGTTAATGTTGACCTTTATGCAAATTGATATTTTATTTGGTTTCCTGTAGCCATAGGTGGCAAATAATGGTTCTGGGATGCAAGTAGTACATCCTTGGAGTGCTCTTTGAGCATAAGTTTGAGAAACATCGAACTATAGCAGGGGTATCAAGCTCACATCATCACGGTGGCATCACGTGACGTATTGGGATTCCCCCCCCTTCAGTAAACTGAGTGTGGCCGTGGCCAGTGCATGATCCATCTGGTCCGTGGGCCGGGAGTTTCACAGCCCTGATCTAGAAATCACAAAATAACTACAACTGCTTCATTCATCCTTCCTTTCCAGCTGTGTATTTCTTTTTCTGCTTCAGGAACCTGGTGTATCCCAACAGATTTTTGTGGGCAACTTAGTGCATTCCATTTTTCTTGGGCTCCTTCAAGAGGCTGATGCACATCCAAAGTATTTTTGAGCACCAGTTTTCAGTATAGTATAGTGCAATATTAATGCAATTTCAGGGATTTTCATTCAATCGCATAGAATGTGAAGGATGTTTTTATAGTTTTCTTATGTATAATGTACACTGAAGATGGCATTTAATTTCATTGTACAAGGTGCAATGACAAAGTACTACTACTACTACTACTACTACTACTACTGTAAAGAACTGGGCCACTTTATATTACACTTCCATATAGTTGACTTTCATCTTTTTTCCATTCCTAACTGGTGAGCGTGAGGAGACTATCCCAGGCTTTAAGCCACAGATGATCTTTGCATGACTCAGTGTTCTCCCTCATAACGATTAATGCATCCATACACAGAAAAAATTAAAATGCTGGGGACAAGGTTTTGACTTAGATTCCTCCTTGATCTGCTGTCCAAGGAAAGAATGGATTTCTATCATATAAGACTTACCTGCAACTGAAAAGATTCTGTCTTGATCTTGAGTATCCCGTTTCTGTGGGAAATAAATCCTAGGATCGTACCGTAGTTTGATCTGCTGGTACGCTGTTTTGAAGGCTCTGTACCGAATGGCAATTTTTTTTTTTAAAGATGTCCAACTTTAGCAGTTTCTAGGTCGAAGATAGATGATCGTGTGCTTTTTCCTGGACAAATTTATCTGCATCAGTAGTAGTTGTTGATTTCTAAAAAAGTTAAATTAAAAATGCATTATGTAATATCTGTTCCTTATTCCCTTTTGGAGTAGATGATTTCTCTTTTTGGCTTAGTACATACAGCATGCTAAACCATAATATAATTGGTTTAGGTTTGGCTTTTAGTGGGTTGTATCAACATAGTCAACTGTCGCTTATCCTTTTAACCATGTTTTTTTATTTTAAAAAGTTTTTTATTAATCATTCAAAATTAAAAACATCGGACATAGATATGACATCACTGGTTCTAAATATCTTCCAGCACTTTAAACTAATACAAATTATGTTAAAGTTAATATTATAATTCTTTAACCTTATACGTTATTTATACACATCATACTAACAATCTATATCATATTTCTACACAATTATACATACTTGTCTATTAATCTATACCTGTACCTATTTATGCAATTTGCATACATATTTATCTGTCATAACGTATATATTTCTCATCCAACACTACACCTTGTCTCGGCTATCCTCCTTTTATCTAGCCATTCATCAAATTTTTTCCAGATTATATAGTACTGTGTTTCACATTTATCCTTGAGCTCCAAGGTAAGTCTGTCCATTTCTTTTAACCATGTCTTAATGTAGTTGCTGAAGCTCTTTTTGTTTGTTTTTTTCCTCAGGTATTTGAAATCAGGAATACAGAAGATCTGACTGAGGAATGGCTTCAGGAGAAGCTTGGCTACTTCCACTAAAAGAAGGATTAAGCATTCCATCCAATTCAAACTGGAACCAGATATGACTCCTGCTTTCTAAACCTAACAAAAATGCACTGTACTTACAGTTGTTTCCTGCAATGTTTGTATGTATGTACATATATATGTATATATTTGTCTGTGCAAAATTTATATACACGAGGGGAAGAAGTATCTCCTGCTTAACCAAACTTTGCCCAGGATTATTCCTTTCCTTCTAATTGTTTAAAAGGGAACAATTTTCTTCCTGCAGGGATAATTTTTTTTTCTTTTTGCACATACATGACTAATATTTCTATCTGGACTAATCAGAACTGGTACTTGTTTACAACTCTGGGACAGAATCTCCAAAGGGACACATTGTGCACTAGCTCTTGTTTGTATCAATGGACTGTGTACTCAGTCAAATATTCTGGAAACTTACAGCAGATTTTTCCCCCTCTTGAGCTACAAGTGCATCTTCTTTTAATAGAAACTGGACATTAATAACTAATAACTGGACCTAATGCTATGTGAAAATAACACTGAATCCAGTGTCATGAAAACGTTGGAATTGGGCCCAATTTATTTTAGGATAGATACTTTAGTATGGTTCCTAACATCTCCAGATGGGCCTTTTCTTTTCTCTTAAAAGAACCCCAATTATTTTGAACCTTATATTTCCACTTTGGGTCAAAGGTTTAACACTATTTTTGTGTATGTAAAGGATAGCATTTTTACTAATCAAATAGAAAGTAGATTTAAAGCAACCTCTTAAGGGCTTGGTCACATACCGTAGTGGACTTCCTTTCCAAAAGTCTTTATATGTAGATCTATTAATATGAAAGTCTTGACTTTTCTGGACTTTTTATGCAAGCACTTCTCAATCTGTGTGCCTTTAAAAAAATATCTATCAAATGATTGTAAGAAAGTCTTACACTGCCATTTTTTTTTAAAAAAATACTAAATTTGATACAGGTTAACTTTGCCTAAAAATATCTCCCTAGTAGCGTCTGATAGCTTAATCTCTCTTTCCATTAACTTCAGCTGTAGGTGCATACACTCTGATTTATACTGCTATGATTTAAGGCAAAATGCTCTGCCTGGCTAAAAGAAAATTAAAAGTCAACACATACTCTGAGGTTAATCAGCGTCCACCACATCTCTGCATTCTGTTTCTCAATAGATGGGGCTGTGTGTGTGTGGGTGCCTGGATTCTTACAAATGCAGCAGAGGAAAGAAGTAATCTATAGCATGCAGAATTTGGCTTCCTTAACTACCTTGGTTTCCTTTTTGTACGTTAAATATATGTAGCCAATGCCTTCTCTGAAGCCAGAGGAATATCCATTGGGGGAGAGCAGTGTTTCGATGTCATTCTTAACATCTTGTGTTTCTCCTTGACTGGACCTTGATATACAGATCATATACATATACAGATCAAAGAATCCCATCCTCTTTAATCAGCAGCTTGAATTACTTAGCTGCAAAACTTGATTCTCCCTTCAATGGATGATGTAGCCAATAAACTGGCAATATGATCTTTAGAGACAGACAGGTAAGGCGTTTCCTGTCTATTGTTGTTATGGTTTACCTAGGAATGAGGTTTCCTAAGACTAGAGGTAGCCAAATGTAAACTGACAAAGGAGCAGAAAGATATGCTGTTTCCCAAACTGATAGTTAGTTGATCAAACTCTACATCGGCATGATGCACTATACGTGGATTATAACTGCAACATTCCAAAATCTCAACATTATCCTAGGTCAGGGGTGTCAAACTGGTGGCCCAGAGGCCACGCGCAGGCCACACCCACCCCAGTTCCGCGCAGGGGAAGAAAAACATCGCAATACATCGCTTGACGGCAACATGATGCTGCGAGTTTGACACCCGTGTCCTAGGTCATCTAGTTGGGCAAAATGTCAGATTCTGTATACCGAATCTGATACCGGTTGGCATTAATGGGATTATATCTCTGGTAATATGATTTCTTGATACGACTCTTGGAAGCATCCCCCCACCCCACCTCCAAATACTTTAAAGAGTCCAAGAATTTCTCATTGCCAGGACAAAGGAAGAAGTAGTAGCTTTTACATTTTAGTAGACTAGTTCTTGTTCATTTTAGATAAACCATGCACTGATTGGGTTATGCGTTTTGGGCATCTGAGTATGTTGCCTAATTCTGCAAGCAGCTTACCTGCATAGAATTGGGCTGGTCATTTTAAAGAGGACAGTTATTACTGATAGGCAAAACTGCTATGCTTAAAATAACATGTTGAGGCAGACTATTATTAAATGACATAGAAAAATATTAGCTATCTTTTTTTTTCTTTCTTTAATGGCTGTCTTCTGTCTTTGTTAGTAGGAAAATATAATCCATTTTGGGCATTTGTTTTTGTTTTATATAATTTTAAACATAGACACTTCCCATTCTTTTCTGTAGGAGAGGGAGAACTCTTTTGTGGAGTGGGAGTGAGAGAACCATCAATATAAATATACTTTAAAAAATTACACGAATATCTTAGGATTTTTCTAGAGATTTACCCTGCAAATAAGCCTCCAAAAATGCACACTTTAATAGTATTTCTATTACTTGATAGGATTTATTTAAAGAGCTGTTCTGAAGCCACTCTGGGCTCCTTGGAGGAGGAATATTTGCATTCACCATATAAACTGTTATTTCTATGCAAGACTTGGAACTGAGGTTCTAGTTGCTTGGGAGTTTGTGAAAGTGACTATAAATAACCTAAAGTAAAACTTGTACTCTCTGAGAAAGTAAAAACCCAGATTTTTATGTCATGAATGCTACATTGGAAGAATAAATTTAATTCAGAATAACCCTTCCAATGAATCATGTCTGGGGGAACCCTCTGTAAATGATTTTGCAATGGATCATTTAAGCTCTGGTCTAATTGTTCCATCTTGAATGGCATTACAATGAACTGCAGCTGTGTTATCCCTAAACTATTAATAGAGTACAATAGTACAGAGGCTGTTTTACATGGATATTGAGAGGGAGTCAGATTTGTTCTTTGGTTGAAGGAGGATATACATAGAAATCCTTTATGTACCAAATATGTCTGAAGATTCTTTTGTGCTTATCTGCCTTCTTTACCACTCTTTTGTTAAGTTTTTTTTAAAACCAGTGTTTTTTCTAGGAATATTTTTTCTTAAGCGACTGACTGCAGTCCCTCATCTAAGATTATAATCCTGGGATGCTCTTAATTTGAATGTTTTTTTTTCTCCCTTTTATTAGAGCAGACTCTTAATCAGCTCAAGAATTGTACTCAGCTTTTTGTGAATCATATTCCAGAGTTAGTGAAGTTTGGTTCAGTTTTGGATAAGTGTCAAGAGTTTTAAGAAGTAAATTGTAAATCACCCATTTTGCCAGTTCAATACTCCAGAAAGCAGAAAAGGGGGGAAGATAATTCAGTCTTGAAGTGCTGCTAAAAGAATTGTTGGTGTGCCCACTGTTACATGGTGTTCCTGCGCCATATTTGTGCCCCTCTGGTGTAGGATAAAATGGAGGCTGAAGAGAGTCTGGAAGATGAATGATTTGTCAGAAGCATTTAAAAATTAGGAATACTGTTCAGTTCTCTGTAAAGTTTGGCAAGAAAAACATAGGTAGCTGAACACTCCTTGGAATTATGTTTGGTCAAAGTTGGTGAAGGAAATTGCAGGCTTGATTTTCGGTTTAAAGAGATTGAGACTAAACTCCACAATTTGGAAGCTGTTGTCTTTTCTAAGCAATTGCTTGTCTCTACCCCACCACAATATTTCATTCTGTGATGTCTTTGGGGCATTATGATGTGAACTATAGTTATTCCTAAATGGAATTCTGTTTGCAGCCTGGAAACACTGACATCTTCAGCTAATAGGAGAGGATTTTTTTCCTGCTCCTCCCCTTCTCTATTTGGATTTTGAAGGAGCAACATGTGAAGAATTTCCATCAAAACATGTAGCTGTAACAACTTTTTGAATACTAACTTGTTTTTAAATCAAATTTTCATATGGATGTTTTAATATAGTGGGATGATAAATTTCTAACAATGGTTCCATTTCTGGTCTTTTTCTGGTAGTACTTCTCATTAATCTTTTATAGATTAGAATTGTCAATATTTCAAAATGAGGCCAAATACTTGGTTTTGAATTTCTTTTTTCCCCCCCTCAAGCCTTTTCACATATTACATATATACATAATACATGTTTGTTGTAGCATATAAACAACAGGAAGATCCAAGCAAAAGGGAAGAATCACAGAATACATGTGCTTTTAATATTCACGTTGCAATTGTATGAATCAATTGTTTGAACATATTCCCCTTTTCCTGTAAAAGCTTTTTTGAACTTTAAAAAAATCATATCTTTATGCTTTATTGATAGTGCCGTATTCACTGGATAAAATGTGAAACTGGCATTTGTGAATCAATCTGTTAATCAACATTGATCAGCTTTTGTGAAAGCATGTGGGATTTAATTCATTCTTCTCTGTTGTGACCCTTTCCAGATGTGTTGAGTGGCACCAGATTAGGGAGTTGATCTAAGTGAATAGACATGGCTTGTTATGTTCACGGAAGAATCGTTGTTTCCCCCTCACTGATGGAAGGTTATGTTCTTGTGTGAAACAGGTGAAAAGGCTTTCATAGCATGCAGGGTTTTTAAAAAAATGAGAATCAGTCTACTAATAAAACTGGGTAGATTGCTAAAGTCCTGATAGTTCTGCACTATTTTATATGTTGAAATCAGATCAGTACTATATGAAACATATTTTAGGGAAATGAATATGGTACCTAATTTGGGGGCAGTAATTTGATGTGCACATTGTAAATGTACAAAATTGCAAAGCTATTGAGAAAGGATCATTGAGGATAAAGGTGAACCAAGCCAATTATAGCTCACTTACCATCCCCTCTAGTTGTACCTGAAACGTATGAGCTGTAGCATCCATAGTTCAGCCTTCCTTGACCCAACCTTCCTTTTGGGCCTTCCGCACAGAATTCTACAATCCCAAGTATTTTAGCTAGTATATTTGTTGGAAATTCAAGGGCATATGATCTGGAGGATGCCAGCTGGGGTAGGCCATTAGTTCTGGTTCAATATATTGTTAACTCTGCCCACAATCTAGAGTTCGATCCTGACAGACTCAAGATTGACTCAGCCTTCCATCTTTCCGAGGTCAGTAAAATGAGGACTCAGAATGTTGGGGTCAATATGCTGACATTGTACACCACTTAGAAAGTGCTGTAAAGCATTATGAGTAGTATGGGTAGCAGTATGTAAATCTATTGCTCTTGCTAGAATCTGGTTGAATAACCTACCCCAGTTGGCACTCTTCTGATATATCCAGACTCTAGGTCCTTGAATTTCCAACAGGTATAATTCATTTTTTTAAAGTAGCTTGGAATTCTATCCCCAACACATCTGGAGGGTGCCACGTTGGAGAAGATAATGTGCATTGATCGCTGGAATATCAGTCTTTTCTAGCCAATCTGACAAAAGCTGCAGATTGAGCCCAGGACTACTCTTTCTTGCTTCACTCAACTCCCCTGTCCAAATTGTTAGTGAGGATATTGGTCTCTTTACAATAATATATTACCAAGTATTGACTTAATATAATTAAACATTGCTAATGCTGAAAAGTTATTCTGTATGAGATAAGAGCAACAGTATTTTATAGAAAGGAAAATGTACCCAGATCTTGAGTGGCAACTGCAATATGTACTTTTATTGTTCACTGAGCAGATTGACTGACTGACTGACTGGAGAAGTCCTGACATTTCTGTGAAACTATCCAGCTTGACAGGTGTTGCAGTGATTGGGGTATTTTTTAATGTTCTGCTTAGTTGATTTTGCATGTTTTTTAAAATCATCATTTTCTTTTTGTTTGGAAAAGCATGGAGCTTGTATTGGTATCAATGATCATACAATGTTAATAAAACCTGTCAAACTCCCTGTCTTCTATTTTTAATGTGATAGAATAAGTTTAAAGCTGGGGGGGAAAAACCCCCAAAGGTAGCCTGGCAAAAAGAACATATAACCTTTGAACAAGAGTTCTTCCTATCAAGGATCTCCCCTTTGACAATAATTTGATTGGGCTGTTTAAGATAAAATAACAGGATGGGGTGCTGACCCAATTTGGGTATATATAGTTAGCTTTTGACAAATGAGGAAGTTAGCCTCTGCTTGTATTGAATACAAATTGCCATTTCTTCTATCCAAACCATTGAAGGAAGTATTTGTAAAAGAAAAAGACAGGCGTTCAAGTCTGCAGAACAAATCTGGCCAGACTATTAGTTTTTTAACTTAGTTATTGTCCTGGTGGTATATCAGGCTCATTTTTTGCACATGCTCAGGAGAAAATGTTATTGAGGTTTCAGGCATTGAATACAGGCTTTTAAAGAAGTTCTGGGACCAATTAGACTCATCTGTCATTCTGATCTGGGGGTGATACTGAATGTTTCGACTTATAAGTGGATGACGTTTGCTAGGAATTCAGGGAGGTGAATATCAGATTTAGGAAGATCTGAGCACCACACAGGGATGTAGCTGGAGATCAACGTTTACCGTAACTAACTCAGAAAGACATCTTGTGAGATACAGTGGGATATTCCATGTGAAAACTTCAGCATGTTTTTCCACAGTGGAAAGATCTAGAAAACAAGCTTGTATTTCCAGAGTTGTGTTGTTTACCTGAGTAAAATATTCTGTGTAATTTTGAGGGCTTCATCTTAAGAAATCAGTACTTCGTTATTTACAGACATAATCCACATCATGAAATTATTGGTCACTGGATGTGTTCATCAACAAATCTAAAAAAGAGCAGATAAGTCCAAAGAAACGAAATGGATCTTTTATGATCTTCCTTGGAACACTTGGGCGAACAACACAATAAATAGGAAATCTGGGAGATTACCTCTAAAATGTTATTAAGAAATGCTTTTACATGCATGCAAACAATCCCTCCCCCCCACTGATTTCCAGATTTGCTATACCAGAAGTTGATCTCAAAATAATTGGATACTGAGGAAAAAAACTGAGATCACCTTTCCAGAAGGTAATCTCTCTTCACCCTCAAAAACTTATATTTGTGGCAGGTGCCTGATGGGCAGATCCTACTTCAATTCCTGTTCCTTGGAAAATTGCTGGCACACACTCCAACCATGAACTGTGGATGACTGAGAATCTCTACAGACCTTTAGCTATACAATTTGGGATGAATACCCTTTGAATGGTCTGGGAGGAATTTTTCCAGAGGAAAAATTGCAGACTACAGGAACTACTCAGGTGACCCTGAGGACACAGATAAACCTCCAAGTGCTCCAGGATGCAAATTACCAGCTGTCTACAAGGAATATAAATCCTTCTGTTCCCCACTATCCTGTCAGAGCTGAAGAAACTTCTTGGATGAGAAACAAAACGTCTTAAAAAAAAAAGCAAGAAAGTCCAGCTGTCTCCTGAAAATGCACCTTTGGGACAACCATGACCTGGACGACTGAGAATCTCTACAGACACTCACTCCAATAGCCCCAAATAACTCTTTCCAATTAATAAAACCTATTCACAAGCATGATCTTTCATGAGCTGCAGTCCATTTCATCAAATGCGTGGAACAGCTAAATGATGCAGGATTTAAAGTGGGATGAGTTGGGGAGGAAAGTGAGGAGAGATAGATTGAGACAAAGTGACGTTTGCCCAGCTTTTGCAGTATCAAGACATGCTGGTTAGGTAAGAAAATGCCATTTAAAAAAAATGGAACTCATCCACATTAAAGGGGTCTCACCTTTCCTACCTAAAATGTGTGTTTATGGAGAGTAGGAGAGAAGGTTAGAAAGAGGGAGGAAAGAAGGAAGGAAGGGGGGGGGAGGAAGGGGAAGTAGAGAAGGAGTAGGAGAGGAAGGAAGAAGAAAGTAGAAAAGAATAGAAGGAAAGGAAGGGAAGAAAGGAGAAGATGAATTGTTGTAAAACAAGGGAGATGAAATGGTAGAAAGGCAACCCCGAGCATATTCAAATTTATTAGGATGAAGAACGAATTAATAAGAAAGTTATAAGAAAATATATATGATTAACAATGGATAAGATAACTAATTGAAATAATGTCAAGAAACTAGGATTTGAGAGTGGATGGTGATGCTGTTTATATAATAAGCACACAAGTATTAAGATAAAAAGGTATGGAAAAAGAATATTTTGACAAAAATTGTAACTGTAAAATGAAACTGGATATGATAAGTTGTATAAGATATGATATGGCCAATACTCTGTTCATAAAAGATATGTGTGTGTGTGTGAAAGAAAAAAATCAAGAAAACTTGATTTTTTAAAAATGATACAATTGATTTTTATATTATTAAACAGAACTGGATCTTTAATTTAATCAAACCCCAAGGAGCAACTTTTAGTAACCATCCATCCAAGACTGGTATAAACTCATTCCTAATAAAACATATGGGAGAATCTGGGCAAACACAGGACAAGCCCTTTTTCCTGGGGCTGGCAAAACGATTCTAAGTTGTAACGGAGCCAGCTAAATGTCCGCTTCCTAACGGTGGGATCTGCAGGTGGTACAGACGGACGTGACACTCTCCTCGGTGCAGAAGCCCACGGTCACCCGGGAGTAACCCCCAGCAAAAAAAAAAAACCTCACTATCCTTTCCATGCATCCTCCCGCTAACGTTGCTATTCCGCGAAAGAAGCGGAAAACAGAGCGCTGGACGCCGCCTCCCTTATTATAATACGGGTGTCCTGCGTGAAACCCACAATCCCGCGGATGCGAATAGCAAACAATCCCGGCGTCGGGAAAGGAGCCACGTTGCAGTTCCTCCGCCGTCCAGAAGTAGCCGCTGCGGCGCGGAACTCCAGTCTGCGAAGGCGGCGGCGGCTTCTCTCCCGTGTGCGCTTGCGCAGTGACGTCGAAAGCGTCTGTCGCTCCCCCCCCCTCCGGGGCCTCTGCGGCCACCCTGAATGATCCGGCCCAGAAACTTCCTCCCGCCTCGCCGTCGGGCCGGCCTTCCTTAGTGTCAATCGCCGCCCCCGCCGCCGCCGCCGCCGCCATGGCGTTCACGTTCGCTGCTTTCTGTTATATGCTGGCGCTGCTTCTCACCGCTGCGCTTATCTTCTTCGCTATATGGCATGTGAGTGCAGGAGAGGCGTCCTGGCATCCCCTGGAAATCCGGGGCGGTGGTCCTAAAGGGAGGGAGGGGCTAGATGTGGGCAAGGTGGGCTGCCTGGAATTGAAGCGAGGGTGGGGGGGGGTGGGGAGCGAAGAAAGTCCCCCCCCCTCACTTGGGTCGCTTGGTTTCTTCTGGAGGGTCGAACCCCCGAAGGGGCCGCCGATGCTGGAGGGGCGGGCATTAAGAAGCTGGCGGTCGTGGCGCCACGACGGAGAAGAGTCAGGCAAGGGAGGGAGGGAGGGAGGCACTGCGGGGCTCCCCCAAATTTCTACTTGGCATTTCTGCTGGCGAGGCCGGGAGGGTTTGGGGAACGTGGGGAACCTGGGGACCATGTGCGCAGCGGGCACGTTAAGGTCGCCCTGGTAGTTTTTCTGCAATTATAAGGCGTGACCGTAATGTAAGTATTGCGTGTACAGGAGTGTCATCCCGGCATCCTTTTTTGTGAAACTGGGAGGAAAAAAAAAAGCGCAGAAAGGGTTATTGGTGCGTCTCGAAGCTCAAGTTTTACCAAAGGAGAAAGGAGGAAAAAGCATGTTAAGAAAGATACAGGGAGTCCTCAACTTACCAATGGAGCCCAAAATGTAGGTTGTGAAGTGAGAAATTGGTTAAGTGGGTTTGCTCCATTTTACGACTTTCCTCGCCACGTATGAAATAGGAATATAGGAATAGAATGACTTTATTGTCACTTTGAATGTACACTAATCGGCATACATTAAAATGAACTTTTGTTGCCTACAGCTCTTAAAGGGTCACCACCTCCAATATACATGACAGAACCATGACAGAATAAATAAATAAATACAAAATGATGTATATACCCACATATATTATATGACACAGAGAAACAACACTGTAGTTTGGATGTATACATGTACATGGCGAGAAAAAAGAATGTTGCGAGTTTTTACCAGACGGATGGGATAAGGAATAAAGCTGTTACAGAATCGGGAAGTCCTGCTAGAAACACTTACTTTGTTAAGTGAATCACTGCAGTTCTTAAATTAGCAACAAGGTTGTTAAGTGAATCTGGTTTCCCCATTGACTTCGCTTGTCAGGAGGGCGCAAAAAGGGATCACATGACCATAGGGATGCTGCAGTGGTCATAAGTGTGAAAAATGGTCATAGTCACTTTTTTCAGTGCCGTTGTAACTTTGAACGGTCACAAAATGAACTGTTGTAAGTCAAGGACTACCTGTGTTATAGAGCCTGGTGAAAGTGAATAGGGAAAAAATACTTCTCTTTTGTAGTGTGTTTAACCCCTTAGGGAAGTTAAAAGGGTATTTAAGGATTGGTTTTATAGCCCATGTTTTTGTTTGTGGGATATTTAAAGTGGTTAAACTTAAAAAAAAATGCCATATATAGAAAAGGTTAAAAATAGGACAGTTAAAACTCAAAAATAAATTACTTCCTGAACTCATAGTTAATTAGTACAGGTAATTAGAATTTCATAGTACAGGATACAGGTAATCCTCAATTTATGACCACAGTTGAGCCCAAAATTTCTGTTGCTGAGACATTTGTTAAATGAATTTTGCCCCATTTTACAACCTTTCTTGCTAAGTGAATCATTGCAGTTGATAAGTTAATAATACAGTTAAGTGAATCTGGCTTCCCCATTGACTTTGCTGGTCAGAAGGTTGCAAGAAGTAATCACATGACCCTAGGATGCTACAACGGTCATAAGTATGAAACAATTGGCATAGATTTGAATTTTGATCTCATGATAATGGGGATGCTGCAAAGGAAACTGAAAAATGGTCATAAATCACTTTTTTCAGTGTCATTGTAACTTCGAACGGTCACTAAATGAACGGTTGTAAGTCGAGGACTACCCGTATAGTGATCAGTCCTATTTGGATGTCCAAGAGATATTCAGAAGGATCAAGCTGTGAAAAGCTGTGCACAGCTTTTAAAAGATGCTTTGTTGTGAGGAGCCACAATCATCCCTACAAACTGCAGTATCAAATAAGGCAGCTACTGGTACCTCAGTTCCGTTTGATCAGCCAAAGCAGGGGTGAAATGCTCCTGGTTCGGACCGGATCAGGCGATCCAGTTGCGATTGTGGCAGGTGGTTCGGAGAACTGGTGGCGATGGCGGTGTGAGGCTCCGCCCACCCGCTCGGATGTCGTTACTTCCTGGTTTTAACCAGGAAGTAATGTGTTTTTTACCCTCTGCACATGCACAGAAGATTTTGCACATACGCAGAGGGTCTGCGCGCGCATGTGACACGTGCACTTCCGAACCAGTAAGGAAGGTAGGTAAGTAGATTTCACCCCTGAGCCAAAGGGATTCCCACGTATGCATGCCAACCTCTTTTGTAAAATGAAATGATCAGTTGAGGGGGCTCAATCCCATCTCAATGCTTTGTCAAAGTGGAATGATGGTACCTTGTTATGGCAAGGTTGAACTATCCCACTGAATTGGATCACTGCCATTCTGCACATTCTTGGTGGCTCCTGTATGCTTTCTGTATATTGCCACCAATAACCAGGCTGTTACACTCTGATGCCAATTGCCAAGGATCGCAATAGGAGAACTGTCAATTCACGGTGGTGTTTATAGGAAGCAAGACATTGAACTCAGGTGGGGTTTTAGTTTGGTACATCTTTTTTTTTAATGAATCTGTTTGCAGAACTGGAATTTGACTGATGTGTAGAATAAAGAGGAAAATATGAAAAGAGCAATAACTTGTGGGGTAAGAGACATCATGGGGTTTAACCAGGGAATGTTAAAGCTTGTAGGGCTAGAATTGTAGGAGAGGGGAATCTTGGAACAGGTGAGATTAGATGGGGCAGACTTATTTATGCTGTACGGAATTGTAACATGCTATCTTAATAGTCTCAGGATAAAATGTATCTCTATACTTTTGTGTGAATGTATATTAAGGCTTTCTAGCTTAATGCGTAGGTAAAAGGTCAGAAATCTCAACCGTTCTCTCCTACAAATCCTCTTAGACTACATAGTGTGGCCCCACCTTCTTGCCTCCGTGTAGCTACTGTGTAATTACTGCTGCAACCACATAATTTTTAAGGGGATGCCTTTACTGATTTCCCCACAACCTTAATGTATGAGAGAGGGATCTTACAACCTGTGTGTCTTATTGACAAGTAAAAGGAAAAAAAAAATTCTATAGTGTCATCTTGTTAGCCTGTAACCAGAGACAGACATACGGTTAGGAAAATTAGCCCTGGGTAGTGAAATCAGAATGAAATTTACAAGGTATAAACAAAAAATATTATTTATTTCATTTATTGATCATCTATTTTGCCAAAGGTGATTCTAGGTGGCTTAAATAAAGTTAACATTATTTTAAAAATAAACATTCCTTTTTGATTTTAAATAAAATGCACAAAACAATCAGTGGAGATAAAAACAGAGATTTGTGAAAATCAGAGAGAGCATCTCAAGAGAGCCTCCAATAGGGAAAAGATATACAAGCAGACTATGAGACGTATTGGTCTGTTACCTAAGAGACACAATCCCTGAGCTTGCATAGGGAAACTATGCACTATCAGAGGCTATAAAGTTTAAAGCACATTCCAAAATAAAACTAACCTGATACAATATTTCTAGCTCACACCTGTTATCTAACTTATAGAGATCAAGTGATCGACGTAGCAAACATTTCCTGGTTGCTTCCTTGGATTTTTCAGATTTTCCTAGAATCCAGTCTTTAATCTGGAGCAGCCTTCTTTAGCTCCTTTTCTTAGCCTCCATACGTTGCTTCTCTTATTAGATTTTTAAATAGCAAACACTTTTTTCTCTGGAGAAGGGTAGAGAGCCAGGGGGAATCCCCTTTATGCATGTGCTAAGATAAACATCCTTACCTTGGAGAATCCTGTCTGACACCAAGAGATGGGCATTGGCGAATTGACTGCCGCCAACAGTCTGGAAGGCTGTGAAGACAAATTGGCCTCAACATTGACCCATGCTATAAAATAGATAGCATGGGCATTTTAATTGGGTTATCAGATTGCATCTACGTTGTATTCTTTTCCCCCTCCCCCTTTATTCTAAAATTACGTAAATAAGTAAAACCAAACTTATTTTATAGTCTGAATGGCATACAATAAAAATAATCAATAAAAATTCCCAGTAAGATGGCATCCCCTGATAAAAGTAAAACAAAAAACAAAAAACAGAATTCCCCCAAACCAAAAAAAGAACAAGTCTTGATAATGCAGTCAAAGAAAAGCATTCCTTATGCAGGCCCTGGGGAAAGAGACAATCTTTAAAGCCCCTACTTCAGTGATGGCTAACCTTTTTGCTGTCGCATGCCAAAAGTGTGGGCCATGTGGGGGGGGTCACGTGCGTGCATGCCCACACCCATAATTCAAGGCCCCTCTGTGCCCCACGACTCCCACTTGCGCGTGTGACCCCCCCCGCACTCCCCCTGCTTTTGGCACGCGATGGCAAAAAGGTTACTGGTGGGCCCGGTAGGCCTATTTTTCACCCTCCCCAGACTCCAGAGGCTTTCTTGGAGCCTGGGGAGGGCGAAAACGGCCTCCCCCACCCTGTGGAAGCCTTCCGGAGGCCAGAAACAGCCTGTTTCCTGACTTCTGGTGGGCCTGGAAGGCCCAAAAATCAGTTGGCTGGCACAGGTATGCACGCTGTAGTTGAGCTAGGGCAATGCTTGTGTGCCCACAGATATGGTTCCATTTGCCATGTGTGGCATGCGTGCCATAGGTTCGCTATCACGGCCCTAGTTGGGGCAACCTAATCTCTGGATAGATATTCCAGAGGATAGATTTGACACTAGGGTAGGGACCAGGGGTGAAATCTAAAATTTGTTACTACTGGTTCTGTGGGCGTGGCTTGGTGGGTTGGGTAATGTGACTGGGTGGGCGTGGCCAACTTTTTTTTTTTTAATTTTTAAAAGCATTTTTTCTACAACCTCTTTGGCTGAAGAGGTTGCAGAAAAAAAAATGCTTTTAGAAACCTCTGACGATCAGGCAACTCAGCTGGGATCGCCAGAGGCTTTTAAAGGCATTTTTGTTTCTACAACCTCTTCAGCCGAAGAGGTTGCAGAAAAAAATGCTTTTAGAAGCCTCTGACGATCCCAGCTGAGCCATGCGATCATCAGAGGCTTTTAAAAAAACTTTTAAAAGCATTTTTTTGGCCGAAGGAAAAAATGCTTTTAAAAGTAAAAAATACAGTCTCTGATGATCTCGCAGCTCAGCTGGGCATGGGGGGTGGGCGCAGGGATTTTTGCTACCGGTTCTCCAAACTACCCGCTGCCATCGCTACCGGATCGGGCAATCCGGTCCGAACTGGGAGCATTTCACCCAATAAATGACTTTTTTTCACGGATATGACCTGGAGCAAACCCTCTCTGAAGAAGCATACAAGATGGGCAACAGTTTGAATTGCACATAGATGTCTATCAGTAATGAGCACAGCTCATGTAGGAGAGGTGCCACATGGGTGTGACATGTTGGGACTGTGCAGTTGCATTCTGGACCAGTTGCAGCTTCTGAGTGGTCTTCAAGGGCAGTCCCATGTAGAATATATGGCAGTAGTCAAGTATGAGGTACCATCAGTAGGCTGACGATACTCAGCTTTTTATATCCACCCCGAACCAACCCAGTGATGCCCTTGATGTGATGTCCCGGTGCCTGGAAGCGGTGCGGATCTGGATGGGGAGGAACAGGCTTCGGCTCTACCCTGCCAAGACTGAGTAGCTGTGGATACCGGCATCTCGGTCCGAAGGAGAGGTTCCATCATTGGCTATAGGGGTGAAGTTTTAACCCCTGTAGACAGGGCACGCAACTTGGGTGTCCTCCTGGATTCACGGTTGAGTCTAGATCATATAACAACCGTGACCAGGGGGGCATATGCCCAGATTCATCTGGTGCGCCAGTTGCACCCCTATTTGGACTGAGATGCCCTACGCACAGTTACTCATGTGCTAGTCACCTCCCGTATTGACTACTGTAATGTTCTCTACATGGGGCTGCCCTTGAGGACCACTCGGAGGCTTCAGCTGGTATAGAATGCAGCCATGTGGGTTGTGATGGGAGAATCCCGATACTCCCATGTAACACCTCTCCTGCGCGGCTTGCATTGGTTGCCGGTTGCCCTCCGGGTGAGATTCAAGGTGCTGGTAATGACCTATAAAGCTCTACATGGTTTAGGCCCAGGATACTTGTCGGACCATCTGCAACCAACAACAGCTTCCCATCGCCCAGTGTATTCCCACAGGGAGGGCCTGCTCCGGGTACCATCAGCTAGACAATGTTGGCTGGCAGCCCCCAGGGGAAGAGCTTTCTCTGTGGGCGCACCCACCTTTTGGAATCAACTCCCCCTGGGGCTCCAGCTGGCTCCTGACCTCCGCCGCGAATTAAAAACATGGCTGTTCGCGGCACCTAGCCTGGACTGGGGGTTTTCGATTATTTTAACGGGTTTTAATATTTGTTTATGTATGTATTTTATATTTTTATTGGCTTGTTTTAATTGTTGTGAGCCGCCCTGAGTCCTATGGAGATAGGGCAGGATATAGATTATATTAAATAAATAAATGAATAAAATAAATAAATGAGGTGATTAAGGTAGAAGTGATTGTGAAAAAGAAATCTTGGTCAAGGTAAGGCTGAAATTGATGCAGTGGACAAATGGATGAAGGCCCTCCTAGTTATATCTTCCATTCCTTGAGCAGGAGCTGAGGATCCAGGAGGATTCTCAAATTGTGCACCAGTTGTATGGTGAGGTGCAACTCTATCCAGATGGAAAATCCCTGATACCGCAAGAGCTAAAAACCTTCTGCCATTCCATTTTGCTATGATTGACCTTAAATCTCATCCAGAGCATCCAGGCACTGGGGCACCATTTTGATGACATTGTTTGGGTTGGCCTGGGGTCAATATGTACAACTGAGTTTCTGTAGTGTATTGATGATATTAAATTCTGTATTGGCAGATGATCACACCCAGCAATTTCATGTAGATACCGTACAGGAAAAGGGGGAGGATTGAGCTTGAAAAGGGGTCAAAGGATCGCCCACCAGCACCAAGTGGAACCCTCCAGTGAGAAAAGAGAACCATTATAACACTGTTTCCTAATACCCATAGCCACCCTAGATGGATATGATGATTGATTATATTAAAAGCCATTGAGGGATTTAAAAGTTTCAAGTTCACACAATATCCATCGTGCCTCCACAAGTTCAGTCAGTGCTGTCTCAGCCTGAAACCACACTAGAAAGAATCCTGTGGATCTCTGAAACTCTAACCTGATTACCTTCTCAGCAAGCTTCTTGAGAAAGAGAAGGTTGGCGGTTAGATAAAGGTATTCAGAATTGTTATGTCCAAGAATGGCTTTGATAACAGATGGGTTTTCACCATCTTTTTCAGGGAATATAGCACCACGCACCATCTCACAAGAAATTTTAACCCTTCTGGAGGTGCACAGATTTGATAACCAGGTTATTGGGTTACTAGAACTCAAGATTCTGTCCACTTCTTCAAGGTGAAACACCTCCCAGATAATAGGTTCAGATAAAGCCTCAGTCAGCTTACTGTGACTTGCTCAGAATCCAACTCCAATTCATATAATTTGAATATTCAAGGCTATGGGAGGCTTGGCTGCTGCTACTGTGTAGGGGATTTGAGTGAACACCTAAAAGTGTGCTTTAAAAAACTTATTTATTATTACTTGAAGCTAACTGGATGAGTCAGGTCCTTAGGAGATTCCCTCAGAATTTGAATTTGGAAGTTGGGCTGTTCTAAATGCTGGATTTTAGGTAGTAATTTTTTTTTAAAACAAACAAAACATAAAACATCCATCATCCATTACAATTGCAAACAGTGTGTCGATCGGTTACAAATCCCGTGTGCTTCATTTTACAAGTTATATTTCTCATATTATCAACCTGGTATATATCTTTATATCATTATCTTCATTTATCATTTATCTAGCAATGGCATTATTATTCCCCCCCCCCAAATGCTGGATTTTAAAATAGTAAGAGTTCTTATACTGTTACTTAATCATTTTAATTTTATTTTAGATTATAGCTTTTGATGAGCTGAAGACTGACTACAAGAATCCCATAGACCAGTGTAATACACTAAATCCTGTAAGTTTATATGAGACAGAACTTTCTTCATGAATTCCTAATTAGTTATGTTTTTTGGTAAATGTATGATGATTTAACATAGATAACCATTTAACATGCATTTTGTTTGATTCTACAATATCTAACAGATTTAAGATTTCTGGGTAGAATTGTGTCCCTGTATTCTTTCACACTTACCCTCACTCCCCATTCTTGAAATTCTGACTTATTTATCTGCTGGTGAACTTGTCGGTGGTCACACTAACATTCTTTCAATCTGCTTTTTACGTTTTCGGCACAAA
Organism: Pantherophis guttatus; assembly: GCF_059756535.1. Classification (NCBI taxonomy): domain Eukaryota; kingdom Metazoa; phylum Chordata; class Lepidosauria; order Squamata; family Colubridae; genus Pantherophis; species Pantherophis guttatus. The sequence goes on along the minus strand of NC_142063.1, from coordinate 29,855,714 downwards.
GACAGTTGAAAAGGTTAAAAAGATTAAAAGAGTCAAAATTGCATTCAAGGTGTGTACTGCTTTTTAGTTTAATGTCTTAATGCCATAGTCTTTGCTTTCCATTTATTAGGATCATGTCTATGGTCTATGTTAACTCATGTGCCTGTTCATTTGCTTGTCTTTTGTCTATTCAGGGATTGAAATAATAATTTGAATTTTGCACTTGCTTAATAAGAGATGGGGAAAACTGTTTCATGCTTAAATTCTTCTACAAGAAATCAGTTATTGACAGGACTTGACGTCAACAATTCAATAAATTCATGTTTATTTAAATGGAAGAACTGCCATATTTGTGCCTTAATCAGATTTGCAAATTGAATTCAAATCATGAACGATGGTTAAATTAGGATCCTGATTAGAGCTGATACACATTTAAGGGAATTCATCTTGGAATTAGGGAGAAGGAATATTCTGGCTTCTTGATTTACTGTGGATTATTTGCATGGAAATAGCTAGGGAATAGTGTAATAGTAGTGTAATAATAAAAATAGTACTTTTCCCTTATTGCCCACCTTGATCTTAGGTAAAGGTAAAGGTTCCCCCGCATGTATGTACTAGTCATTTCCAGCTCTAGGGACGATGCTCATCTCTGTTTCTAAGGCAAAGAGCCAGCGCTGTCCGAAGACATCTCCATGGTCATGTGGCCGGCATGACTAAACACCGAAGGCATACGGAGCGCTGTTGCTTTCCCACCAAAGGGGTCCCTATTTTTCTACTTGCATTTTTTACGTGCTTTCGAACTACTAGGTTGGCAGAAGCTGGGACAAGTAACGGGAGCTCACTCCATTATGCGGCTCTAGGGATTTGAACTGTTGAACTGCCGACCTTCTGATCGACAAGCTCAGCGTCTTAGCCACTGAGCCACCGCGTCCCTTACCTTGATCTTAGGGATGCTTTTTTGCAGCTTCTGCCATGGGTGTATTTAATACCCACCAATTCTGTTTTTCCATGTTGTGGCAACATGTAGTTGATCTTAGTGAGTTATGTGCCCATTTCCAAAATGTTTAAAATAGTCCTAATAGGTGGCAGTAGTTGTCTGACTTTGTATGGGCCTGGAAGTTAAGGTAGATCTGGAATGATTAAGGAGATCTCTGAAGGAACCAGGGCTACAGACTGAATCTGGGCACTTGGCAGAACATTCCAAAAGTGAGTGGCTTACCATTTCTGTATTATTGCCAAGACAATTGCATGCCCACAACTATGAAATCACCAGGAATCAAAGTTGACTTGAAGAAGACTATTGTAGTGTTGAATAGTCTGCAATCCCTGTGCTCTCTACTGTCTGTGTGATTGGTAAGAAGTTACTCTAATCTCTTGCATTTACCTGTTTAGAAAATACCTACCATTCTTTGTACACATTTATACCAGTAATTATTTAGTCCTTAGAGGACCAGACCAGCGTTTTCCAGCTTCGTATGCCTTATTCCCATGTTTATTTTAAAATGTTTCTCTTTTGCTTGTTGACAAACTGTAACAAATTACGGTATACTTGAAAGATTTGGAAAAGACTATGTCTTTTCATATATTTTTGACATGGACTGACTAGATAGCATTCCTCTAAAAAAATTATATCAGATAGCCACAGGAACTGGCATTAGTGCTAAATGCAATCTGATGAATGAGAAAAAAAATATTGTGAGATAGAGTGACTGCTAAAACATGTCTTCTAATGAAGGAAGAAATAACATAGATAGAAGCCGTGCATGGAACAGTTTACCTTACTCGATTCATCTCTCATTTGTTGTGTGAGTGAGAGAGACTTTTCACTACATCTGTGCATCCCCTTATCAGACTTTTAAGAAAAAAGATATTACCATATGCATGTTATGCTTCTGTGGGCATTTTTTTGTTTAATACAGAGAAAAATTTGCTGAGAGATTTTACGTATCGTTTAATTGTGTGCGATAAATGAATCTGTGTGGGAATGTAGCGTCTTGAGAATATATGCAGAGGAAAATAATAATAAAAATAAGAAATTTCTACTGTAGCAAGTTAGCAGGAATCTTAGCATTACAATCATGGGTGGGTTCTACTTACCTTTACTACTCGTTTGCAACGGGATTGTGCTTCTGCGCATGCGCAGATTGCCGATGACGACATCCAGGGCGGCGGGCAGGGCCTCTCACCAGTTGTACTGCCGGTTCTTACGAACCTGTTCGAACCAGGGGCAACCCACCACTGATTACAATGTAGTTTTTGATACTTTATGACTGAATTGCTAAATTTGTTAATTGTTTAAATAAATGACTTTTTATTTTACTTACTAGTCTTACATGCCCTGTATGGTCTCATAAACATCTGCCATAGACCTGGCTTACCGATTCATGGAATGGCTAATCACAGAACACCCACTGGTTCTCTTTTCTTCTGCTCTCCTTTTTCTTGTTTCTGGGCAGCTGGAAACATTTTTCACACAAAGCACTGGCTTGGCTGCTTCTATTTTCTAAGAATGTCTTAGAAGAGTAAGCTCTCTGTTATCCTTGAAAATCAAGCTATTAGAGGGCTGGTGCTTTCCTTTATAGCAGGGGTGTAAAACACAAGGCCCGCGGGCTGCATCTGGCCCGCGGGGTGTTTAAATCTGGCCCCTGGGGCCGGCCTGGAAATATCAGAGGACTGGCCCGCAGTGCCTCTGCCGCATGCAGCCCCTGTGTGGCCTATTTTCAGCCTCGTCGGCCGCCAGCAGCACTCTGCCAGCCAAAAATGGGCTGTTCCACACGGCCCATTTTTGGCCGGCAGAGTGCTGCTAGAGGCCGGGGAGCCCGATCTTGTATTATCTTGTTATTTATGCTGTTGTATTTTTATTATTGGTTGAATAATAAAAATACAATAGTATAAATAGCTTTTCTGCCTGGAAAAGCAATTTACTATTAAACAATAGGAAATAAAAAGTTTAGTGGAATATGAAGAATAAGTAATACCAAGAGCCTTGGTACTACAGTGGTTTAAAGCACCCTGTTATTAACACAGCTGCCTGCAATTTACTGCTGGTTCGAATCTCTCCAAGGCTCAAGGTTGACTCAGCCTTCCATCCTTTCTAAGGTAGGTTAAATGAGGACCCAGTTTGTGGGGGCAATAAGCTGACTTTGTATAAATATACAAAAGTATGAAGGCTATTGCTTAACGCACTGTAAGCCGCCCTGAGTCTCCGGAGAAGGGCGGCATATAAATCAAATTAAAAAAAAAAAAAAAAAAAGTAATAAATTTTTGCCAGTAATAACTGGTAGAAGAGATAGGAAAATGGGTATAGTAAAGAACTGTGGAAAGAAAGAAGAGAAGGGGAAACATTGCATCTTGAGCCTGTGTCAAATGCCCACCATGGCCACCCCCACCCTGCCCACGGCCACGGCCACGCCCACCCCCAGCCCTCCGAGGTCAAACACAACCCTGATGTGGCCCTCAATGAAATCGAGTTTGACACCCCTGCTTTATAGCATGCCAATGTCCTGTACTTTTTTTTTTTAATGGGGGATTCCAAAAAATACAGTATTAGAGGAGGTAGGGACTTGTGGTTCCATGGGAGGTTTGTTCTCTATAGGCATCGCATAATGTAACCTAGATCAGCAGAAGTGAAATTTGAATGTATTGAGTCTACGCTGATTAAAGTCTGTGTTTCTTTTACACTAGAAACTACACTTCATTTGCTTCTGCAAATTCAGATAAATCAATGCACATCAAATCACCAATGGCTTTTGTTAAAGTAAATAGCTGCACATTTTGTTCAGTATAGCTGCCTATAACAACCTCGTATAATCAGAATTCGCTATATTAGGTTTATTGAAAAAATATTGATTAAAAATGAATATATCAAAAAATACAACTGGAAATAAGTTTTCCTCAGAACATAAAATCCAGGAAAGATTGAATATAGACACAGATTTTTTTTCTATTGTATTTGCTCCTATCTTCAGACTGGAATTTGTGCTAATTATATCCATATATAGTGATTTATGCAGCAGTTTTGGGCTTAAATCCCCCATAATCTTTCTAACCTGGTGTCTTAACCACTAGACTAAACTGCTCTCTTTATCTGCCTTCTCCCAATTTTATGAGGTCTATCCCTCCCTCTACCTTGTCTTTATTTCTCCCATAAAAAGATAAAGACTGCTTCCAGCATTTTGTGACAGGCCAGACTAAAAACTAGCCACCTTGTCCCCAGTAATAAAATTTATATTATGTTTTAAAATGTCAGATATGTCTACATATTCCAAGAGGTTACTGACCTTTCTTTAAAAAATGTGTAATTCAAACTTGCACATATTTTAATGGTGAGATAGCGCAGTAGAATTATGGAAACGTTTTTGGTCTAGGCAGCTGAGGTTCTACTTGCAATTAATTAGAGATACAGAGGCAGCTTTCAAAGATATCTAAATGTCATCTGCTAATGTAATACGGAGACTGATAGAAATTATGTAGCATAAATCTAACATCTCCAGGATAAAAGTTGGAAATTGGAAGGTATATGTGATAGTGCTATTAGTTTAATGTTTATACTGCAAATTCTGTAAGACATATTAACAAGTTTATTCAGTTCCTCTAAGTATGTGTAACACAAGTCAGTTATTATGACACAATAGATTGGCACTTTCTCCACTGGCTTATCTTGTCTAATGGGTTTCACTCCCTTATTGTTCCTATAAATAATGATGCAAAGTCCAAAAGAGGGTGATCTAACTACCTGTCTTCTTTTGCAGCTTGTACTTCCAGAGTATCTCATCCATGCATTCTTCTGTGTCATGTTTTTGTGTGCAACAGAATGGCTTACACTGAGTCTTAATATGCCATTACTGGCTTACCACATTTGGAGGTAATTTTGAACATAGTTTGGTAAAGCTTTACTTGTACAGCTTTCATTTTTGCTTTTCATGTATTGCATTCTGTATGAATTGTTCTGCAAGGATTTTCCTGTCCTTTAAATTTTGCTCTCCAAAATTATCTTCCCCATTCCTTACTTTTGGAAGATCCCGAGGGAAACAAAGAGAAAGATAACAGTGTGTTGCATTCTTCTGCTATATCATCATCAGAGATCAGTTGTGATCTTGTTGTCATTGCTCATACTTAATATAGTTGCTTTGCGCTTTTACTCCCAAAGAAACATATACAAAACTTCATGTTTATATTTCCATTCAGCAACATGAAAAAGAGAGGGATCAGATCAGCACGTTCAGAGGGATATTACCCATCTGCCAGATATTATAAGATACTATCTCTTTCTACTATTAGAAATCACCCCTTTCACATTCTTGCTTATCTCAGCTGCAGAGACCATAGGATGATCATAAAGGATGCTTCACTTAGATTTGAGATTTCATGTGTTTCATGAAACTTGGCTTATTGTTTGCTCAGTACAGTTTGATGTCAGAAACTGAATGTTGGCAGAGATAAACTGAACAGAGATTTTCCATTTCAGTAGTGTATATTTCATTGAGAGCCAATTTGGTGTAGTGGTTTAGGCACCGGTGGTTTAGGCAACTGGGTAACTGGGAGTTCTAGTACTAGTCCCACCTTAGGCATGAAACCAGATAGGTGACCTTGGGGCAGTTCAGCCTAGGAAGCAGGCAATGGCAAACCATTTCTGAAATCTTGCCAAGAGAACCGCAGGGACTTGTCCAGGTGGTCACCAAGAGTCAACGATGACTTGAAGGAACCAATTTTATTTTCATTAATGCTGAATCAAGGAATTTGGAGTATGTAGAATAAACGCCAGGATAGAAAGCACTATAAGTGTGATAATGGGTATAGTTTCTTGACAAGCAAACTCACTTTTTCCTGTGGCTTTTCAAAAAAACCAATTCACTTTTTCAGGTATATGAGTAGGCCTGTAATGAGTGGACCAGGACTCTATGATCCCACAACCATTATGAATGCGGATATTTTAGCATATTGTCAGAAGGAAGGGTGGTGCAAACTAGCATTTTATCTTCTATCCTTTTTTTACTACCTATATGGGTAAGTCATCTGTTTTTAATAAAATAATGTCTTTGTGATAAGTAGTTGAACACGCAGTGTAAGAAAGCTAAATAGAAATACAAAGATGCTTTTACTGAATTACAGCAATGACTTTTAAAAATGCTATGAACACCTAGGCACTTATTCATTTATTTGATGCAGGGGAGTCCCATTTTTTAAAAAATCTCTGGGCATATTTAATGTTATAAGACTAAGTTATGACATTTTATAAAATGGTTCCCATGGTGAGGCTACACAAGAATCATAATATACATTATATAATCAGTTGCAGTCACCTAGATTATTTTCCAGGAAAGCTATATATTCCATGAGTAACAGAGCTCTTGTTGGAAATACATATTAAATTTGAGACTAAACTTTTGTTTCTTTGCATGGTGGCTTCCCTAAGTAAGCATAGATACAATGAAAGGGGAAAGGGACCTCAATGAATGTCCAACAGCATCTGGTTCGATTTATACTCTGCTCTTAATTCAGCACTTTAAGGTGGCTCACCTAATTGTTTCCTCCCATTTTCCCCTACAGCAGAAATCCTGTAACATAGATTAAAAATGGATCTGAGTCTCAGGTTCTAGTCCAATCCCTTAAACTATAATACCATACTGACTCACTATGTGTCACATTGTTGATTCAGCAATAACAGGGATATGTGAAGTTTCTGAAAGATGCCCTAATTAATTCATGAGCCAGTTAACAGGATATAGAATTCCTGATTCTTTTGGAATTCCTGATCCTGAAACAAGAGCCTCACCACTTAACTTTCAGAGAACAAAATATTTGTATAGAAGTTGCCTACTAAATTGCTTACTAATTGAGGAAGATGCTTTACTTTAGACAAAACCTGTTTTCACTTTCAAAAATAAAAATAAAACTGTATAGTCATTTTAAATATTAAGACAATTAAAATTATTTTATAATAAGTTGGGATTTGATGTCAGAATAACATTAAGCACCAACAAGAGAATTAAATGATGAACAATTATGTTAATGTAATCTGGAGATGTGCACCCTCTTTAGTATAAAAGATATTTGCTTGGTTGATTTCTATATTATTAAGAATAAATCCTGCAAATAAAGCATTTCTGATATGGTGGAAACTAGTAATTAACATTGGTGAATCACTGGAGCTTAAATAAGAGCCATGACCATAAATTTCGAACTGTTCATACTTTTTTCAATATATCAGCTTGGAAAGGGAAAACATGTCACCTTTTCTTGGCAGAGGTTTTTAATTGGTGTACTGCAATTATTATCATCATACTGTTACACGAGTGAGTCCGGTCTGGCTTTAAGTTTCTGTGGTTGGGAGGGATACGCCAGTAGAAATGTCTGACCATAATCCTAGTCAGCCCAGTGGTGAAGCTTAAAGGTTGGTTACTAGTTATCCATCTCCAATGAAACAGAACAAACATTTAACAAATATATATATATATATTATTTTTTTATTTTCTTTCCAACAGCATGATTTATGTTTTGGTGAGCTCCTAAAGAATGACGTACAGCAGATTTGATTCCAGCAAAGTGCATGCAGAAAAGCCATAAAGCAAAGGATTATCTTTGAAGAAGAAACTGGTATAAAGATTTAACTATGGAATCTGATGATCATAGTAATAGTAGAAGGAAAAGGCCTTCCTCTTCTACTGTTTTCTCCCGTCCAAAAGCATCTAGTCTTTAACACTCATGGACAGACTTTTTCAATTGGGATATTTAAAGTGGCAAGAATTACATATAAATTAATGTAACACAACTGCCTCTGGCTTTTGGACAGTTTTATTCCTGCCCTCCATAAGGATCAGTTGTATCTTCAGTAAAAATGTGAAAATTACTGTCCTTAGTATAAGAGAGGATTTCCCCCCTTTTGTTTACTGGACTTTATAGTGGCTTATTTGGATAATGGACTTTCATTCACCCTGTCAATTGTAGTCAACATTTCTAAAACACTGAATGCTTTTCTGTATGTTATCTCTTAGGTAACCTCTGTGTGTCACGTAGATGAATACATAAGTACAACTGCAGGAAGAGTTGTAGTTCTATTTTTACTATTAGGATATTCTCCAGTAATATGCATGGATCAACATTTTCCTATTAACATGAAACATTGAGCTTTAATTTCCCAGGCTAAATGGATGTTAGGAAAAGTAGAGTTCATTATTACCATGAAACATTGAGCTGACTATTCCTTGCTTTAGTTTTCCAGACTAGATGGATATTAGGAAAAGTATTTTCATTTTTATTTCATATTTTAAAAAAACCCTGCAATTGTCTCAAACTGCCATACATCTGAAACCAATTTAATAAAAAATCATTTTGAGAATGCAAGGCATATATTTTGAGTTATACATGCCATAGGGTTTGGCAAATTTATTTGCTATGTCACACAATAAAAATCTCCAAGAGAGATTTAAATATTAACATTTCAGACATAAGCAGTTAGCTGTTGAGCAAGCATGGATACAGTTCTCCTGTGGATTGTTTAATACCTGCTGATATCTGGGAGTTTTACATTGGTAAACTTTGCTATGGTCCTAAAAGAAAATGCTATGTGTAAGCAAGAAGATGGTTTTTGGAACAAATTATTTAAGTTTTCATTCTGAAAGAGATTTCTAGATCATGTACTTTCCAATTTAAAGCACTTTGGAAAATGGATAATCTCGGGAGAAAAAAGATGATTAAACTAGACTGATTTTTATTCACCCTGTTGGAAGCATTTTAATCTATTCATGATGGAACTTCCCTTTGCAGTTTGAAAATAAGGGAGCTACAAGATTACAAGACCTCTTTTAGGTACAAATGAGTGAGCTTTTTTTCATTTAGGTTCATAAAAATGGGTGAAAAAGTAGTGAATATGGAGAACTTTAATTAGAAACAGTCCATGAAAATTTCTGAGCATTTTGAAAAGCTGTGAAGCTGACTTCTTTAAAATGAGTTGAGTTTGCCAAAATGATAGGGAACACACGTGTGTCCAGATTCTGTTGAGAGCTGTGCACATTTCTTGTCACCATCTTCAACATCAGAGTATTTAGGCTAGTGCTTGATGTAAAAAATTATGTTCATATGATGCAGCAGTTTCTAGATATGCAAGTTGCTGTGGAAAATCTCTGTAATTATTCACATCACTCCTTTAAATATGCGAGATATCCTTAGTGATATGTTCACATGGAAAAGTATCTGGTTTTGATATTTTCTCTTTTATAGTAGCACTGAATTTTTACATGAACTTGAATGCAAAGCTGCACCATTGTGTTGCCTATTTGGGAGACCTGTAGCATTTTAAGAATAAAAATAATGGATTGTCATGCATATTATGATCTTTGGTATTGGAACTTATATTACAGAATGCATAGAGTCACATGCTGGATAAGGCCTCTTGCTTATTTCATCTCTTCACCAAAAAAATCTGCTTAATTTTTTTTTTTAAGCAGTGAATGTGTTTGTTCCTATACATCAATTTGTCAGTTTATTAAATATGATATTGTAAAAATGGCGGATCCCCTTTGCAGATGGGGGAAAATGTATACTTTCCAGAGCTTACTCTACAAAAAAAGCCCATTTGTAATAGAGCAATTCTATTCCATTTTCTCTGCCCCTTTTAAAGTATACTTTCTTGCTAGATGGGTTTGTCTTTCACTTTTTTATTATATATTAAACCTGCCATTTATTAGTAATACGATTAGCGGTGAGCAGGAACATTTTGAGGAAAGGAGTCCTGTTCTGGAAAGCATAAAAAATTCTTCCCTGCCTGACAGCCATCGTTTACATCCTAAATGTAAATTACATTTGTATTCTAAGAACCCATAGCCACAGAATGAAAGAGTAATTGTGAGTCCTGCATATGCACTTGCTTACCCAAACAGCTCTTTTTATATTTGAAATGGGAAATGGACAGAATAGCAAACAGATCAAACTACCAAATTCAATTATGTTTTTGTAGCAATATACACCAGAGTGTACATCAGCCAAACCAAAGCAAAGATAAAACGATTGTTGAAAAAATAAGATACTGGTTTGTTGAATTTATATGTACTAATGAATATTCTGTGCATGCTCTTTTATCTGTTGACTGTGGAACATTCAGTGTGTCTTTCAAAGAGGGAGATATTCACTGCATGGGTAAAGGCATCCCGAATCTCAACATTGGAGAACAAGAATACGTACAACGTACTCCATGCCTCAGTGGACCAACCAATCGCGCGTGCTAATGCTTTTTGCATTTACATTATCTCTGTGTGAATGTAAGCATGTGCTAAAGAAGGTATCATGGCAATAAGTGAAGCAAAGCGTATCAACTTCTCCCTTACTTTGTCAGTGAGCTTTCATCAGCATCCTGATGAAGGGATCAGAATATAGAAACTTCCCATTTGATCAATGTAACAGGTTTTGCTGGTGAAGTGATTCAATTTGCCAAAATCTTGACTTCACTTGAGCAGTCCTTGGTAGCAATTAGGGCCCTGACCTATTATGCAGGACTCCTTTTGACCACTGAAAGGGGTGGATAGGGTGTTGCCTGGCTGGTTCTGTGCCTAGTATCCTGACAGTTAAAGGGAGCAGGTAGAGAGGTAACCTCTTGGGTCTGAGAGATTGTTAGTGCTTTTTTGCAAAGGGCAGGGTACCAACCTTGAAGGAAGCTGTACTGTGCTCCCTTCTGAAATGACCATCCTTGGATCCAATTATTTGGTATCCAATTTAAACTTTGGGTGAAGGTTGAGATACTGATAGCGGACCAACTTCAAAACATCCTAGAGGTGGATTATTTAGATCCTTTTCAGTCAGGGATAAGGCCCTGGTATAGGACAGGTATAGTTTAATTGCTCTCACAGGATCTGTGTCATGATCTGGGTGGAGTAGTGCACCCACCTAGACCTGTTAGATCTTTTAGCAGCCCTCCATACTATTGATTGTGGTATTTTATTGGACCATTTATGAGCAGAGATTATTCATTTATGGGGACTCATTGTTTTGCAATGGTTCTTCTCCTTAGGCAGATTCAAACTGTGATGATGTGTGTGTGTGTGTGTGAGTGAGATTGGTCCAATGACCCAGTATGTGGGCCCAGGGGTTGGATGCCTCTCCTATGCTCTTCAACAGCTATATGGAACCACTGGGAAAAGTCATCTGACTGTTTGGGATGTAGCAACAGCAAGCTGTAACTTTGTATTGCCACTTCAAGTTGTACAGTTTGCTTCAATTCTGTATCGTGATACCTGTATGAGAAATGACAGGTTGAAATAGAAGATGAAGCTACTGGTTTTACATCTCTCAACGGCAATCTCTCTGCATAGGCAGGCACTATCTATGAAGGCACATCTTCACAATTTGGGGGTCCTTCTGGACTCATGGCCTCTGCTTTAACTGCAGGTGGAAACTGGCTGGAGGAGCCTTTCCCAGCTTTGACTGATATGTAATTATAACTATCTTTTGCAAAGGACCCGAGTATAGCAATTCATGCCCTCATCGCTTGATTAGACTGATGTAATATGCTTTACCTAGGCTGTCCATGAAGATCACTTGGAAATGACAGCTGGTTTAGAATACAGTGGCCCACTCACATGTTCTTGGGCTAGGAACAAATCTTATTGTATATTAACATTACTATGATATGACAGACTTGCATTGTGGGTTACAATTTAGGATGCTAGAGGTGGGGGTTGACCTATGAAACCATTTTTGCTCGGTATCTAGAGGATTATCTGCTCCAACCAGAATTGCCTGACCCAATAGTCCTTCCAGAGATAAACTAGTCTCTAGTTTCTGAACAATTAAGAGGGCTCAAGCTAGAAACAACTTCATGGTGGTGTTACTATTTTGGAATAGCCTTCCAACAAAAATTAAGTTATTTGCTTCCTTGTTGATATAAAAATGTTAAAATTATTTTGGAGAGCTTCCTTCTAAGTTTATGTACTGCAGCGTTGTTTATTTTTTATTAATTTTTTTAGTTGCAGGGTTTTTATTTCATTCTAACCATGCCATGGATGTTTAACATGACATGGATATTGTAATTATTTTTTTTGCTATATTCTACCATGTAAACTGCCAGAAGTCACTAGATTGTGGTGGATATAAATTTAATGAATACTGTAAGTGGACAACTGTATTGCCTCAAGGGGCAGACCTACTTCAATCTTACAAAAAAATTTGAATTTGAATTGGCTGCTATTGCACAATATCCGATTCAGATTTGTGCTAAATACAAGGGAGGCAGTATTTTTGTTCATTTCTTATTATGCAAAGAACAATACAACAACATGCTCTTTGTAGGTTTTGCTTATGAAATATATATTTTTGCCACTTCCTAAGTAGCAGGTTTGATTGCTAGTCCTGAAAATATCCTGCTGGCTGGTGCTGTAGTTGTAGTAATGATAGAGTGATCTTCCAGATGACAAACTGGTGACAAACTTAAATGCAAGTTATTCTGCTTTAAGGGAGACTTAATGAATTGCTTATTCAGGGAACAGGCAAGCTACTTGTGAACAAACATCTGGTTTCCCATAGGCATGTGTACAAGGACGCACCAATTGAAAAGTGAACACATATGAAACACAACTCACAATATTCTGTTGCTAGTGTCTTACAATATACTCCACCAAAAAGCTGGCACTGCTGCAATATAAATTAATGTGATTCTCCTATAGACTTTCCCATAAATTGCATAAAGGAATACAACCAAAAAAAAACCCCTATCACAGCAGAGAAAACTAAACAGGAATTGGAAAGGACATAAAATAAAAAGATTAGAAATATTTATTATGCGTTCTGCTACATGTTATAATTTGCTGTCAAAATAAAATGCGCAGATGGAACTTTATTCAGGGACTTGTGCTATATAGTCACATATCCCTCGTCAAGGTGGTAACTGGCAGGCAGTTAATAAAATTATTTTCCACTATGTGTACAAAGTAAAAACAATGCAATGTATTATTTCAAATAGTAACTAAACTCAGGGTGTTTTATCGGGATACTGATCTTGGTCGCTCACTTTCTGTTGCCAAATAGGCAGCCAAGGTCTCCTGAAAATCATGAAGGAAGTTGTATTGCTGTAAAGAAAAAAGGATGCTTCAGAATGATTGGACTTCAACATTAGGATGACTTAACTTTTTCCAATGATATGGGTTGGGATGAGTGGAGAACCACAGAAAAGGAACATAGAATGGATTCCCATTCTCCAACTCTACCAAACAGACTCTCCTCTCCTGTGAAGGTGTAAAGACGGTATTTGTTCATATAAGAGAACAGGCTTCTATAATATTTTCCATTAATAGATGAACTGGCTGCAGAGGTTAGCCCCTGGATTGTCCCTGGATTCTAGCCCCAGTTCCCCAGAAAAGGTGCCAATGCCACCATTAAGATGATACTCCAATTCCCATAATCTGCTGATTTAAAAACTATTCAATCCATTTCAACATGGATGAACATGTGTTGTGCAAGCCCAGTACACAAAACAAGGAAAGCTAAATAATTTTTGGTTAAGTATTTAGCTTAAAAGCAGCCTAATGAGAAAGAAGCAATGTAATTTACACAATTTGTTAAACAATAAGGGCAGGGCTATGGACAGGAAAAAATGAATGCAGGGCAAGGTATAAATGTTTCAATGTACCACTTTCGTGGGAACTACCTAACTGCGTTTATATGTGCAGGACCTGATGCTGATGCTGGACCTGGCTGGATGCGAGACAATGTGAGATGAGACTGGTAAAGCCCAGAAAAAGCAACAAACCTGAGCGCTGCTAGTTAGCTGGCATAAAGCTAGTTCACTCCAGAGGTGCACCAAGGATAGGTGTACAAGTGCTAAATAGAATGAACTAGCAATCTAGGCTGTCAGAAGTTTGTGTGTAGCATTTGTAGATTTCACTGACATTGTATGCCATGTGCTAAATAAATAATAATGCTTAAATAAATAAATATATAAAACAAACTAAAAGGTTTAACAATATCAAGGAGGATCCAGCAGCAGCCATGGATGTGGTCTATGGCCCGAGGGCAAATAGGTGTATTTAATCCAGAAAAGACTTTTAGTACCAAGCAAACCGTCTACAGTCGAGTATCCTACAAAGTTTGGGGAAATATGGAGGTGTACAGAAATAAATAAATTAAGCATCTTTTAAGCTCTATTTCCTCCTTGGCAGGTCTAACCTTTAAAGTTTGTATTGCACCTGAACCTCTCAACTCCCTCATGCAGTTTATTGCCTGCTGTGGAGTTATGGTGTCAGATATCTGGAGCAGAAGGCAAGCTGCAACTGTAAAGAAACCATAGAATAATAACCTAATGAACAAGACATTTTTAGTAAGGAGGAACAACCTGTTTTAAAGGTAAACAAGGTAACAGAACAATAAGATTCCTATGCTTATTCATGAATTCTCAGCTTTTCACATGTCAGCTATTTTGGAAAATATCAGTGACAGCATTTATGCAGATTAGGCCTATTAAATGCAGGAACACCTGAGCCTGAAACAAGAATTCAAATCCTTTGTGTTTATAGTTTTAATAGGGATTTATCATAGAAGCCAGGCCAGCTGGATTCAGAGAGCGCAGCTTCTATGTAAGCAGGGAGAGATGGTCAAAAAACGAAGATAGCAATCACAATCATGCAATTCAAGCCCAATCCTAAAAGATAGCTGTGACCATCTTGATTTTTTATGTATGTAGGATTGTGGGGAAAATTACTTGCATTTCTTCCCTTGATTATGTGTTATTGAAAATATAGTAAAAGCTATAAAATGGAGATTTGCTAGACCACTAGAGAGCTCAAGTGTAGATTAGGTCAGCATAGAAATAACATACTTAATATTTTTCCTATTTTACAGCACACTCAGAGATTCTTGGAAACCATGATGTGAGATGTTGGCACTTGCTTTACGATATGTCACCTTCCTGTGAAATGCTTTTTACATGATTTTTTTTTTAAAAGTAGTCAGGTGGTCCGAAGCACTAAGGAAAGTATCTGCTGTCACATTATTGCTCATGGTTTTGATAGGGCTTCAGTTTCACTCTTGAGACATTTTTGCTGCAATACATGTGAGAATCTTTTAGGCTTGCCAAAACCTTCACACTATTGGCTGAGTAGAGCATTATATCAAAGAATCCCTGATATGACACAGACAGTATGCATTTACTTTTCTTTTTTTTCAGTTTGTATGTAACCATGTATCTCGTATCCTAGCTTCTCATGACCAGCTTTTTTAAAAAAGGATAGTTCTTACAGTTTATAGAAAACTATGTGTTTATCTCCTTCAAACTTAAAAATTAAAAAGTCAATATGAGTCTACTGTTGGCTGTGAGAGATTAAAGAGAGCTTTGGTTTTTGAGTAAGTCTATGTATTGCAGAGAATTTTTTCTCTGGTATGAAGAAAATAGTTCTGTGATTGGCTGCAGAATATTACCAGTAATATTAAAAAAGCAATACTTTGTAATTTTTTAAACAGAACACTTCACTTACTGAGACAGGATCGTCCAAGTCCTCCATAACAACTGTAAGAAATTTAAAAAATGAATATATTGCAATAGCTATAAACATGACAATCTCCATAGCCAATATAGTTTTTTAAAAATCTGCTGTGACTTGGCACTTCTTCATATATAGAGGTTTTCAGTTAGATCTATTATTCCAAAGTCTAACTTAAAAACAATGTTTTTTTCCTAGGACTACTGATATTGGTGCTTATCAGTTTTCTCACAATAAGCTGTGATCATATATTCTAGAGTAGTATTTTTTATGGTAGTGAAGTTGTTAAAGGAGTAGAACCTCGTTCTACTCTTCAATGCAACTTTGAAGTCCCTTAGAAAGCAGAAAAAAAGTATGTATCTCTGATCTGTAGTTTGGAATGATACAGCAGAAGCTGACTGCAGCAAATAGAAGTGAAATTTTGGCAGAGAGGTGGCAGATGAACATTTAGTGATTGAACCATTTTCATTTACTAAAAGAGGATAAATGACTAGAAAACTCAACTGTATTGTGGCTTTTTGTTTACTTTCAAGGCAGTTCCTCAGTTCATTTAGAATAACACAGCATCTGGCAATATCTGGTGTACCTCCATCAGGAATAGGATGGTGATGCACAGTGATCCCATAATTCTGGTATGTTTCCATGAGGTGTGGGACACGGTACTTTGTGAGTTCTCCTTTGGTACAGAGTACAAATACATCGCGCACCCCGTGACTTTTTAGTTCATCTATAAAAAAGGCAACATAGTTAAATATTTGCTAAAGTGATAAATGCAATCTGAATCCATATATATGATTTTGATGGAATTGACTGCAAAACTACCGGTAGTTAAAAAATGTAATTTCCAAACTTTTCTAAGTAGCTTTGCCTTCAGTTGTAATATGTGTATCATTGTCTGTTAGGCAAATAAAAGATGTCAGATTTAAGCTTGCCTAATTTTAGTAGCAGAAATGGCACTTTGGTGTGAAATCTGCTATTTTGTTATTTCATTCTGTAAGCAAATATAAGAGATTTCAAGAAAGACAGCAATATTTACTGAGTACATGGTAAGATTATTAGATTAAAATAGTGTTAATAAAAATGTCCCTTTCAGAAAAAAAAATCTTAAAATGCTTACATTTTAAAAAGAATATACAAAAACTGCAAGTAGAAAATTATAAAACTGCACCATTTAAATAAAGAAAACCTATAGTCTTGCCTCTTGCTGAACCTTAAATGTCAGTAGCTGCACTTAATGTCAGTGATGAGTGATGCTAGAGAGTATCAACTTCTAGAGTTAAATTTTAAATTACAATATGTATTTTTAAAAGTACTTTTTCCATGCAGAACACTTAAACAAACC
Source organism: Pantherophis guttatus (assembly GCF_059756535.1). Lineage (NCBI taxonomy): Eukaryota > Metazoa > Chordata > Lepidosauria > Squamata > Colubridae > Pantherophis > Pantherophis guttatus. The sequence goes on along the minus strand of NC_142063.1, from coordinate 29,838,932 downwards.
AATCTGTTATTTCACTAAAGCTCATACTTTTACCAAAATTGCCGTATGAATATGCCCATGCGTTTATTATGTTTTGCTTTTGAAGCTTTTTCTCCAGTTGTCAATCATCAGATGTTAATTAGGTAGTTAACAGAGAAAATGCTAGAATTCCAGTTATGGAGTAATGTTTCACCTGGAATCTAGTCTACTTCCATGTGCAATGATAAGTATTTTTATGCCATATGTTAATACAATTGCTTCGCAGAGTTCTCTTCCTTATTTTTGTGTTTCTTACAACAGTGTTGTAGGTTTGTAGGATACAGGTCTTTAACACAAATAAATGGTTAACTGCAGTTCCAAGGAATTAAAACTAGCTTTGTGAAAAATAAGTTACTGAAGGACATACCTCTGTGCCACTGATAATTACCTATATCTTTCTGAAGGTTTCTTTTAATATTTTTGAATCGACAACCTAAATCAAGTGAGAAGGATGAAAAGAAACAAACAATGCTATTAATGTTAAAACAAATATTTAAAACATTCATAAATTCATTCTTAGCCACTTCTATGCACTTACCTGGTAGCGAGCTGATTCCTAGGAACTGGGAATAAGCTGGTGATAAGGGTAACCTACAGGAAGAATGCACAAAACTCAAAGGTAAGTTTTTACAAATTGCCATTTTTATCTACTGCATTTACTCCCAAGACATACAACTAAACCTTAGGAAGATGAAGCTGTTTATACATTGGGATCTTCCCCACCTCATATTTTATATTTGAATACTGAATATAATCTGAATAACCCAGGACAAGAAGCAATGAATGGAAGCTCCTTCAGCCAAAGAGAGATCCAATCTGGAACTAAGGAGACATTTCCTGACAATAAAAACAATTAATCAATGGAATAGATTATCCCTAAATTGTTAGTAATCCAGCATTGGAGGTCTTTAGGAAAAGATTGGACAGACATTTGTCTGAGATGCAATAAGGCCTCATGTCTTGGGCAGAGGGTTGGACTAGAAGGTCCCTTCCAGCCTTATAATTCTATGAATGGGGTTTCAATGCCTATGAAGGAGCATCTTTCTAGATTCAATGGTACTGCCTGATCAGTAAGTGGAGGATGTGGCTTTTGCTGAAACTTTGGCAGTTTGCTGCTTCACTTGGGATGAGAGGACCTGACTATAGTGGCTCAGACCTCCATTACCATCTGACTAAGCAACTGTTAACGGGGCTTCAATAAAGTATCATTTCTGATACTAAAATTGCGTCCCTTTCTGGATCGGGACTCTTTACGCACGGTCACTCATGCCCTTGTCACCTCCCGCCTGGACTATTGCAACGCTCTCTACATGGGGCTCCCCTTGAGGAGCACCCGGAGGCTCCAACTGGCGCAGAGTGCGGCCGCGCGGGTGGTAATGGGAGCGACATGGCGCTCCCATGTAACACCTCTCCTGCGCGAGCTGCACTGGCTCCCAGTGGTCTTCCGGGTGCGCTTCAAGGTTTTGGTTACCACCTTTAAAGCGCTCCATGGCTTAGGACCCGGGTACTTGCGGGACCGCCTACTACCACCAATAGCCTCCCACCGGCCGGTACGCTCCCATAGAGAGGGGCTCCTCCGGGTGCCGTCAGCCAAACAATGCCGACTGGCGGCCCCCAGGGGGAGAGCCTTCTCTGTGGGGGCACCTACTATCTGGAACGAGCTCCCCCCAGAGATACGGAGGATCCCGGATCTGCGCACCTTCCGCCGCGCCTTAAAGACCTTACTATTTCACCAGGCCGGCCTGGCCTAATTTTCCCCCTCTTTTATAAAAGATTTTTAAAATTTTAAATATTTTTAGTATTTATATATTCAATTTTAAATTGGTTTTAAAAGTTTGGGGTTTTAAATTTGTCGGGGCCAAAATTATTTAATTTGATTTTATTCTATTTTTTAAATTTTGTATTGTATGTGTTTTTATTGTTTGGCTGTGCACCGCCCTGAGTCCTTCGGGAGTAGGGCGGTATAGAAATCTAATAAATAATAAATAATAATAATAATAATAAATGCAAAATGCAAGGGCCTGGCTGCTTCACAGGGATATATTGTATGAGTTTTGTGGGCTCTGCTTTGGCTTCCTATTAACTTCTGGATGCAATTTAAAGTGCTGGTTTTACCTATAAAGCTCTTTATGGCTTTATGCCTAGTTATTGCAGGATTGCATTTCTCCACTAGAAACAGCTCAATCACTTCCTGCACTAGGCAGCAGGTTGGACTAGAAAATCCCCAGATTTCTTCCAATCTTTACATTCTATGGTTCAATTTAAGGAAAAGAGTAATAAATATACCTAAGGATAGGAAAATAGTTTAGTGAAAATATTCACCCTCAAGTATGTAACATTTTTATAAGCATTAGAAATCACATCCAAGACATGGAGAGCTAGACATATGGATAAAGTTTAAAATATTCAGGCTGCAAATGCAACAGGTGTGCCTAATGCTGAAAAGCAGCCATTAAGAATTCTCTGTAACTCTACTTTCATGTCAATCTTTACATGTACGCTGAGTATATAGAAGTGGAGGAATATTATATTGATTCCAATGGAAGAGATTAGATCAAATACTAGACCGGGGTCCCCAATCTTAGCAGCTTTAAGACTTGCGGACTTCAACTCCCAGAATTTTCCAGCATAGTTGAAGTCCGCAAGTCTTAAAACTGCCAAGTTTGAAAACCTCTGTACTAGACTAATAGAAGACCTATACTGATCACCTCATTCTACATTCCAAAATTTTAGGATGAGATCTAATTATAGCCAGCTCTAAATTCATTGTCACACTTATAATTAGTGTTCCTAATCACACTACAGGTGCAGCTTTTAAATAAAAGCTTTATATGCATACATTTTTATTCAAACACAGGTAATCTCAACATGAATGACAGAAGTAGGACAATATAATCCACCCAACACATTAAAAAAAACCCGAAACCATCCACTTAAAAAATACAAATACCATGAGAGAAATGCAGAAAAAATAGTTTAAAAACAAAAAAATTAAAAAATGTTTAATGATTTTATCTAATTGTTTAGTCGATTTATAGAAAAAGACAAGAGGGTTATGTTATTACTCTGAATTCTTGAAAAGAAGCAAAATGACTATTAAAGTGTTTAGAAGAGATACTGTCATTTAAATGAGACAGTGGAAAATTAAAAAGTGGCATCTCATTTATATAATGTGGATTAAATTAAGAATGTCAATATGTTAATCAGATATGGACAGAATATTAAAGTTGCTCCCAAAATTTTAAAAGGTGATTTTTGCTCCACCACCTTTAGTCTTACCAGGATACTTGAAAAGGTGTCTGTTCTTCCTCCAGGGGCTCCTCATCTGATGAGTCAAACTCGTTTACCTGCATTGCACACATCTCAAGGAAATATTGCAAGAAAATAGTTTTATGCCATGAACACATTTACTGCATGAGTTATCACAGGTTAATCACATTAATTTTCCTTTCCACACATAAGAATTTAATATCTTGAAAGCCTTTACAATTGCCTACAAGTAACTGATTAGGTCTGCTACATGTTTAGATTTTTTAATGCTTATGCCCCTAAAATTTAGATTTCCTCTAACATTTCAAATTAAATAAGAATAGGAAAAGAGGGATATGCAGTTTGGAAGGTAGAAATTAGGATTAGAAGGGAAGAGTTACCATAGTTGTAGATCACCTGGGAATCTTTGAATGGCTACAGTGATGAAAAGAGGAGTCAAAGATTAGGATAGAGATACTGAGTTAAGAGAAAAATAACACAAAACAATGCTGAGACTTTGATGGCAAAAGAAACATTAGGTCCAGGAACCACTGAAACCCACTTATGGAAACAAAGATAAAGATGTGATTAAAGGATATTTGTGTGAATAAAAGTTATAGAATTGCTTTGGAAATGATTTTTGGCTTATTATTTTTGAAAAAGCAATAAGGAGTGAAAGAACTTTAAATGTTTTATTAGAATTAGTTGTAAGAATATAGCAGATGGGAGAAGGAAATAAATATAGTAACTTTAGATAAAATAAATTTTAGGAAAAATATGAGCTTTTAATTAGGCCTTTGTTGAGCATCAAATTTAATTCCTTACAATTTATGTTTTAAGCTATTCAGATTTGTTGGATATGAGATGGGCTGCAAATAAATTTAATAAATAAATCCCAGAAAGCTGCTTCTGATCATGCAAAGCTGCCACCATAACACCTGTTTACAATTCTTTAAAGCTTTTTCCTGGAATTACACACTAGCTGTAAAAGGTAGTTATGCCATGCGGAAAAAGATGCAGCTGTTGCATTTCAAGTTCTAAAGCATCTTTATGGAATCAAGTCTAAATACTATACAACTCAGATTATTACAAATTAGCTACCCTGGGAATATCACATATTCTTTTTCAGTTTAAGGAGCATTAGAAATAGCAATTGACAGAAATATATTTATATTTACCCTATTTATCTCACAGAGATAAGAGGAGCCTGAGTGGCGCAGCAGACTAATGCTACTGTTAAAAGGTAATATTTAGCTTCCAGCTGCCTACAATTACTGCGAGTTTGAATCTCACCAGGCTCAAGGTTGACTCAGCCTTCCATCCTTTCTAAGGTAGGTAAAATGAGGACCCGGTCTGTGGGGGCAATAAGCTGACTGTATAAAATATACAAAAGTATGAAGGCTATTGCTTAACGCCTTGTAAGCCACCCTGAGTCTCCGGAGAAGGGCAGCATATAAATAAAAAATAAAAATAAATAAAAAAACATACATGACTCTGGGAGGCTAATAGACACAAAGTGCAAAATTAACTACAATCATAACAACAGACAGCATTAAAACAAAAATTACTAAAGCCATTAGAAACCATAGTCTGCAAGTAATAAAGTGGTATGATAAAGAGATTTATGGCAGAATGTCTAAAGGAGTCTGGTAGCACCTTTTCCTACCAACACATTTTTATGTGGCATACATTTTCAGGCAGTTCAGGTCATCAGATGCTGTAAGCGGTGAGGCGTGTTAATCTATGGTTGGCAAGCTCACCAAGGATTATGCCAACTGTACTCGTGCACCAGAGGGCAGGACAAGAAACAACTGATGGAAAACTAATCAAGGAGAGAAGCAACCTGGAATTAAGGAGAAACTTCCTAACAGGGAGAACAATTAACAAGTGGAACAGGTTGCCTTCAGAAGTCGTGAATGCTCCAACACTGGAAGTTTTTGAGAAGAGACTGGACAGTCACTGGACTGAAATGTATAGGATCTCCTACTTGAGCAGGGGGCTGGACTAGAAGACCTCCAAGATCCCTTCCAGTTCTATTCTGATTCACGTTTTGATCGGAACAGATGCTCCCAGAAATCGGATTTTTTTCCATCAGAAGCGGAACTTTGCTTGCGGTTTCAGGTATGAAAAGGTATGCCAAGCTTTAATTCTACTGGGCCACCGAGATGGATGGTTGGATGGAGGCGCCCATTCGCCAGTGCACAACTTCTTCTATTAAGTCTGTAGATTCTCAGTAATCCAGGTCATGGTTGTCCTAAAGGTGCTTTTTTTCAGGAGGCCACTGGACTTTGTTTTTTTCTTTCGAAGACGGAAAGCGAAACGTCTTCAAAAAAAAAACCAAGAAAGTCCAGTGGCCTCCTGACAAAAAAGCACCTTTGGGACAACTTCTATTCCAGGGGTTTCCAACCTTGGCAACTTTAAGACTTGTGGACTTCAACTCCCAGAGTTCCTCAGCCAGCAAAGCTGGCTGAGGAACTCTGGGAGTTGAAGTCCACAAGTCTTAAAGTTACCAAGATTGGAGACCCCTGATCTATTCTGGTAACTGGTTGATCCTTATGCGGCGCCTGTAATGAAGGACTCCGCCTAAGTTTCCATAGGAAACAATTGGAGGGCGGCCATTGGCGGCTTCCTCCTGGATTCGTTCTTGTGGAACGTCAGTGCTAGCGGGAGAATTAATCCACCAATCGTATTCCCTAGCCTGTGATAGGGGCGGGGTTAGGCAACTGGGGGCGGCGCCTTAGAAGTAGCGGTAAATCTGGCTTCGCGCGGAAGCCGCTCCGGTCGCTTCCTCAAGAACCCGAATAGTTTCAAATAATTAGCCCAAATTGATAAACGTTAGACATAATTGTCCCAAAGCTGTTTTTTTAAGGGGCAACTGGACTATCCGGCCCAGTTCACCAGAAAGTCCATAAACCAGAAAGTCCAGTTGGCCTCTTGAAAAAGCACCTTTGGGACATCCATGACTTGGATGACTGAGAATCTCCACAGACAGTTAGACATAGTTTCTTTGCTAATTTGGCTTCCTTGCATTCTTTTTTTTTTTCCTTTTCGTCCATTAACAGAAAGATTTTAAAAATAGTTTTAAAGAAACCCTCTAGCCTAAAACCCATTAAACAGAAGTAACTATTTAAAGTTTAACGTTTGCCCATCGTGGGCGAAGGAAACTCAGAATAAACTCGGGCCCCCAAAGGCTCAGGTAGAGGCGGGGAAACGCCGGGTTTTTGCTCCAAAATACAGAAAATAACGCCGAATAGAAGCTCTCCTCCCGCTGTGTTGCTAAGATACCCCCTACCTCAGCGATGCGGATTCCCGCCAAAAAGTGGCCGCTTTCCCCCCCCCCTCCAACGGTTTAAAAAGGCTGATACTCCACCCCTCGCGAAAACTTCCCCATTTGGCCAATCAACCGGCAGGAAAAAAATAAATTTCCCGCCCAAATTCTTTAACTTGAAAGGACGATTCTTATTGGATTATGACCTTTGAGAGTCGGAATACAGTATAATAGGCGCCTTTAAAGAAAGTGATGAGAATTCTTTTCGGTTAGACATCAGGAAAGCGCAGCGCAAAATCGAAGGGTTTTCTTTGAAGAGAATGTGGGTAGAGTCAGGAGATAAATTTTCATAAAAAGCAGGATGTAGTTCAATATTTAAAATCTGTTTCTGGTGAAGGAATTTGTCAAGAGACAGGATAGTGTTTTTTTAATGCAAATTTTGAATAGCGAAAGGTATGAAGCAGGAATGTACCTCCAAACAAAGAAAAATATTTGAGGAAAAGCTGAAGATGATTTAGAAACAGCGTCTTTGAAACTTGGCAACTTTAAGATGATTGGCCTAAAAGTAGTTAAGGCACCAGGCTAGAAACCAGTAGGGCTTGAGTTCTAATCCCACATGAAAGCCTGCTGGGTGATCTCCTTGGGCCAGGCACTCTCTCTCTCTCTCTCTCTCTCTCTCTCTCTCTCTCTCTCTCTCTCTCTCTCTCTCTCTCTCTCTCTCTCTCGCTTAGCCCATCTCACAGGATTGTTGTGGAGAGAATAGGAGGAGCAGGGAGTATTATTTATAAATATAATAAAACTGGGATTTTAAAAAATCTAAAAAGAGTGATGTGTGTACTTCAGATTTCAGAATACACATAATTTTAAAAGCAGCCTATTCCTAAAGATGATATTCTTTTTCTTTAGTACAGTGTTTTTCAAACTTGGCAACAATATTCTGGAAGTTGAAGATTGCACATCTTAAAAGATGGGACTATCTCAAGGGTGCCTTAAAGATCCATGTATTGTGTGAAATGGTATCATCCAGGCATGTTGGATATGATTCTGCTCATCCCCAGCCTGTGGTCATTGAATTTCTCAAGCAGACAAGATAACAATAACCCATTTCCATTTTTCTGATATCTAGCCTGCGGTCCTTATTAAAATTTTCAGATAAATTCCCTAAGATTAATGATATTTCCTCCTGTTCTAGAAAATAAAATAAGCCCTGATTGTGGTTGTCCTTGGGAGAGAAGCCATGTGAACAGCAGCAGAGAGTGACATTGCATTATATTTTTTGAGCCTCCAATGGCTCTAAATTGCTATCTTGGAACAATATAATTTCTTCCCTGTAAAATGTCAGTGTAAGCCATTTGGTATCAGAAAATGTATTTAATAAACAAAGGTATGTTTCTGAACTTCATATTGTGAATATATTAAGCTAGGTTAAATACCGAAACTGATAGCACTATATTTTCATATATATCAAGTAAGTTAAGTGAAACTTAACTTTCAGTAAATGGGTAAAGGATTGTAGATTGAGATGTTTATCACTAAATTTTATTATAGTACATAAATGCAAACATTGCAGCATCAATACACGTACACAGATACAAAGATACATCTATAAATATATGTACAATTATATTTTTATTAATTATACTATTTTCTTAACTCCTGCTTCATTAATTAAGGAGAACATTTTGACCTAATGCTTCGGCAACTGTAGGGGGCACTCTTGCTTTATGAATGTAAGTACTTTAAAAACATATTTTAAAATTGATATTATACAGAAAAATATATTCAGATTATCACAAACCATTGACTATGTCAGGTCTTTGGTATGATTTAGCATGGAACTTTTGATGTGCTTATCAATTTTATTTTGAGAATATAAAAACGAATAATTCGTGTTTTATGTATGTTAAGCTGTTCATTTTTTAAAACAACCATTAAAATAAATCATATGTTGGATTAAAAAGAAATTGTATTAAAGCAAAAACATAAAATATTCAAAATATATCTGAAGACATAGTTTCTGAATTTTTCACTTTTGTTTGTAAAACTGCCTTTATATTTTGATCATGTTTCCATATTGTTGATTTTATTCAAGCTTCTTTCCGCTATGTGTACATGGCTTGCTCCTGGTTAAATATGCCAAGCATTTAAGGTATATTTTCTTTCTGAAAAAGTCAGTTGATAAAATTGTTTCTTTCTTTTAATGAACTGTTATATCAAAGAACAGCCATAAGCTTGCAGAAGCACTTTTATTTAATGGTGGTCAGAATTACTTGTTATGTCTACTTCTACGCATCTATAATTCCCCATTTCTTACCCAAGATGCACCTATCTTCATACTGCAACTTTCTGATGCCCAAAGTTTGTTTTGACCATTCTTCATGAAATGTATAGGAAATATTACAATCTGGTATTATAATTAAAGATGGCCCCTGTAATATTATGCCAGTATATATGAAAACAAATAATGATTGTGATTTCTTAAAGATGACAGGTAGAACAACTAACCTTAGAACTGAAAATGAAGATATCAAAGGGATGAATGGCTTCTGCCTTTTAAGATCAACCATCAAGTGTAAAGGAACAAAATAGTCAAGAAATATGCTGTAGTCTAGCACTTGATAGAGCAGCCATAAAGGCCTTTGATATTCAAATTTGTGATGTGTCTATACCAGTGTTGGCGAACCTTTTCGGCACCGAGTGTTGAAACGGGAGCGTGCCTTCATGCCGCAAACCAGAAGAGCAGATGATCTTCTGGTTTCCAGCGCGTGCATGTGAGCCGGCCACCTGGTCTTCTGGTTTCTGATGCACATGCGTGCGCAAAGACCAGCTGTCCAGGGTGCATGCGATGGCTCCGCCTGGCCTTTCGGGGTCCTTGGGCCTCCCTACTCACCCCCTGGTCCTCGTCAGGATGGCGGGACATCCCCACCAATGACTTTTTTTTAAAATTTGATTTATATGCCGCCCTTCTCCGGAGACTCAGGGCGGCTTACAATGCGTTAAGCAATAGCTTGGTTCCGCAGCCCCAGACAGGGAAAGAAAGTTGGGCGGGGAATGCCGCCTCCCTCTGCTGGAAAGTTGGAGCACCTTCCTGGCCTTGGAGATAAGAAGCGTCTGTATTCCCGGGGTTCGGGTTTGCCCCAACTCTGGCTGGGATGAAGCGCCCCCCAGCCCGCCACCGGGAACAAGCTAGCGCAGCCCCCTCTTCCTGGCTGCTTCCTGGCCGATGCACTTCTTACCCCTGACGGCAGCTCCTCCTTTTCCTCCTGGCTGTTCCAGCTCCTGGCTGGAAGCAGCAGCGCGAGAACTGCTGCTGCCCCCTCGCCCCTTGCGATGGCAGGAGCAGCGGGAGGGGCAGTTGGCCCTCCAGCCAGCAAATGCTGTCCCGCTGTCCTGTGTGCCCGAGCTGGCCAGGCGCTCCGAACTGCGAATGTGTGTCGGTACTGTGAGCTGTAGGGCTGGGGCCGCGTAAGAAGCCCGCTAGGGTTGGGAGGGAGGGAAGCCCCGGCCCGCCCATTCTGGCTGGCAGCTCTGCTCCCCTTGCTCTTCCGAGTTCCGGCGCACCAGCCATCTGGTCTTCACGTGCTCGGAAACTGGAAGAGCAGCTGGAAGATGATCTGGTTTCTGGTGCGTGCATGCATACTGGCTAGCTGGTTTTCATGTGCGCATGTGTACTAGAAGCCGGAAGACCAGGTGGCCGGCTGCATGCGCGTGCCGGAAACCGGAAGATCATCTTCCTGGCATGCGCATGTGCACTGGGCGGCTCCCCTTTCAGTTTTTGGTGCTCCCGCACGTGTGAAGACCAGCTGGCCGGTGTGCCAGAACCTGGAAGAGCAACAGGCGATGGCTCGCGTGCCCGGAGAGATAGCTCTGTCTGCCACTTCTGCCACATGTGCCATAGGTTCGCCATCACGGATCTATACAGTACCTGTAAAGATCAGAATTCTGCTAGCCATCTTGACTTGTTTTGAATCTAATCTTCCTGGAATCAGATTTAAACAAGTAAGGCCTTGAGAGATTTTAATTTAGCTGAAAGTAAATACTTTTGAACAGTAGTTGTTGAACAACCTTAATGCAAAAGTTAAGCTGTAATAAAAAGGGAATTTTGCCATAGTGTATGTAGCAACACTAGTTTTTTTTCCTTCAGTCTTAACAGAATAACAGTTAGAAGGGATCTTGGAAGTTTTCTAGTCTAACCCCCTGCTCAAGCAGAAAACCCTGTACCATTTCAGACATATATTTGTCAGATTTATATTTTTACACTGAATATGCCTAAATAACGGATCAAGCCTTCCTTGTAATCATCTGGAATAAAGATATGTGGAACAACAGCATCTTCCTACCTATGAATATAATTTATTTTTGTTTATAGCTTTAAGGCTTGGCCTAACTATTTATCTGGTTAACCTTACTCAAAATAAGCCCTGTCGTCCTTTGAGCCTACAGTATCCATAGACATACATTCAGGAAGCTTGCTATTTCCGTTTGTCATCAGCCTGTCCCCCTCCTTGTCTCACATATGCCATTCAGATAAACATGTTCTGTTGGTGGTTTAAAGGAAGTGACCTCATGAGTTTGCCTTTTCAACTGCAAAATGTTAGCTATAACGTAACATTCCACCCCAGTTCTCTGGTTTACACCAAAATCCAGCTCATGGCCTGCAGATCCTCATCACAAAGAGCAAAGAGTGACTGACCTTGACAACCTCATTTCTCATTCCTTTCTAGTTATAGGTAATACAGTGAAGAAATGTGGTTTTAATTAGGGCACTAATGAAAACTGAAAATCCAGACAGACACTTGACAAACTCTGGTACGCTTTATATTACATTTGTGTTTACTACAAAGTATCCAGCTGAGGGTAACTTTATCTCCTCTTTTCTTGAGCATCCGCTTGACTTAAGCTGGATAATTAATGTGTACTTTGGCTAGAGGTCAGCTTACAGTTGGTGCCGTTGTTATATGGTTTTTACATTTAAAAAAAACATTGTAATGAAACAAATATGTTTATTATCTCTTCTGCTTGCATTCCACAAGAATATTGCAATTGTGAGGCAAGACACACTGCTTAGTAAAATAATAGGAATCTATTAAAACCTAACAAGCAATTTGAGGTGAATTCTAGACAGAAATGCAGTACTGATAACGGAATGTGAGATGCCGCCCCAATCAGGCAATCAGGTGTCTCTAGCTGAGTCTTGCAGAAGTGAGTAATCTTTCCATAGGTTTTCTGTCAGCTGGGGAAAGTTACCTTCCTAAAACAACCATTCCAACAACCTAGTTATGTTTGCTTTAACTACTCTCTGTGCTTATTAGAGGAAAATCACAGTTCACTTAAACTGATACTTCCTATTCTCCAACCATAGTGATGTGGTAGCTGGAGGGGGTCAGAAGATTCTTTGCATCCCAGCATCAGTAATTTTGAAAGGGACAGAGAATAACACATGCTGATCAGAAACATACATGACCGGGCTGAGAGTCCACTGTGTTCTGTTGTAAAAGAATTAATACTGATTGGCTGGTAATTCCTACATGTAAACGTAACTCTTACTCATAGCATCAATTTCTCAAAACGTGAAATGGTCAGGACAGTCCAGAACAGTACTAAGTGGACTTTAGATTGGAATCAGAAGACTTTGTGCCTCAAAAAGGTGGTTGTTTGAAAGTTCCCTTAGTTTGCCTCTGAGATCATTCATTGTTGTGGCAAACAGGAAAGACAGTTGTGTCATTCTGATTTATGGTAGATTAAATTTATGGTGTTGCTTTAGTTGTTATATTTTCGGACTGCAAATCCAATAGCTATTTAGTTATACAAACAAAATGAAAAATGTTTTATATCTATCCTAATTTTTAAGCATTCCTATGTTTCCCAGAAGAATAAATCTATGTGAGAAGAAATCACTGAATAAGTTTGGATTTCATTTTTAGGTCTTTTTGTGTTTTTCTTTTCAACTTAGTTTATGATACCATGATTTAAAATGTAAAATATATTCCTCCCTGGTCTTAGAATATTTTTGAAGTTTTGGCTTTTGTGGTTTATGGAATTCCTGATTCCTTCTTAGTCAGGAAACACAATGTAATGTTACTTACATGTTTTTGTTTTAACAATTTACATTGTATTTACATTTGCTTTATCAATTTATATAGAGCATGAGCTTGGTCTAGTGGTACAGGCACCAGGCTAGAAAGCAGGAAACTTTGGGTTCTAGACATTATTATTATTATTATTATTATTTATTGAATTTCTATACCGCCCTACTCCCGAAGGACTCAGGGCGGTGCACAGCCATGAAATAAAACACATAGATATACAAAATTTAAAATCGAATAAAATGAATTAAATAAATTTGGCTGAATTAATACCCAATTTAAAATACCCATATTTTAAAATCCATTAAAAATTTAGAATTTACACTTAAAAGGGAGAAGATTTAGGCGAGGCCAGCTTGATGAAACAAAAGCGTCTTCAACTCGCGGCGGAAGGTGCGCAGATCCGGAATCCTCCGTATCTCTGGGGGGAGCTCATTCCAGATCGTCGGTGCCCCCACAGAGAAGGCTCTCCCCCTAGGGGCCGACAGCCGACATTGTTTGGCCGACGGTACCTGGAGGAGCCCCTCTCTGTGGGAGCGTACTGGTCGGTGGGAGGCTGTTGATGGTAGTAGGCGGTCCCGTAAGTAACCAGGTCCCAAGCCATGGAGCGCTTTAAAGGTGGTAACCAGAACCTTGAAGCGCACCCGGAAGACCACCGGGAGCCAGTGCAGCTCGCGCAGGAGAGGTGTTACATGGGAGCTCCATGTTGCTCCCATAACCACCCGCGCGGCCGCACTCTGCGCCAGTTGGAGCCTCCGGGTGCACCTCAAGGGGAGCCCCATGTAGAGAGCATTACAATAGTCCAGACGAGAGGTGACGAGGGCATGAGTGACTGTGTGTAACGAGTCCCGATCTAGAAAGGGACGCAACTGGCGAATCAGGCGAACCTGATGAAAAATCCTCCCGGTCACGGCCGTCAAGTGCTCTTCTAAAGACAGCCGTGAGTCCAGGAGGACGCCCAAGTTATGAGCCCTTTCCGTGGGGGCCAATGATTCGCCCCCAATAGCCAGCGATGGCGCCAGCTGACTATATCGGGACGTCGGAAACCACAGCCACTCGGTCTTGGATGGGTTGAGCCTGAGCCCGTTTCTCCCCATCCAGATCCGCACGGCCTCCAGGCACTGGGACATCACTTCAAGGGCATCGTTGGGGTGGTCCCAACATGACATGCCTTAGCCTTAGGCATGAAAGCCGGCTGGATGTCTTTGCGCCTGTCATTCTACAGTATATTTGGACTAAACAGTTGTGATATGATATATATCTGAATAATTCTGTTTTTAAAAAGAATTTCAATTCAATTTGAAACCTTTCTTGGATTATAATCTCACAAATCACATTTGCAAACTGGTTTCAGAGAGCTCAGATTTCAGCTTGTTATATAATTCATAGTAATTGTGAAATGCATTATTTACTACTTAAGGATTTGAACAATATTATCTGAATTTTTGTTTAGTTTAAACTTCAACAGAGTTATGTGAAATTTTAAAAGAAAGTGATGATAAGGAATCACAGTTCTGGCCTTTGACATAGAACATCTCAGAACTCGATGGTAGCCTCTTTGTGGTATAACATTCACATGAATCCATTGTGTGAAAATGTTTAAGAGTTTATATTACTGATTTGTTACATGGATGACTCCTAGTTCTACTTTCTTCTCTAACACTTGTCAAGATTCTATCTCAGAATCTGAGCCTTTTTCCAGATTTGTTCATTGGGAGGTGCTTTTTAAAGGATATAGGCAATATTAAGACACTGGCGACATGAGATCAGGTAAATAATAAACCAGTTATTCTACCAGGTATGGTACCAGGTCTAGTTTCTTTTATAGTTTCTTCCTTCATGGAAACTCTAAGAACATTAATGCCTACTCTTATATAGTATAATATCTGGTTATAATTAATCTGGAATTTTTAGTGCAAATTATACTGATGGCCAGTAATTTGGATGTACTTAAAAGATGTGGTTTGAATGTAGCTTGTTTGCTAGATTGTAGTCTTAGGTATATCTAAGTGCACATTCCCTGAATAGATTTAGCTTTGAGTCAGATTATCCCAATCCCTTCCACTGTTGGAGACATAAAAGGTTTGTCCTTTTTAACCCAAGCATAGATAGAATAGAGTAGAATTTTTTATTGGCCAAGTGTGATTGGATGCACAAGGAATTTGTCTTGGTGCATATGCTCTCAGTGTACATAAAAGAAAAAATACATTAATCAAGAATCATAAGGTACAACACTTAATGATAGTCATAGGGTACAAATAAGCAATCAGGAAACAATATCAATATAAATTGTAAGGATACAAGCAACAAAGTTACAGTCATACAGTCATAAGTGGAAGGAGATGGGTGGTGGGAACGATGAGAAGATTAATAGTAGTGCAGACTTAGTAAATAGTTTAACAGTGTTGAGGGAATTATTAGTTTAGGAGAGTGATGGGAAAATTTTTTTGTCTAGTTGTTTTGGTGTGCAGTGCTCTATAGCGTCATTTTGAGGGTAGGGGTTGAAACAGTTTATGTCCAGGATGCGAGGGGTCTGTAGATATTTTCACAGCCCTCTTTTTGACTCGTGCAGTATACAGGTCCTCAATGGAAGGCAGTTGGTAGCAATGTTTTTTTTCTGCAGTTCTATCCTCTGAAGTCTGTGTCTGTCTTGTTGGGTTGCAGAACCAAACCAGACAGTTATAGAGGTGCAGATGACAGATCACAGAAAGGAGATGGACCAAAGCTAAGAGAAACATAGGATTACTGCAATAGCCTCTGATTAATTTTGGAATATCACAGGAAGCCAAGGAGTTCTGTAAATTGAGGCAGAGAAACATTTGCTTCACCCCCCATTTCTTGAGACATAGGTAATATCTTTAGTCAGGAATTTGCATTGGTTTGTTTTTTATTATTTCTGCTTTCTGTGTAGGCTAAGAGTCTGTATGTAGAAGTCAGGGAATGAGAAGTAATCTCAATTTTTATTGATATTTCAGTCATAAGACATTTTTTCTTTAGAATCTTCGTGTGATTTGTAATAATTTGAATCTCTTTCCCATCTACCTATGGAAAATTTTGGCAGAGACTTTTCCATTTGTAACAGACTAGTTCCATTTTGTGATCTGTCCAGATCGTTGTTTAATTCTTATTTTTTTTAATGTTGAATTGGCAGCTGAGATATGCTGTGATGTATAATTTATTTTCTTCAACACTGAATTTATGCATATTAATATTTAAAGTTAATTTTTTATAAAAGTTTATCTTATCAAATGAAAGAAACTAAAAGTATATGATTGCCAAAATTGTATCAAATTTACAAGAAGACTGGCAAAAATAGTGAGGAAAACTAATGTAGCTGTCAAAATTATTTCAACTGAAACATTGATCCAAATGAACCAGCTGATGTACACTGTAGTCTATATAACTAATGAAGAAATGAAATCATTAAGAAGGGAAAATTTAAATGGAAAATTTCTTTGGAATTGAAGTCATATGGATTTAAAGAATTTGAAAATTTGAGACAAGAAAATTTGAAGAATAAGAAAATCAAATCAATGATGCCTGTGCATGAAGCATGAGCTGGAAGAGGAAAAAATGCAGAGGTTGTAGAACAATTGAAACAAAGAGTCATGGTTATTGTAGAAAACATCAAGTGATATGACAAATTATCCTGATATGCTGAGGCCTTAGAAAGAGTGTAGAGAAGAGCAACAAAAATGATAAGGGATCTGGATGATCTAAGGGTACTAGGTATGTTTAGCCCAAGGATGAAATTCAGCAGGTTCTGACAGGTTCTGGAGAACCGGTAGCGGAAATTTTGAGTAGTTCGGAGAACTGGCAAACACCACCTCTGGCTGCCCCCGGAGTGGGGTGGGAATGGAGATTTTACAATATCCTTCCCCCAGCAGTAGGGAGGGAATGGGGATTTTGCAGTATCCTTCCCCTGGAGTGGGGTGGGAACGGAGATTTTGCAGTGTCCTTTCCCTGCCACGCCCACCAAGCAACACTACGCCCACCAAGCCACGCCCACAGAACCAATAGTAAAAAAAATTGAATTCCACTGGTTTAGTCTAATGAAGAATAAGGCTCAGGGGAGACATGATTGCAGTCTTCCAATACTTGAAAGGCTGTCACAGGGAAAAGTGTCAATTTATTCTCCACAGCACTTGAGGTAGGACAAGAAGCAATGGGTGGAAGCTTGTCAGAAGGAGATTCAATCTGGAACTGAGGAATTTCCTGACAGTGAGAATGATTACTTATTGGAACAGCTTATCTCCCTGAGCTGTGGGTATTTGCTGGAGGTTTTCAAGAAAAGATTAAATAACCATTTGCTAGGATGGTATATGAACGTGTCTTGGGTAGGGGGTTGGACTAGAAGACCTCCTAGGTCCCTTCCAGCTCTATGATTCTATCCAATTCCACCAGACTAGTAAGCTTTTATCCCATTTCCACAACTCTTTGTTCTATTGACCTTTCCCTGCCTGTCTGCTGCCATGTCTCCAACAAGCCTTACTGCAAACACATTGCTCCCAAATATATATATATTGTGGAAATGGGATAAAAGTTTACTAGAGCTCAAGGAAAAAGAATAATCCAAGCAAACCAGTCTGTTATCCAGCACCACCCAATAGCTTGAAAAGCTGGTGACATGGTTGGGAACGTACCAAGGTCAAAACAAAACAGGAATCAAGAACAGAGATTCACAGTGCACAAAGCCAGATGCTGGAGTTGCTTCAAGCAATGGAAGGCAGTCCCAGTGCAGTTTAAATCTTCTCCCTGCTTAGTGTGCACAAGTGAGAATATCTGAAGGACAGAGAAAAGATGCACCCAAGCAGTATACCAGGAAGGCTTATTGAGTACTGGAGAAGACAAACTGGCTTACAAGAAAGACCAAATGAAGAATAAAAAAG
Source organism: Pantherophis guttatus (assembly GCF_059756535.1). Classification (NCBI taxonomy): domain Eukaryota; kingdom Metazoa; phylum Chordata; class Lepidosauria; order Squamata; family Colubridae; genus Pantherophis; species Pantherophis guttatus. The sequence continues at coordinate 29,821,422 of NC_142063.1, read as the reverse complement.
ACACATGGCAAGGCAAAGTATTACATGGCCAGTATATTTTAAAAAAATAGGCAAAGCAGATAACAAGACCTGGATTGGCTAAGAGCAGAAAAGTTGATGAAAGAGATGGGCTAAACAATACCATGTCAAAGCAACAATGGTGCATTGGAATATTTTCAAGAAATAGCACATTGTCTCCAAGCAAGAACTGGTGGGGCCATGAAATAGACAAAGTAATGGAAAATAAAAAAGCTAATGTGCTCTGGGCCTTTAAAATTCAAACAGACAAGTATCTACCACACAACATCCCAGACTTAACAATTGCTGATAAAAAAGACAAAAAAATCTGGATAGTGAACATTGCAGAACTTGAGGATAACAGAGTAGAAGAGAAAGAACTGGAGAAAATCACAAAGTACAAAGACCTGCAAATAGAAATAGAATGATCATGGCAAAAGAAAGCAAAGGTACTAGTAGTAACGGGTATCTTGGTTGCAGTCCCAAAGCAACTGGAGCACCACTTCAACAGCATTGGCGATGACAAAATCGTCATTAATCAATTGCAAAAGGCAGCTTTATTTGGAACAGCCTAACAATCTGGCTAACTATGCGACCAACCTTAATAATAATAATAGCCACACAAATGACCAGTTTCATAGTACTTTTGTGTGATGTTTTCATCCTGAGCTTCATCCAACTGCTTTTTGTCATAGATGGCCTCTGAGCTTCAGTTCCCCCATTTCAAAGGGAAATAAATGGATGATGTGCTTCTCTTCAAGCTTTTTGCATGTCCAGGTTCATAAAAACAGGCTCTGCCACAGTGTAGATATTTCACTCTTAAATTTGAGCCACATGAGAATAGTCTTTTGTTGGCATAGATTAGTATTCTTAATGCAAAGTGAACATTCTAGTGAGGCCTCTTTCACTGCAGGTTTTATACTTTAATGAGGCAGATATTTAATCAATTTTAAAGTACTTCAGCATCCACATTTTGCATGTGTTTCAAATAACTATGAAATTTATACGCAGATGGAGTAATTGAACCATGGCCATACTTCAGAAGGGCATGTGGTCCTTAGCAGAGTGTAACACAAAGAGGGTTGGGGACCCATCAAAGGGACTTCATGGGAAGAATTTTATGCAGCTGGGTGACACTCCCAAAGAAGCTTGATATGTTTCAGTTATGATTTTAAACCCAGCCTTGAAATAGTGGCTTTGTGTTTGCTGCTGCACATACGTGCTCTTCGATAGGAGAGCTAGTTTGGTCTAACGGCTAAGGCACCAGGCTAGAAACCAGGATACTGTGATTCTGGTTCTGTCTTAGCCATGAAAGCCAGCTGGGTGACTCTTTACTGAGCCCACGACCTCAAGTTCAGGAGACAAATTGATTGGTCCATACCTGTCACAACCAATGGATTTGGTTGAGCTGGGGAAAAAAGTGAACTTAGTACTTGCTGAAAACACTAGGAAGAAAAGAAAGAAAAATAAATATATGTCCTTCATTCCCTCATTCAAAATAAAGGCAAAGAGCCAAATCTGATGTGGCAGATTACAGTATTCTTCTGTCCACTTATCTGCTCCATTCTCCAGTGATTTCAGGACAGAGCAATCTTTATTTTTGGAAAGAGACAGGCAGAGCCCTAGAGATCTGCTGGGATAGGAGCTAACTGGATCTGCCAAGTATTAGAAATCAGCAGTATCTGTAAGACTACAGGTTCCCCATTCTTGCCTTAAGGCCCCATTGCATGGTCATGAGGCAGAATTTGAACCTGCTCAATTATCCATTACCAAGAGTTCCTCAGATTGAGTAGATCCTACTCTCTGAATATCTGAGGTTTTCATCTTTTTCCTCCTTTCTGTTGCTGTAATTCTTAATGAATGGCAAAATACATTGTAATATAAATTTTTAATGGGTATAGAAAACATCTTAAATCTCTTTTCCAGTCTGCTATTTTTCTTCTTCCAGATCAGTTTTTCTATGGCTGGCATTTCATCCATGCTGTTTTTGCAGTCTTTCCAAGTTTTCAGCTTGGTGGTTTTTCTGTGTGAAAATATTATGTGAGTGCAACTATCTGCTTCTCAGTTATAACTTTAGTCAGCTTTACCTGCTTTTATAAATCTGGGAAAAAGGCAATAACTCATAGTCCAGTAATAGAGGAGGGTATTCAGACATATCTGCTTTAGTCCAACAGGACTTCAGATTTTCTCCAAAAGAGTTAAAGAGATCTTAGCAGTTGCAACTCTGGGGTGAAAGTTGCTAGTTTTATATAAACTGTCAGTTCTTTGGAAATCCTGAAAATTGGATTGTTACATAATCAACCTACTTTCATAGAAAATGTGAAAAATGTAACTATTCAAAACCATATGAAATATTAGTCCTGCTTTACATTGTACTGGTAATACCACTCTTGGTACATCCAGTTTTGGTCACCATGATACAAAAAAAGATATTGAGATTCTAGAAAGAGTGCAGAGAAGAGCAACAAAGATGATTAGGGAACGGGAGGCTAAACCATACAATGAATGGTTGTGGGAACTAGATATATCTAATCTAATGAAGAGAAGGACTAGGGTTGACATAATAACAGTCTTCCCTTATTTGAGGGGCTATCACAGAGAAAAAGGAGACAACCTATTCTCCAAACCACCTAAGGGCAGGGCAAGAAGTAATGGATGGAAGATTATCAAAGAGAGATTCCAACTAAATTAAGAAACTTCCTGACAGAACAATTAATCAGTGGAAGGCTTGCTTCCAGAAGTTGTAGATGCTCCATCACTGGAGGTTTTGAAGAAGAGATTGAACAACCATTTGTCTGGAATGGTATAGGTTTCCTGCTTGAGCATGGGGTTGGACTAGATCCCTTCCAGCTCTATTCTGTAGTCGATAAGTTCATGAAGCTAGGGGAAAAAATGCCATTTCTTCATCTATGCCCATACATGAGGAAGGCTGGATGCATTTAGAGGCACTTGAGATTCTCTCTGCTTTATCTTTTGTATCAGTAAATGAAAATAAAACTGCTATAAAACTGTGCTGGGAATACAGCTTTAAGTACTGAGATAAGAACCCAAGCAAATAGAGGCTCTCCCCCATTCTTAAAGAAAACTGGTCAGCTGCCCACAGAACCTGCTGATAAAGCCCCATCTGTTAAAACAAAGTGCTGGAAAGAGGGTAATAAATTTCAGAAAGAGACCAAGAGAGGTTATTTTTGCTTAACAGGATTTGGTGAGAAGTTTCCCCCTCCTCCTGTTTTTGGAAACCAGCAAAACTTTTGAAAGTGAAATATAGATTATGACTATCAGCTTTAGAGTTAGCTTTACACTTTTTTATGGAACCAGTGAGAAATCTCACTGCACATTTTATTTCCCTGGCAAACGGCATAGCATGATAAACTGTTATGAGAAGAAAGTACGAAGAAAAAAACTGCTTCAGAGAATGACCTATGTACAAAAACAGCAGATGTCGGTGATGCACAGAGCCGACCCATTGCCAAGCCTTTGGAAAACGCAGTTAATTTCCTTTTGACTTTGATAATAATGATGTAGTGGATTGAGGAGGAATAGCCTGTCATGTGTACAGTTATTACAGTTATTAAACGAAGAAATGTTTTGCCATGCAATGGTGGGGGGACACCTTGGGGTTATTTATGGCTGTGTCTGGCAAATAGCAACAGAGAACTGCAAGTTGATAGATTTTATCTGGATTGAGCATGAAAGGTGGTCCTATATTTATTTTGGTGTCAAGCTATGAAAGTTTTATACAATAAAACCAGCACATAGAATTATACTTGGAAACCTATTCACAGTCACTGCAGTGATGTTATATGGTTATGCCGGCTCTTGCCTAGCAAAAGATGAGCTTTCACATTAGGTTAATCTTCAAAGCAAAGTCCATGTAAAATACATTGCAGTAATCCTGTCTAAAGATGATGAAGGCAATAGTTACTATTACCAAAGCCTCCTGCTCAAATAAGATGGCACCTGGCATACTAGTTATGGCTGGGTAAAGGCTCTCCTAATCACGGACCCCACCTGCCGGTCCAATGTAGCTAGGAAACTATCAAGTCATGAACCTGCTCCTTCAATGGTATCATACATTGTCATACATTTGCTGACTAAAATGAAAGTAGTACCTACCCACGCTCTCTTGTGCTAGAGTTCAACTACCTATCCAAATACTCTTTCTCTAGCCTCCAGACATGGGATCAAGGCCACTACTGCGTCTCTAACTTGGCTGGGGTACAGATGTACAGGAGGGTATAATAAATGAACTGATGATAGCTCGTTCCAAAGTATGGAGAACCTCCCCTGGCTGGTTAATGTATAAACTGAAAAACAAGGGAGTGTCAACCCTTCAAGGTAGTCCAGGCAAAAAAGCACAAACCACAAAGACTAACATTTCATTGTAAGTAGATTTACTCTTCTACCCATTTTAGTATATGCAAGTGAGAGATGATATACTAGGAGAAATAGAAAAGTAAATTGAAGTGGGAGTGGAAAAGAGCATGGAAAATATCAATATTAAATGCTTTAATTAATTTTAAATGCATTCATATGTCAATTAAATCAATTTTTTTCTGACTCTGGCAGCTTCCTCACTCTGCTACTGACTGTTATTTTGACCACTTGTTCCCAGTTTGCCACACCAAGGCCATGTGTGGCTCTGGATGTCAAAAATGTTGTGCAACCTGGTTTCGAAGAGTAGACTGGAACATGCACATAATTATACTATTTCTAAGTGGTGAAATAAAATGACCCGATCACTCAGGGTAGATCAAAATATATCCCTCCCTGGAAAATGCAGTTTCAGGAAAACTTGCAGAAGATCTGTAATTATAGTGTAATGAACATGCAGGGAGCTTCTATTAGGAAAAAGTAAGGTAACAAGTAGTAAAAAGTAAGGCTTTACACTTAGGCAAAGTTAGGCTTTACACTTAGGCAAGAAAAACCAAGTGTACAGGTACAGATTAGGTGAAACTTGGCTCAATACCCGTAACTCTGAGAGGAATCTTGGAGTCCTAGTGGACAATCAATTATGAGCCAACAGTGTGCAGCAGCAGCCAAAAAAGCCAACACAATCCTAGGTTGCATTAACAAAGGGATAGAATCAAGATCATGTGAAGAATTAGTACTGCTTTATAAAGCCTTAGTAAGACTGTACTTGGAAAACTGCATCCAGTTCTGGTCACCACAATATAAAAAATCACTCTGGAAAGAGTGCAGAGAGGAGCACCAAAGATGATTAGGGGACTGGAGATTAAAACATACAAAGAACGGTTGCAGGAATTGGGTATATCTAGTCTAGTGAACAGAAGGACTAGGGGTGACATGATAGCAGTGTTATAATATTTGGACTCCAAAGGAGGGAGTCAACCTATTTTCTAAAGCACTAGAAGGCAAGACAATAAACTGGATGGAAACTAATCAAAGAGAGAAGCAACCTAGAACTAAAGAGAAATTTCCTAAGGGTGAGAACAATGAACCAGTGGAATGGCTTGCCTTCAGATGTCTTTTAAGAAGAGACAGGACAGCCATTTGTCTGAATGGCTGTCCAGTCAGGGTCTCTTGCTCAAGCAGGGGGTTGGACTAGTAGACCTCCAAGGTGGCTTTCAATTCTGTTATTTTATGTTCTCAGTTCTACAGAATATCCCTACATTTTTGCGTTAACGGCTGGGGACCTTGTAAATAAGTAGGTAAAGGAAAAAGTAAAGGAGTCCCTGCGGATTTTACTCTGCTAGTCATTGCGGACTTTAGGGGGCAGTGCTAATCTTCGTTTCCTTGTAAATAGGAGAGGGTATATTTTATTGTAACATGAAGCTAACAAATTTATCTTTAGACTTCTTAGAACTTCAATAAAAATGAGTGGTCTCCCCCATCCCCATCATGAGCACATCAAGTTGTATAAACGCAAACATTTCACACAAATGAAAATCCAACTAGGCACTGTTCTTTGTTTTTTCTGCTTTCTCGGAAACTTTGACAGACAGTTCTGTTCAGTACAGGCAGACAGTTTGCTATGGACAGGGTAAGGTATGCAGCAGCAAACACATTTGGTGGGAAGAAGAGATGTATATCTTAAACACAAGGCTACATGTGGTGGACATTTGCTGGAGATTGTGGCTAGTGGAAAGGATGCCCCACAGAGTGAGAAGCTTCACAAGGCAAAAACTGCCAGGTGCAGAAAATAATTTATTGTTGGGTTAATTCCCTGACACATTTCAAACATGCAAGTTTTGCCTCAGGGGAAAAATTAAGATATGAAAATAATCTTGTAGTCTGGCCTGTTCTTTTCCAGATCACATCAAAAGTACAGACTTTTTGGGAACCGTTCAGAAATTTTGGAAATGGATATTCCCAAATCCAAAGCAAGAGAAAAGAAGAATGGAATATATCCCATAATACAGTACAATACAGTTATGGAAACAGGAGTCACTTACAGTCATAACAATAAACTCTACTATTCTCCCTTGTTCTCATTTTTTGCTTCACAAAAAAATCATTGTATTTAAAAGTTGGGAGACAAGTATTATTTGGAAGACTCTGTGAAAATGCTTTGTCCTTATTTTTTTTCCTCTTCTATTTCAGCTCTATCTCATTCTTATTATATTATCACACACCTCTTCCCCAGCTTTGTTACTGCCAGGGCCCCACCAATTGTACAATGCAAAATTTTATTTATCCATTCATGGATATATAAACAGCTCCAATCAAGGTGACTTTAAACTGTATATCAAAACCAAACTCATGAAATTTACAATTGTCTAAATCTCTGGTTTAGTATAATCCTTGAAAAGCCAGCTTGTTTTTTCTCCTTCAATCCAGAAATGGGTGATACTTTCAAGTTTCTCCAATAAAAGCCTCCCCCCCCCTTCATCAGAGAAACTTCCTTTCCCTGTCCTTGGATGTACTTTTAATAGCAGGCAAATTTGCAGCCATGTAACAGTCTTATAATTTGCTAGGAAAACACATGTCATCTACCACACTGATCTGGCATGATTTGGCATCATTGGAGAGATAAAGGCTTGTCAGGATGTCCTGATGGTGCATTTGCTAATACTTTCAAAAACCTTCCTTGAAACTACATCCCTAAAGATTTATCAGTAAGGATGTTTGGTAAAGCAACAGACCAATATCTGAACAAATCCAAATATACATCATACCAAATGCATGGTATGTGGCTATAAGAACTATAAAATTATTGCCACCCCTTTTAGGAGGGAAGGGAAAAAAGCTATCGGTTAATTCAGAGCTTTATGGACAATATTTAGAGGATATGAGCCCTCATTGGCTGACACCCTATGCCCAATAATTAGGCAGTTTGGGCTGAACAATGATTGATAGGAGGAGGTGCTATTCACAAGGTCCAAACTCGTGAGTATGACCAACATCACCTTGGAAATGTTTTTGATCTGAAGGGTGAGAACAACGTGGAGGAATCAGACTGGTTTTAACTTTCATTGGCAATGATTTTTTTACTGGGTAGATTGGTGGTATGCAGCAAAGATTGCTTTTTTCTCTTAGTAATAACAATTTATTTGGGAATTGTGGAAGAAATGGGATTATATCATAATATAATGCATGTAGATTTACTATATGCCAATATGCTTGTTTGTGTTCATATATTGACAGTTTCCCTTTGCTGCAAAGTAGTCCTTCAGTGCTATCTGATTAATCAGTGTTTTTCCTACTCCATTTTCACACCTCCATTCCTTGCTATTGTATCCCCATCCTCCATTAATCAATTAATTCACATGAAGTCCAAGTTATCTTTTTTCCTTCCCATTTGTCTGAAAGAAGTAACTGGATTTCAGAAAATAAAACCTAATTTCATTTCAAAGGCAACTACTGTGCTCCATACTGTGCTAATTTGTTTGTATCCCTTCCCTTCATCTTACTTCTCCTTGTACTGTATTTTAGCAGCCAACCATCAATTGAGAATAATGGCCTCTGGAGGGTGGATTTTTCTTTTCTTTTTTCTTTTGCCTATCTAGCAGGAGGAAAAGCCAATGAGGGGGAAGCAGGGAGTTAGGTGGTTATCAGTTTTGGGCTAATTAAGGTCGAAACTTGGCTGGGATCAAACAAAATGTACTGAGATATCGGTCAGGAATGGGGCAGGTAGATTATTCCCAAAACACTTTGGCCAGGCAGAGCAGTGATTAAAAATGTTCACAGATAAAAGCCTTAACACAGCTGCTATCTCGGTGAATCTTTGCTTGAAAAATACTGTCCCCTTGAGTATTAGTGAGCCCTTGTGTTTAATCTTGAATTTTGGCTTTGTCTATTGGTTGTGGCTTCTGATTTTATTATTATTCACTATGTAGTATCAGGTGCCTATTTGCCTGAGGCTATTGCTGGAGGCTCAGCATGAATTCATAGCAAATGGAGAATGAAGACAGTGCCCCTTAATCCAGATTGTATATGGATTTTCTCCCAGCCTGTTAGAAATTCGGTAATAGTGAATCTATAGTGAACATTACAATAAACCTATTGTACAACATAGGTCCGTGATGGCGAACCTATAGCACGAGTGCCACAGGTGGCACGTGGAGCCATATCGGTGGGCACGCGAGCTCAGCTCCGGCATGCATGCGTGCACCGGCCAGCTGATTTTTGGGCCTTCTGGGCCCACCAGAAGTCAGGAAACACACTTTCTGGCCTCCGGAGGGCCTCTGGGGGGTGGGGAAGGCCGTTTTCGCCCTCCCCAGGCTCCTAGAAAGGTTCTGGAGCCTGTAGAGAGTGAAAAACAGGCCTACCGGGCCCACCGTGCCATCACGTGCCAAAAGTGGGGGGAGCACAGGGGGGCACATAGAATTATGAATGTGGGTACGCATGCGTGTGACCCCACCGTGCTCCCCCCCGCTTTTGGCACGCGATGGCAAAAAGGTTAGCCATCACTGACATAGGCAGTTAGATTTTGCTGGCCAGTGACATCATTGGGAGCAAGACAGGGAATTTAGATTTTAATGTATCCTTAAAAGCAATTATCCAAAAGTTTCTAAGAGTTACCTTTGATGCTGGTAGATTGCTTGTCCCACCCCGCTGAGCAAGGTACTTTCTTTGGCTTAACTTTGGCAATGGATGAAGCAATGTTAATTGGTCCAGTGGGGAAAAAACCCTGCTGGCAATTGTAGGATCTGTGGGATAGAGCAGAGTAAGTTTTTTGGATAGAATTTGACCCCCTATGCCATTTGATACTTCTCTATGTGGAAGTTGCTTGTTATTTAATCTAATTCTAAAATCCCTGATCAGCTCAACAGGGTTGAAATATGTTATTGAGTTCATTTTTAATCTGATACCTGCTCCTGTTTATGTTATGGTTCTTGGCACATATTTGAGATGACAAGTCCTATTGTTTTAAGCGTTTTTTTAGATTAGGCCTTTGCCTCCATCTGCTGAATCAATTGTCACATCTTCTTTCCTCCTTTACATTAAAACTTTCAATCAGTGTCAGCTCCTCTTTCCCACTCCCAATGAATTCAATGCATGCTATGTTTATTTTTTAACTGAAGTTGTTCCAGTTTTGAAGTAATATTTTTCTCTCTCCCAACCTGTTGTAGCATATGCCTTTTGGAACAGCAGTCCCCCAAGATTCATACTACCTTTACCCTGACCTCCTTTAAACAGACTTTAAAAACCTGGCTCTATTTCCAAGCTTGGCCTAGAATATGCACCAAGACAAATTCCTTGTGTGTCCAATCACACTTGGCCAATAAAGAATTCTATTCTATTCTATATGTGGTGAAAATGTTTTCTCACAGACAAAGGCAAATATAGGTGTCCCAGGATAATGTTGCAGGATCCAATGTGAGTTGGTCACCAGGACCAGTGGGTTATTGTTCCAAGCTTTAGGATTTGTGCTGGAGCCCATCCATAGGGAACTTCTCTTTCTCCAGAATGTGCGAGCTGAACTAGTCTATGAGTAATGTTTATATGGTGCCTGGTGGTATGTGGGTTTTAGTTGTAAATTGGGATGTAGCTGGCCATCAACACCCCAATTAACAACTAAAAGCCATATACAACCAGGCACAAAATAAATGCTACTCATAGAACAGCCCAATGCACACATTCTGGAGAGAAAGATGTTTCCTATGGATGGGTTCCAGCATGAGTCCGAAAACTTGGAACAGTAACCCTCTGGTTCCGGTAACTGACTCATATTGGATCCTTCAGAATGCTTTCTGTTTCAACAGGCCGGCCTGGCCTAACTTTTTTCCCTTTTAACTTTTTAAATTTTAAATTTGTCTTAAGTATTGGAGGTGTTTTAATTTGTCCCGGGCCAAATTATCTAATGTGGTTTTATACTGTCTTTTAAATTTTGTAATCTATGTGTTTTATTTTTTGGCTGTTCACCGCCCTGAGTCCTTCGGGAGTAGGGCGGTATATAAATTTAATAAAATAAATAAATAAAATAAATAGGCTATGTTTTATTGGTCTTACTGGACATTATCTGTTGTATTGTTTCAAACTTTTTTCATTAATGTATACTTCCTAGAGTCCTATGTGAAGCTGAGAAATTCTGGAACAGATGAGGGATTAGGCACTTTAATTCTGCCTCCTAATATAACAAGGGTCAAAAGAAGTTGCCCTGATGTCATCAGAAAGAACAGGCTCTCCAAATTTCCCCTAATTTTTTTGGAGGGAGGGGAATTTCAAGAATGGGAAGGGGAATGGCCTATCTCTCAGAGGCTCCCTGGTTACTCTGTTCTCTCTTTTATTTCGGGGAACGGGAGAAAAGACGGGGGGGGGAGAGAAAGGAATTAATAGTGCAATCTTTGGATATAGTAGCACAACTGAAATGTCAGGATGTTATGTAAGCTGTAAATAGTTTACTCTCATCTATGCAATGGTACATGAGTTCAATTCCTGATAGAGGGTTTGAACCCCATAGAATAATATCTGGCTAGCTGTGTCTGAAGTTTCCCTAGAAGGTGGAATTGGTAATATGGTGCCTCATGGTGGCACTGTAACCTCACCTAGAAGCTGGTGTGGCAGACAGCTGTACATTCATAAAATAAGCTGTAAAAAGAAATGGCATGATACCCCCCCAAAAGGTGGAAAAGTAAGATGCCAAGCTGTATTGATGCAGGCTTTCATGTAGCAAGAATCCCAACAGTGCAGTTCTTGTTTGCATAAAAACCTTCTGCGCACAATTCTACCCGCAAAGCTCCCCTTGATGTTTGCATAGGCATCTGGAAAAGGGCACTTTCATATTGGAAACTGGGTACTTGCTTCTGGACTGGATACTTGCTGATGTTCTGTATGTGTTGTAATAATTGTAATGAGTCAGTAATTTGGTATTCTCTGCTATAAAAATAAAATAAAATAACTGATGATTGACATTCCATGCTCCTGATGTTTATCTAATGGCATCTATTCACTTTTGTGGGGAAATGAACATTTAACAGGTTAACAAAGTTGGAAGGGACCTTATATGTCATTTAGTCCAACCTCCTGCTCAAGCAGGAGACCCTACACCATTTCTGACAAATGGCAGTCCAATCTTTTCTTGAAAGTCTCAAGTGACGAAGCTCCCACAACATTGTTGTCAGAGGAAAAAAAATCACTTCAGTGTAATACTAGATAGCAGGAATCTACATACAAGATTATGGAAGGAACTGATTCTGAACGATTTCACTGTGGTCCCCTAAAACGCTTTTAAAGTTTTTTCATCACTACTTTTCTTCTCTCTACCATACTCTGACTCATGAGTATTTTGCTTATTTTAAAATAAATAATACTAATTTCATTGGATTGCATATATTTACAATATATGATAACCTGTGCTTTGTGATACTATATAATGTATAGACTTTTGTAATTTTGCTGTTAACGCAACTGAGAAAAGATTAACAAACATTCTTTTCCTGCTTGAATATTGTTTTAGTTATAGGTCTATAACTAAATTTCCATGATAAATTCCTATTTTTCAGGAGGTTATAAGTCACCCATATTTTTTCTCTCTCTCCAGGCTAAATTTCTCATGCATATGTGTTTCCCAGTCTAGAGAGAATTTTTTTGGAAAAAAATATTAACAGTATTTATTTTTTAAAACCCAAGAGTTGCAAATACTGCATATAAAACTTCAAGATGTAAAATGGTCAAAAAGAGGGGTGAAGAAACAAAAAGAAAAATGGTGATTGGTTACAGATGTTTTCATTTGTGCTTGTATAACTCAAAATTACTGACTTATTTTAGCAGTAATTGTGGGTAGATGTTAGGTTAAAATGGTGGATTTAATGCCATTGCTTTTTTTTAATGGTGCTGGTATTTAACAAGCAAATAGGAAACAGACCATAATACCATGTTTCCTCATGAAAACATTCATCCACATGTAAACTGACCTCCTCAAAATATAGCTCTATATTCTTTTCAGTGGGGTTGATTTCAGTCTCCAAAAGATCACTTAATCACATAAATCACCGTGTGCTCGTAGTATGTCTGCAGTGCATATTGTGCTATGTATATTGCCTATCATTTTCCTATAAATGGAAGAGTAATTTTGATATATGAAAGGAATGCCAGCTTAGATCTCCTCTCAAAGTCATCGTAAGCAGTGGTGGAATTCAAATTTTTTTCCCAGCGGTTCTGTGGGTGTGGCTTGGTGGGCGTGGTATGGCTTGATGGGCATGGCAGGGGAAGGATACTGCAAAATCTCCATTCCCACCCCACTCCAGGGGAAGGATACTGCAAAATCCCCATTCCCTCCCTACTCCCGGGGGAAGGATATTGCAAAAGCTCCATTCCCACTCCACTCGGGGGCCAGCCAGAGGTGGTATTTGCCGGTTCTCCAAACTACTCAAAATTTCCACTACCAGTTCACCAGAACCTGTCAGAACCTGCTGAATAGCATCCCTGATCTTAAGTGTATAATTTATTCTTAATTCAAATGATTTTCCATGCATTCTGTTTTGAAATAAAGAGGCTGGTACATGCATTCATTATGGCAGCCTCCATACCAATTAATTAGGTCTGATCAATGCTAGAGTGCAAAGCCTCTTCCATGCTATCCCGAGTCTCCCCTTTACTTGGGCATTATGATAAGTTGCCTTTTTATGATTGAGTCCATCAACTTTTCAAAGCAGCAAGTAGTTCACATTTTAGTGCATTGTGGGTAAAAAAAGTGAAGCATGGCAACTGGGAAAATGAGGGGACATCAAGAATAGCCTGGGGTTACTGCAATATCAGTCCTGATCCTTCTGGATACAGCACTAGGCATGGATCAAGTGCTCATTTGAATGTGATAATTAGGCATGGATCTGGAGTGATGTCTTTAATGGCTGGCACAGACATTACTTCAAAAATAAACTTCTTGTAGCAGTGAAGTCATTTCACACATATAACCCAAGTGGAGAAAATTCAACCACATCTTTGAGTTTGGAATGAATGAAGCTAATATTTCTCATTTTGTCTCCAATTTGGACTACTTGTGAGGCATACTGTAAGTGTGTCACATTGACATATTTTCGACAAAGGTGAGACAGTTGCCAACCACATACTGACATTTTGGGCAAGTGAATAGAATAGAAGAGAGCTGGAAGGGACATTGGAGGTGTTCTAATCCAGCCCCCTGCTCAAGCAGGAGAAGCTATATTATTTCAGATAATGACTGTCTAGTCCAGTGATGGCTAACCTTTTTGCCGTCGTGTGCCAAAAGCGGGGGGAGGTTGCACGCATGGGTGCCCACACCCATAATTCAATGGCCCCCCCGCATGCGACCCTCCCCCCGCTCCCCACACTTTTGGCAAGTGATGGCATGGTGGGCCTGGTAGGCCCGTTTTTCGGTCTCCCCAGGCTCCAGAGGCTTTCTAGAAGTCTGAGGAGGGCGAAAACGGCCTTCCTCACCCCTCTGGAGGCCTTCTGGAGGCCGGAAATGGCCTGTTTGCCAACCTCTAGTGGGACCAGAAGTCGGGAAACGGGATGTTTCCGGCCACTGGAGATTTCTGGGGGGGGGGGGAGAGGCTGTTTTCATCTTCTCCAGACTTCTAGAAAGCCTCTGGAGCCTGGGGAGACCGAAAAACAGGCCTTCCCCACCCCCACCCCCACGGAGGCCCTCCAGAGGCCGGAAACAGCCTGTTTCCCAACTTTTGGTGGGCCCGGAAGGCCTGGATCAGCTGGCCGATGTGCGCATGCATGCCGGAACTGAGCTAGGGCAACACTCGTGTGCCCACCAATATGGCTCCGTGTGCCACCTATGGCACACATGCCATAGGTTCGCCATCACGGGTCTAGTCTGTTAAAAAACCTCCAGTGATGGAGCATCTTCGATTTCTGAAGGCAAGCTTTTCCACTGGTTAATTGTGCTCACTGTTAGGAAGTTTCTCCTTAATTCCTGTTTGCTTCTCTCTTTGATTAGTTTCCGACTGTTGTTTCTTGTCCTGCCCTCTGGTGCTTTGTAGAATAATTTGATCCCCTCTTCTTTGTGGCAGCCCCTCAAATACTGGAATATTGCTATCATGTCACCCCTAATTCTTCTTTTCTTTAGACTAGACAAACCCAAATCCTGCATTCTTTCTTCATATGTTTTAGTCTCTAGGCCTTTGATCATTTTAGTTGCTCTTCTCTGAACTTTTTCCAAAGTCTCAACATTGAGATGTCATATGAACCCACAGCTCAGAAGAGTGTCTGGCATGGGTTGTCCCAATTTATTAGCTGGCATTATCTCAGGCTGCAATAACTGGCATCTTCTCTCACATCTTAGGATAAAGGAATACGTTCATTGATGCTATGTATTCATGCCAAAGACTATCTAATGTTGAAAACCTCTGAGAATTCTGAAGGAAAGACACAGTCTTCCTAAAAAAAGAAAAGTTTGGGTTTGGGCATAGCTCTGGTTCAGTCTGTTAAACTATTCTGTTCATTGAACCCTAGAAAAGATATTCTTCAATCTCTCAGTCCATGCTTCTTATGGGCATTGATGAAATGTGTGGACGGAAAGCAAATGCAGACCTTTTATATCTCAGACCATCAATAACGATGGCCAGTTTTTCTTCCATACAATAATGAAAGCTTAAATGCATGTTTGCTGTATTGTCATATTTTATTTCTTTTTCTAACTCTAACAAACAGCTGTATTGACAAAGGTTAATAGCACATTGCCCCCAAATCCACAGCTGGATTTTTTTTCCTCCCATGATCTTTCTAGCCTTCAGTAATATTGAGTGACCCCCATCACATCTTAAACATTCCTTCCCATTAATACTAGAGACTCTGCATTAGGGCTGGTTTTCCTTTTGCAAACATCTGGGCTGATGTGAACAAGGCATTATGGCTCTCATTTTGAACATCTCTTTTATTAATAATTGTGAATTACATCATGTCTAGCATGCGCATACCGCTTCAATTTTGACAGGAAGCTTGCTGAAAACTTCCATTAAGTCAGGAACAATAATTCCCATATCTGAAAGGTTGTCTAGGAATGGGTGTGATAGCCATCTGATGTTTTTCTCGAGCAGCTCAGACCACCATCTCTCCGCCAGCAGAAAAGGAAACTGACAGATCAAAGCATCTGAGCTCCAATTTATGGTGAACTAGTTAAGTGCAAATGCCCATCAACAGCCATATGTAGACTTGGGCTTTTTGCATATATTGACTGATAGGAAAAGGTCCATCTAGTCCAGAATTTTCCCAACCACTAGAGCACTAGAGCAATTGCCTTCTGATATCTGTAAGCAGTTCATGAAAGAGTGGGCTCTCTAGTTAATGTTGATATTCATGAGAATATTGTCATCATTAACTGTCTATGGAGATTCTCAATCATCCAGGTCATGGTTGTCCCAAAGGTGCTTTTTTTTCCAAAAGGCAACTGGACGTTCTTGGTTTTTTTCCTTTGAAAACGTTTCATTTCTCATCTAAGAAGCTTCTTCAGTTCTAACATTTTCAAACAAAACAAAACAAAACACCCCACAGAAAACCAAGAACCTTTTGGAAAAAAAGCACCTCTGGTACTGTCATTGCTATCAGCGATTGGTAGGCTGAAGTTCCCTGAATTGGTTCAATTCTTGTTACAGAGTCATCCAAATTAGGGATGATAACTATTTGTGAGACTAAAATCCATGCATTAATTATGCACTGGATAGAGAGAGAATTATTATAGAATTTATAATGGAATTATAAATAATTAATCAAATTTATATAGCTGCCCATCTCACAAAAAGTGATTCTGGGCGGTATATAATAATCAATTAAAAATTATTGTTGTATCTATAGTGGAGCTAAGGTTTCAGGGGGGGGAGTTAGTAGTCTGAGGATAGGTGGGTTAATTTAGCTTTTGATTGTTAAATGAAATACCTTGTATTTTGCTCTGGGAAGTCTGGGGGGGAGGGTGGGATGAGGGGAGGGAAAGGGAGGGGGGATGGAGGGGAAATTCATTTTTTTTGTAAAATTTTTCAATTAAAAAAAAAATTATTGTGAATCCTATCAGTAGACATATAGGAAGAGAATTGCCCACATCGTTGCTACTTGTCTAAACCTCTATTGCAGGAGGCACACTTGGAATTCTGTGCCGTGGCCATTCACACAAAATAACTGGTGATAAATATATTTATATAGCTAATATAATTATTATAAACACCATGTTGTTTATAAACCACTCATAGTCACTTAGGTGAGATGAGCAGTGTAGAAATTTGATAAATAAATAAATCAACCCCCCCCCCCCAGTGGCTGTCATGATGGATATATATGGTGTTGTTTCAGGTTTGAAGAAGTCACCCAGTTGTGCAGCTCATCTTTGGACAATAAGTGGCTCTGCAGTCCTAGTCTGGAAGCACAGAGTCTAGCACAATGGGACTCTGGAAATTGATTGTTGTAACTGTGGGTGTTATTCTGTGATGCTGCTCATAGTTTTCTCTTAGTTTTTGGTGACACTTATCATCAGAACTGGTGAAGGCTTCATAGCACAGGGCTCAGCAGTGGGTTCTGTCATCAGACACAATTTTTAGTTTTCTTGGCTGGATGTTACAATAGCATAAGGTGTTCTGACCTAGGCTTCCTGAATCATTAAAACACACGAGTAGTCCAAAAAACCTTTTTTATTGCAACAGCTGTGAATTCTGTTCATTCACAGATGAGTCCCAATTAGTTATAAAGAGTCCTTCGGGATAATCACCCACCTTTATCTTCCTTGACACGCTGCGAAAGACCTAATTGGCAAAGCCACACGGAGTCCAGAATCAAACAGAGCTCCAGGCTTTAAGCTGAACCGAATGAACAAATGTTGCTTCCTGCAAAGGCCCACGTGCCTTTGCTCCTCTTTTAAGTCTTATGGGAGGGGCCAATCATCTCCCAGTCCTACTCCTGAGTCGTCCCTTTTGTTTTAGCTTTTCTTGCCTTCTGGCAGCTCTACGCATGCTCACACTGGGAACAGGCTCCCCCTGTTCCTCTTCCTCACTGAGGTCCGAGACTGGAGGCTCCGGAAGAAGCATGTATCTCCTAGATGGCCCTTTCTCTGCCTCCAACGCAGAGCCCTCATCCAAGCCTTCCCCAGACTCCAGTACTGGCCCATGTTCCTCCCCATGTTCTCACTGTCCAACTCTGCTGCCAGCTCCGCAGGCTGCTGACGGACCACAACATAAAGCTTCTTTCACAGCATCTTTATAGGGCTTGTGTGGTCATTCATCTGCCCAGTCCTTCTATCTCATCTGGCCTCTGATAATCAGGGACTCAATTGTTGATGGATCCAAGACTTCCGGATTGGAGACAGTCTTGCTGCTGAATTCTGAGGATAGAGTGGAAGGCGCACATCTGAAATTTTTCCAGTTTGATGTGCCTTTGGTACAAAGGCCAGGACTCACATCCATGGAGGAGAGAAGGGATAATTATAGCTCTGTAGACTTTCAGCTTGGTGGAGATACAAATATATTGATTGAGCACAGTAATTTGCAGTGCCCAAGCGCCTGGCTGGCCTTACTGATTCTGGAACCAATTTCTTTGTCCACAAATTCATCGCTTATGCTTCCCAAGTATTATATTTATCACCTGGGGACATCAACAGTGATTTTGAGGTCTAGGTTCCTAGTATTTAACACAAGCTGGACAATTCAGTCTTGTTCAGACTGGTAGCCAAGCCAAGAGAATTTCAGTGCTCTTTGGTTACATTTGGTGCTGAAAATTTGTTCAGGCTGAATATAGATCACTGTCTTTGGGCACCAGGAGCACTCAGTCATCAGCAACAAGGGTTTCTTGAATGACTGTATAGAAGTACAATTAAGGGAAGTTTCTTAAATGTAACATTTTTAATGGGACATGAAGGAGGGTCCAAGGACGGTTGTTGCGTCTTTGAGACCCTAAGAGTGTTGATTCTTAAGTGATTCACCATTCTTTCTGAGAGAAAAAGCTCTAATCCAAGTTGAAATGAAATTCTTTCTGGTGTGATGAACACAAATGACTTCCCTCTAATTGAGCACTATTCTGTGAAGCATACTCCCTAGAATTCTCAAGTGCTCAATTAATATATCTACAGTCTATCACCAAGACCATGATGAAAAGCTAATCCTGAATTCCCAGTAACTTTTGAATTCCCAATAATTTAACACTATTCCCGATCCACAAAGCAGATTCAGATTATAAAATGGCAACTGTCTTTGTTAAAAATTGTTGCATTGAAGCATTCAAACCCATGCAGAGAAACATGCAAAACTGCATATGAGTCACAACAGATAAGTTCTCTCTCTCTCTCTCTCTCTCTCTCTCTCTCTCTCTCTCTCTCTCTCTCTCTCTCTCTCTCTCTCTCTCTCTCTCTCTCTCTCTCTCTCTCTCTGCTGTTTGTTTGAAAACTTCCTTCCACTCCACTCTTAGAAGAACCAAATGCAAACAATTGTGCTAATCCCCAGATTAGGACTGCCCCCCCCCCAAGTCTTCAACTGAATAGTGATCTGTAAACAATGTCTATAATTAAGCTGTTGTTGGAGATACAAGCACCCCACAAGCCTATATTAAGGCCCTGCCTTCAATCTCTTTACAAAGGGCTGGTCAGTTGCAATCCCAGGAATGTTAATGCGGACAAGTATCTGTGATGTACATAATAAAAGGAAAAACTGAGGAGTGGAAGGTAATTAAGCTGATGGCCGCTCTTGCTACCCAACCCTGCATTTGTTTATTGACTTGGTTCAGCAAATCAACTGCTGGAAGGACCTGATGGGTTAGCCTCAAACTGGGCTGACATTTCTTATGTAAAGTCAAAGCCTTCGGTTCCTGGTCATCAAAGAACCTTACACCCTCGGCTACAGTGGGTGACATACGTGGGCATGACAGAGGTTCATGGGGCAGTGGGGGAGCTTCATTGTTTGGCAGACCTTTTAGTCTGCATGTAGACTGATTGTCTTGGTATTTGCGAGAGCTAATTGCTCCAAGCTTACGATACCATGTCTGCAGCAATGTCTTTAGCTCATTTATTTTAAGGGTAAAAACAATTGGTTTTGTTAACACGATCTTCCTGCTCCTTGGGTGGGGAGAGATAGAAGGAAGAGGAGAAGAAACAGATTGCCGCTTGAACAAACCTTAAGAAGTTTTTCTCAGGAAAGTCTTGACATTCAGTATGGTTCAAATGGCTGCAGTGACTCTTGAATGCCATTTTGAATCAGCCGCTCTGGTTACCTAATACGAATACGTAGAAAAAGCAAGGAAAGTTTAGAATCTTTTGGAGTTTTCACAAGGCACCTGCAGGTTTATCAGCCAGGTCAGTCACTCAGTGAATTAATTAAACAATCCTAAAGTGCCTGAGAATAGCTAACAACAAATTTAAAATTCAAATATGAACTGAAGACAAAGAGGAAAACAAAGAGGAGGTGAAATCAGACACTGCTTAGATGATCACAGTAAGCAAAACAAGACTTGCTGTATTAAATGTCTCAACCTTGCACATCAATTGCTAATGCTAATAATTCATTAAACTTGTACATTGCCTGACTCAATGTCTGGGCAGGTCACAACAATCAAAGAAATTACAATAACATCAATGAAAGATAAAAGATGGCAAGTGTGACAGGCCAGATGGAATGAAACAGTGGGGTCTCACTCTCCCTTGCCAAAGACCTGGGTGAAGATCCAGGCCTTCAAGGCTCTTCTAAACATCAGATGAATGGGGTAGTCCAGGTCTTGAGGGGAGGGGGGGGGAAACCTCATTCTGGGGGGCAGGCACTGCTGTAGACAAGGGGCACTTCCAGGTTTCCAATGGATGGCATTGTTTAATCAAAGGAACCTAAACGGTGTCAGTTCTGAAGGATTGAAACATCCAGGCAGATGCTATGGGAGACTTGTAGGACTTATGGCAAATATGAGGTTGATTCATGATGTTTAAAACTGGGACAAATTGCCAAATATATCTCAAAATGTTCCACCAATTCCACGTGGCAGCAGAAGAGATCCTTCTCCAAACAGAGCAATGGCACTACCTTTGGATGTGATAGAAAATTTGTCTAACAATTTTCAGGGTATGAGATCTCTGTCACAGATCTCTTCCTCTGAGAGGCATTTAAATCATCTCAGATGCAGATTACTTAGATCTTGAAGACCTATCACCAGTTATTGAAATGCCATCGTCAATCTCCACTACTTTCAACAGATAAAGTTTCTCTCCTGGGATAAACTTATTTGTTTCCTTTGGAAGTTATGAACTCTATTCTGTCCAATATGAAATCTATACCATGGAAATCCTGATGAAAAATCATTATTAAATAGTTCAAACCAACAAAACTACAGTTTGCATCCTTTTTCATCTCCAGCTTTATTGCCAATTCATGATTCTACTCAATTTAAGAATGATCAAAATAATCTTCTGAGTTGTCATATTTGATACAATTATTAAATATTAATTTTTATATAATCACTTTTTGTGAGTATTGAGTAGTGAATCGAATTCAGTTTACCTGAAGAGGGAAGCTCTTAGAAAATGTCCTAATAATAATAAAAAGTAAAATTTCCTTGGTAAAATTGACAAACATTTATTTGGGGCGGAGATGGGATTAAACTGGGCTCTTAACTGGATATTTAATGTAGTATACCACCCAGAGTCACTATATATGAGTGGGTGGCTATATAAATTTGTTAAACAAATAAATAAATGTTTCATAAATGTGATTCTCACATGAGTAGGATACAAATGCAAACTATTATGAATGTAAAATATATGGTAAAAGGTGAAGACATCATTAGGCAGAATTTGATTTTTGGTGACTACATAGTTTTCTTGACAGAGTTTGGAAGTGGCTTTAGATTTATTGCTTTCTTCTGGAATGTTTTTTAGTTTTCCAATCTGATCCATAGTTTGGGGAGTTTCTGGTGGTGTCCCATCCATATCTGAAACACATTTTTTTCAAGATCATCCAAGCTCATCTCCATGGTAAACTATACAATTTCAAAAGAATGGTCTGATCAGCCTCTAAATCTCAGCACATTCAGTGATGCGTTTAACTCAAAGCCATCCTCTTTTCTCTGCTGCCCATGCTTTTCCATGTGAAATAATTAGCATTTCAAATTTAAAGAAATATCTATTTTGCTGCAATCCACATGGTATTATCTGACTTTTCTAGAGGTTAAATCAATATTTATGAGCTTGATGGGATGTAGTGTAAACAATGAAGATCTCATTTGCAAATCTGACTGAATTCCATTAGGATTAGTAATGGGAGAGGAGGAATCGCCTCCATATGGGGAGGCCATTAAAAGAGTTGCAAACTCTTACTTACTGAAGCTGTCAGAAAACTTAAGCTAATGAATGCATTCAGAACAGCTACTATATTTCATGTTTTGAACAAACAGCTTCCAGGCACAAATGAATAAGGCAGATCAATCTAAAAAAAAAAAAAAGCAGAAATATTTGTTTATTTGTTTTTCCCGAATTTATCAATTTTTTTCAAGGCTTACAAAATGTACACTCTTCTTGATAAAACAAATCAAGGTTTGAGGTTTATATAACACAGTGGGATTAATTGCCAGTTGAAGATAAATAAATTGGAACATAATATTCTCATCAGAAGCCATTCTCAGCATCAATCTACTACTAAAATGCTTGTCTGTGATTGATTGTAACTTTTAATTGGATGAACCCATGCATCATGGGGCAACAATTTTTGAATCAACATACCTCAAATAGAGTAATTTACAGAGGGCGTCCATAATGTAGGAACCCAGAATCCCAAATTTGTAAAGTCATGGCTCCTTCAGTACTAAGGCCTCAGGGCTGCATGTAAGGTATTAGAGATAGAAATGTCCATTGGGGTACAGTATCTGGGAGGGATAAAAAAAAAGAAAAAGAAAACTTGGCAGCTGTGACTAATTGCAGACTTACCCTATTTTTTACATATGTCATGTATGATGAATGTAAAAAGAGGTGGGTTTTTTTTAATGGTGTTACAGTCCTGTCCTAACTTTTTTTTGCCCCCCCTTCCCCCCTCCGGTAGATACCCAAATAAAAGACTTCCAAAAATGCCTTATTGAATGTCACTAAAAAGAATTAAATACACAGGTGGAAAATAATTGAATTAACTGTATTTAATTCAGTTTAAATGGAAATAAAATCAATTCTTTTTTTCTTGGCTCCACACACAGTTTTTGTGGCATGGCCTGTAGCTTGTCTGCTGATCAGCATGGGAAAAAAATGGGCATCTTTTTTCCTAACTTCTCTCCCCATCAATTAAATTACATACACATATTAAAGAAAGACATCCTGAGTGGCCAAAGGCAGTATAGCTTCTATAGTTGAAGACTTCAACTTTTTTGCTCAGCTCCAGAAAAAGCAATGTTTAGGGATGTCTGCGTGAGACTGTTACAACGTCCACTCTATTCTAAGAGATATGCTGTCACTTACGGTATTTATCTGCAAAAGTCTGCCTCTGCTTCCTCCCATTAACCTGACCTTATGCTTTGAATCAGGATTTCCTGACTTCAAGAGGAGGGAAATGTTGCTAATTAAAAACCTCTCTCCTGTATCCATCTGACTGCTTATCAGTTTGTAATTGCCAGGTTAGGATAGATAATGTGCTGTTCTCCTCTTCTGATGTTGCAAAGGGAGCTAATGAGAGACAGTGAAGAATGTGGGAGGCATAATAAAAACAACCACCTTTGAATATGTGCTAAACTCTAGAATCCTGGCAACTAAAACACAGGAAAATTAGACATTCGAGTTTTGATTCACTATTGGCATTTTAATTTTACTAGAAACTGAAATTCTTTATTTTCATCATTGACTTCTTTGTATTTACTTTATTACATTAACAGATTTATTATTATGGTTCATCACATGGTCAGCCAGATGTTCAGACTGGATTTCCCACCGGCCAGTTCGCTTCCACAGAGAGGGGCTCCTCAGGGTGCCATCGGCCAAGTTATGTCGGCTGGCGACACACAGGGGGAGGGCCTTCCCTGTGGGTGCTCCTGCCCTTTGGAACGAACTGCCACCGGAAATACGTAAGATTTCTGATCTCCGTGTATTTCGCTGCGCTCTTAAAACCCTACTGTTCCGCCAGGCTGGGCTATCTTTGTGAATGATTTTAAATTGGGTGTTTTAATTAGGTTTTAATTCTGAGCCAAAATTATTTATTACTTTTAATTGGTTTTTAAATTGATGTATATATATTATGTTTAACCACCCCGAGTCCTTCGGGAGGAGGGCGGTATAGAAATTAATTAATTAATTAATTAATTAATTAATTAAATAAATGAATTTGGCATTTTTGTCCACCTATCAAGTCCTTCCTAAGGATCTGAGATATGTAGATGTGGATGTTTATGGTGTTAAAGGTATTATTATGGTTCATCACATAGTCAGCTAGATGTTCAGCATGAATTTGGGATTTTTGTCCACCTATTGAATCCTTCCCAAAGACCTAGGACTGGGATGGCAAACCTATGGCACTTGTACCACAGGTGGGCACGCAAATGTTGCCCTAGTTCAGCTCCAGGACGCATGTGCTTGCCGGCCACCTGATTTTTGGGCCTTCTGGGCCCACTGGAAGTCGGGAAACGGGCTGTTTCCGGCCTCCAGGGGGAGTGAGGAAAGCCATTTTCCCCCTCCCCAGGCTCCTAGAAAGTCTCTGGAGCCTGGGGAGGGCGAAAAACGAGCCTCCCGTGCCCACCGTGCCATCACGTGCCAAAAGTGGGGGAGTGGGGGGGGGTGTTACAGGTATTGCAGGATGTAAGCTGTTTTGAATTTTTCCCTTTGTGATTGATTGTTGGTGAATTTGTCAATGCTGATGAAGTTCAAGTGGTGCTCCACTTGTTTTGGGACTGCCCCCAGAATGCCTATTTTTATTGGTGCTACCTATGCTTTCTTTTGCCACAGTTGTTCTATTTCTATTTGCAGGTCTTTGTATCTTCTCTTCTCCAATTCTTTCTCTTATTCTTCTTATTATAATGTACAGAACAATGTGACATCACAGCTGCCAGTTCTTTAGCTGGTGTTGGCCTTCATGTGCATTGAGTTCTTCCCAAGAACCTAGAATATTGTAACGTATCAGCATGCTATATGGGTGGATCTAAGCAGTGTGGCCTTTTGTAATGCCTGTAATTGTGCATATCTTCTAGGTGCTGTCCAACATTTTTTGGCATGGCACTCAGTGTAATAATAACCATTGGGAAATTGCAGCCATTATTATTTTATCTCACTTTTTAAATTTGGTCAGTGCAAGGTGGCAAACCAGGGGTGGGTTCTACTTACCTTTACTACCAGTTCGCAACGGGGCCGCGCACACCCATGATTATAGAGCTACATAATATCACTTTAAGATATCCTGATTATGGTTTTCTACAACAATATGGTGTTTATTCCCAGATCAATAAAGAAACAATCAATTTTTTTCTGTTAATATGATAATGCTAGGATTTAAGGAAGCTTAAAATGTAATGCTTGCAAGCTCAGAAAAGTTCATTTAAATAAGGCTAGCAAACAGATTGTTTTGTTTTGTTATTTCTTTTGTTCTAATTTACTTGAAATGTGAACATTATGAAACAATGGCTATATGGATGTGGAAAGAAAATGAATTAATTTATTTTTGTGCTTCAGAACTGAAGATACATGACACTTAAAGAGGTTCCCTCCTAGGATGAACAAATTCAGAGTCTATATTAGCAAATATTAGAGAGCATCATCTTGGGGGAATATCAGCTAAATTTACCTAACGTCACTTATACTTTCTCCTTCTCGGTGGCTGTGTACATTGGGCCTAGGGAAACAGTATATAGTTGAATAAATAATGACCCAGAAAAATAATTAGGCTTGCCACTTAGAGCACCTTGGTATTCAAATTGAGAGTTGGTGTTGTGAATTTTCACTTAGAAAATGTTGAGATGAAACAAGTTGTGAAAAAATTGAGCCTGATATACTACTGTTAGAACTTGTGTTTCCCTTGATCAATTGCAACCCTAGTCTCTTAGGGCCCAAGGACATGCATATGATGACCATCACGCAATCATTTTACAATAAACAATTCTGGATACTGGCTGGCCATGTAGACAAATTCAAAACTAATGATGTATCTAATTTTCCAGAGGTTTCTCTGATTATGAAGCCAATGGCTTCAAGGAATCTATGGAATTACAAATATTTGAGAGGGGGAGGAAGAGAGAGAAAACATCTGTTGGCATATAAGAGGCGAAGTAGCGAGGAAGATAAGTTAGATCTGTTGAATCAATCATGCTTTATGAATGTATACCTCAGTATGACTTCTGCACAATGATCTCAGTTCCTGCTTAGTAGGTCAAATTGTTAAGAAAGAGAAGAAGGGGAGGGGGGGAAAGATATAGCTTTAGCCTGATTTTTATTCAAGAAATGCCCCTAAACAAATAATTTCAAAGATGGCATGTGGGGAAAATAGGATCTGCTTGTGTTTCAATGCATAAACCACAAAACTCATTTGGATCACTTAAGTTATTACAAAACAGTTGTGGTACTCATCATGGCTATCGAAATTCTTAGTCCCTGTGTTTCTTATTAAAAATGTGGAATGTCTATGTTTCACTTCATATGATATGAACCTGTGGTTTTTATATTGATACTGAAAGTGTAGACATGCAAATAATAATGACAACCAACCCTCTTTTTTGTTTTCCAGGTAGAAGTAGAACAAATCTACTTTGTTCTACTTGACATACAGGTCTATGGAGATTCACAGTCATCCAGGTCATGGCTGTCCTAAAAATGCTTTTTTTCCAAAAGAAGCTGGACTTTATTTTTTCCTTGGAGACGTTTCACTTCTCATTGGTCAGAGTTGAAGAAGCTTCTTGGATGAGAAGCGAAATGTCTTCAAGGAAAAAGCAAAGTCCAGTTGCCTTCTGGAAAAAAGCACTTTTGGAACAACAAATCTTACAATTTCTTGGCTCAGAAAAAAAAAGAAGCCAATGTGATGGGCACTAATGCCTGAGATAACAATAACAATAGTACTGCAGAAAGCATAGAATCAAAATTGGCCTTCCCCAGCCTGGTGCTTTCTAGATGTGATGCCAATGTTTTCAGCAGGAATTCCACATTGACACATGGTAGAAATATTAGTTGTGGAAAAATTATTCTTAATAATTGCTAATTTTATGGTTCTCTGGCTGCGTTATTTTAATATCTTCTAGTCTGAGATTCATTGCTTATCTTAATTATTATGAACCACTTTCATCATAAAAGATAAAACCCATATAGAGAAATATATACCAATATTTTACAGATCTACTCAACATGAGGCAGACTAAAAATGTCCATGGTTAATTACATCTTTATATAAACATATATTAAAAAGAAATTCTTTTTTATATTGCTGTTCCAGAATTATCAGAATTTAAATGGAGAGTATATTTTGGATGAACTAACAAAAAGCAATTTTAAATGATCAAATATATAGAAGGAAAAACTTCTATAGGAAAAATGAGAACTAGCAAATTTTTATAAGAATAAACTCTGCTTTCTTTTGGTATTCTTTGTGTGTGGGAGAGTGGGTATCAAGGAGTATGTGTACTAAGATGATAAATGACAAAAGCTTTACAAAGGCACTTGACCAAGTTCCTCATTAAGAACTTCCTGGAAAATATAAGAGCCATGGAATTTGAAAGAAAATGCCATAATGGGTATAAATAGTAAAGAACGTACTGTGTAGACAATGATAGAAAAGAATGGACAGTTCTCATAACAATAGAAGATTGGAAAAAGTGGGATTCTTGCAGGATTTCTACTGCTGACAAATAAAAAAAAAAAATCACCAAAGTGACCAGATTTTCAGATAACCTCAAATTATGTGCCAACTATTAACACCAAAATTATTTACATGTATTCCAGTGAGGATCTGAGATGCCAATGAATGACCATCTTGATATTCTGAAAGGTAGCACAAAAGAGGAATACAGCTGTGATGTTGAATTCCATGTGCTAATATCATGATCCCTTTATACTAATGATGGGTGGTGGTTAGTTATAAGGGTTTTCCCCTAAAAATGTTTAATCTATTAAACCAGCCTAAACATTGGTTCATGGACCAATCCCTCCCATTGGGCTGGTTGAAGCCTTCCCTGTCATTCAGACAAGAATGGAAGAAACTGTCTCAGGAACTGCCTCAGGACATTTGATTTGGTGCTTTGAAGTTGTGGGGGATGGGGGAGAACAAGCGACAGGAAGTGATGTTACTTGCATCATGGTGTCACCACATAAAAATGCCAATTGGACATCTCTAAAAATTGAGGAGACTTGCTTTCTTTCATCAATTACCAGTTGGCTTTTTGGATTCCTCTTTCCACTGAAAAAGATATGTCTTTTTCCATGCGTGAAATGAAAATAGAGCAAACAGGCAATCCAGGAACAGAACGGTCCTCTTTTTGATATCTGATCTGAAGGGAAAAAAAAAATGATGGATGATAATGGCAATTGTTGTTCCATCTTTTGGATAAACAACAAATGCATGGAGTGAATATTTTCTTTTAAATTTAACTTTTATACAAGTGTAGTAATCTTTTTTTTCCAAGTGATCCAATTACCAGAAAACATATCAAGGAGAGCAGCAAATAAATACTCCCATTTTCTGTTTTGATTTTACTTCTGAACTTTCATTCCTTTCCACAGATGGTAAACTAGTGACTTGGGAGGGGAATGGGTTGAGAGAAGGGAAAGAAAAGGGTAACCAGCACACAAATTCCTCTGGCCTCTTGTCATTCCAAACATCCGTTTTCCCCATTTTCCATTGCATTTTACCATTTAGACAAAGAAGTGAGAAATTAAATAAACATATGGCCAAATGAGCAAGAATTTGCTGTAACATTTGGCTATATCATTTGCTTGAAGCCAATAGAGAGGAAAAAACAAGAAAACCTTTGCAATTTTGAAATAGAAATAATATTTTGTTGACGGAAGAAAATTTAGAAACATTTCATAGATCTGTGAATAACTCATTAAATTCCAGAAGAAAATAATCATATTTAAAATACTCAACATTAATAAACAAGAAAAAATACATTTTGTGTGTATCATGGACTGTACAGCACTTCATAATTGATTTCAAACAAATAATTCAGAGGTTGTAGATCATGAACCCAACACCTGCCTACAACTGTTTCTGCATCTTTCCTGGAATATTACAGGTACCCTCCATCATTGCTGTGAGATCCTGGGAAAAGATGTAGCTACCTTAAAGAATTGTGGATATTTACTATATGCGTTCCCGCATACTATCTTTTTGAAACTGAATTTTGCACAGCCCTAGTATATTTGTCTTTAATATTTTAATTTATGCACATTTTCCTGTCAATCACATTTTCTAAATATTTTTAGGTTGTAAGCCACACTGCTAAATTCTAAAAAAGATAATTTTCTAGAAAAGAGACAGGATATCTCATTTAAACCTGCTAATGAAATTATTGTAAGGTGGATTGTAGCCATTTTGGATGCTGATGGCCTCACATTCTATTTGTGGCTTCTCTATTTTAAACATAAACACACAATTCAGAATATGCAAGTATCAATGTTACAGGTGAATTCTACTACCGAAATTATACTGTTCCTTGGGTGACAAGATAAGAATTAAAAGAGGTAATAGGGCTTCCCTCTCCAATCTGACATCTTCCTCCAAGTCTTCAGAGGTGCTTAATTGCAATTAATTAATTAACTGTTAATTACTTAAAGCAGTTATAGCGTTCCCAGCATTCTCCCACTGTGCTTAACCAATGAGGGATACTGAGCAATATCTTTAGGGAGGGCTATATGCTCTCAAATAGTCAAGTGAACGGTTTAATCGAAAGATAGCTCAGTTTCCCTAAGAAGGAGCTATAAATACATTTTCCCATATATTCTTATCTCATCAAAGAGAGCAAGAGAGGGTTTTGTTGCAAGAAATGTCCATCTGGGTTCAGTTCCAAGTGGGGAGAAAGACAATGGAAACATGGAGGCTGTTTGGAAAGATGGTTTAATGGTGGACAGGACCACATGGTTTGAGATCCTGGGCAATTGAGCACATGGGTGTATGTGTGAGAGAGATTTATACCCTCTCTTGGGTCCCGCCTTAGAGCTTCCTGTTCCTGTGTAAGGGCAGGTATCCTGATTGGTTGTCAGACTCCCATGGAGCCATGCAGGGATAACTTTGTAGGTTGTCTTGAGTCTCAGGCTTGGTTGAATCTTGCTGGGTGATGATGTAATGAAGAGGGTTTGGGGCAATTCCTATTATGACTGTGGGTCAATCCTACCTTTGTTGGCTCTTGGGTGAGGGTATTTGCTTATGAATAGACCTAGCCATCTCTTTATCTCTTAAGTGCTGATATCTGCTGAGGAGAGTGTGGGCTATTAAGAGTGAGTCTGCTTCCTGCCTAAAATAAAAACATGTTTCTTCATTTCTCATCCAGGGAAATATAATATTCTGCCTTTTAAATATTTCCTAGAATATTTCATTCTTCTAGGAGAAGGGTGGGTGCTAACTTTCTACAGTTTATTATTTATATGTTAAACAAATGTACATGGCCTCCTATCTTAACCAGTGTAACACTGGGCAGCAAAGACTAAAATAAAAACAACTTCAACAGCAACCAATTCAAACGCAGTGAGGCATCCTAAAAACATTTCCAACAGCATAAAATCAAAAGGTCTCAAAGAACATAACCCAAAACTCATACGTGCTATCCACAGATCTTCAAGGCCTTCCAGAAGGCTAGCATATTTGGGGATGGGTTTATTTTGGGGTAGCCAGTCAGCTGTTTCATCCCCCACTTGACTTGACTTGCAAGGCAAGTTTCAGGGGAGAAGAAAGAACCCATGAGTTCCTCTCAACTGGTGAAGTTCTTCATCCTGCTTGTCCTTCATGCGGTGTCGTGCAACATTTGGAAGGAGTGTGGGATTGTAAGAGTCTGTTATTACTGCAAGCTTCAGTTAGCGGTGTGTGATTGGCTTTGCTGGAAAATATAAAAGTATCAAGTTTTTCTTCAGGGAAATTGTTTTAATAGATAACAGCATGTTGTACAATGTTTCATCAGTAATATTTGGGCCTAAATTAAGAGCAGTTGTGGGATGGGTTGCCGATCTTTTCTTGTGATAAAAGGGAAATAGTTCAAGAAATACAGACCAGATGTTACCTTAATCCAGTCCTCATGTAACCAAAGCACACTCAGAGACAGTAATAATATTCCTTTCTACCTGGTTCTAATTTTCCTGCTCTCAAGCACCCCCTGTGAAAAATAGATTAAACCAACACACATTGTTTATGAATCACCCTCAGAAGGCTTGGAGGAGCTGGGCGTGGAACTTGCTGGATGTATGTGATGGGAGGTACGGTTATTGCCCTCCGCAGGACATTTAACAAAATGGCTCCCTTTGGCAGGGACCTTTCAAAGAATAGTCTTTGGGTGATTTACTCTCTTGCTTTCGGAGGCTGACATTCTGCTCAGCAAGCTGAACACAGTTTGAAATTTGTCATCAACTTTTTGAAGTCGGGAAACAGCTTTACCCAACATGGAAATCCTTTGAATGGATGGACTTCAGCTCCCAGAATTCTCAGGCATGGTTTTGCTGGTTGGGGTGTCTTGGGAAGTGGAGTCCAGTCATGTGAATGGTGCTTAGGTTGAAGAAAGTTGTAAATGTTTTCCTTATATCCTGTTTTCCCCAAAATAAGGCATCCCCTGATAATAAGCCCAATTGGGCTTTTAAGCGCATGGCAATAAGGCCAAGCCCTTATTTCAGGGTTCAAAAAAATATAAGACATCTCTTTTACTTATATTTTACAAAAAAATATAAGGCATCTCTTTTACTCTTTTTGACTTCTCTTCTCAAATATTTTTGACAAATATTTAAATATGACTGGAAACAGAATTAGGACATAACTTTCACTGCCGTTAGATATCTCCATTTTCCTCTTCTGCTTATACGCTGCTCACCCCACCCCACCCCAAATTAATTTTGGGAAAACACGGTATGTATTTCCCCATCCAAATTAAAACAAAATAAAACACAATAAATGACCCTCAGGTTGAGAAAGGAGGGCAAGCTTTGAAGAGAATTAATTGATCATCTGATACCATTTGATCTTCAGGCTCCTTTTGGATAAGGGAATAGTGTGCATTTCAGTCTTAAATTGCTATTGAGTGGGGCATTTGATATCTCAACAACAGAGAAGGGTTGCATTCCAAGATATTGTTGAACTTCAATTTTCCATATTTACCAAAAGTCAAACTTCCCAGGGATGTTGAAAGCTATTGTTTGGCAACATAGTGATAACAGTTATTCAACATAGACTTTGAGTAACTTATTTCACAACTTACAGATTTATATTAGATTCTACAAACAGTAATTCTTATTCATGTTGCTAATTTGGGGTGGGGTGAGCAGCATATAAGCAGAGGAGGAAAATGGTGATATCCAATTGCAGTGAAAGTTATGTTCTAATTCTGTTTAAACAGTCATGTTTAAATATTTGTCAGCTGCCCAGAAGAAAAGTCAAAAAGAGTAAAAGAGATGCACATATCACATTGTGAGAACTTACTAAACCCATTCTATGGTTTTGGTTAAGCATAATTGAGAGATAAACTACTAGGTTACAAGGTGAAGGTTAAAAAATATATAAAGAAGAGGAAAAAAGATATATGAAGGAGCACAAAAGCCCTAGTCTACTTATACTCCTTAAAAAAAGTAAAATTTGGGAAAGGGTTAGAAATGGGAAAATGGGTATAACATGGAGAGACATTTGTTTAAAGAAAGCAGCCATATTTAAAAATAGCTTTTAAAACCCCTCTGTCTTATAAAGCATTTTCTCAGCCTATTCTTTGTAACTTCTTAAACTCTGAACCAGTGTGGCAATGGGAGTTTGGTGATATGGACTTCCATAGAAGGATGCTGCAGAAGAAATAAGCAACCAATAAGATATTCGGGCCATTCAGCCATCACTCAAAGTAAATAAACTTCACTAAATAAACTTTTAATGCACTATTTAAGGCAGAAGCAAGCAATGTTTTGACTTGTTTCAGTGGTCAGAGATGGCAGCAGGCAGAACAGTGACACGATGGATGTAGCTGTAGTAAAAGGAAATAGAATTTCCATGGCTTTATTCTATTTATCTGTGTTCTATTTATTGTATTGTGCTCAGCATTTAGCAGTAGAAATGCCTTTGAGTTGTAACAGTAACAGTAACAGAGTTGGAAGGGATCTTGGAGGTTATCTAGTCCAACCCCCTGCTCATGCAGGAGACCCGTACTAGGGATTCGAACTGCCGAACTTTCTGATCGACAAGCTCAGTGTCTTAGCCACTGAGCCACCTAGTCAGAGTTTGGCTCCATGGATGCTTTCATGGATTCCAGTGGTTTCATTGATATAATCAGTTGTATCCAGAAGATGGGCACCATTTTGCTGTTTAGACTCATCCTGTGAACAACAAATCATGCAGATTTCTTCACTTCAGTGCAGAGGCGGTGGAGCATTGCCTTTTTTCAGGATGTTTTTCAGCTTCCCAGTCGGGGGTGGGTTCTAAAATTTTTTACTACCGATTCTGTGGGCATGGCTTATTTTGTGGGCATGGCTTGATGGTCATGTGACAATTATTTAGGATTTAGCAGAGGTACTGGTCTACCAGGTTTTTAACTGCTTGCAGAGCTGTACCGATTTACCCATTTATTTTTTGCAGGCACTGGTCTACCCATTTATTTTTGCAGGCACTGATCTATTAATGTATTTTTGCAGGCACTGATCTACTCATGTATTTTTGCAGGCACTGATCTACTCATGTATTTTTGCAGGCACTGGTCTACTCATTTGTTTTCTTTTAACACTGACCAGGTGGCCCTTTGAAGCCCCACGGCAAGAGTTTAAACAGTTTTTTTCCCTCTAGCCATAAGCTGGGACTCAGGAGGCAGCAATAGATTGGGGGTGGGGCCAAATAAAAGGTAAGAATAACACGGGGGGTGGGTGGAGGGGCATGGGGGGAGGGGGGGCAGAACCGGTTTGGTGACATCATATCGTCACCACTACCGGCTTGGGAGAACTGGGCCGAACCGGGAGGAACTCAGCACTGTTCCAAGTCTAGTTTGTAACCCTGGGATTTTTCAGTGATTTCCCCATCCAAGTGTTCCCCATCCAAGTGTTAGCCAGACCCAGCCTTACTTAGCTTCTAAGCCCACAGAAGAACTTCCAGGTATTGCCACCTGTTGAGACAAAACAGAAACTAGCCAACCAGATTCGGTCTAGCCAGTGTGGTTCAGTATGTGAGTTGAATCTAGGCCAGTGATGGCTAACCTTTTTGCCATCAGGTGCCAGGAAGGGGGTGGGTGGGGATTGAGTGCGTGCGTGCCCACACCCATAATTCTATGTGCCCCGACTCCGTGCATGCGACTCCCCCACTCCCCCCGCTCCTGGCACGCGATGGCCTGGTAGGCCCGTTTTTCTTTCTTACCTGGCTCCAGGGCCTCTCTAGGAGTCTGGGGAGGGTGAAAACGGCCTTCCCCACCTGCCCAGAGCTCCTCCGGAGGCTGAAAACGGCCCATTTAACAACTTCCGGTCCCACCTTCAGCCTCCAGTGGACCTCGGGGTGTGTGTGGGAAAGGCCGTTTTCGCCCTCCCTAGACTCCTAGAAAGGCCCTGGAGCCAGGTGAGAAAGAAAAATGGGCCTTCCCCACACCCCCAGGCCCTCTGGAGGCAGGAAACAGCCTGTTTCCCTACTTCCCTACTTCTGGTGGGCCCAGAAGACCCAAAAATCAGATGGCCGGCGTGCACATGCGCACCGGAGCTGAGCTCGCATGCCCACTGATATGGCTACGTGTGCCACCTGTGGCACACGTGCCATAGGTTCGCCATCACAGATCTAGGCTATAGACGAAATGTGTTATTAGCCATGGATAAGCTGGTCATGAAAATGCAGCTTTTGTTTCTTTGGGGGTGGGGAACTGTTTTTTTGGGGCATAGAAGCTAAAGTAAGTTTTACTGTTTGGGATGTTTCCATACCCAATAGTTAGAAATCATGCTATCATTTATTGGTGCAATTGGAGGGTAAGTAGGGAAGAGTTGTGCTCTGGGGTTAAGAATGTGTACTTTATATTTCTGCTCTCCTAAAACTTTTGTGTAGTTGTGAAAAAAATAACATGTCCATGTAATCACCAGGAATCAAGCTTTAGTCAAGGGAGTCTTCACTTTATGCGTGAGTTTACTAGGAAGTTATACTAGGAACTATTTACTAGGTGAATTTAACCCTGAAAACAGTATATAGTATGGGTGGTAAAGGGGTGTGTAGGTTAAGAGCAAAAACAAGTTATTAACAATGACAGAAGACCTTTGATTTCCTGGCTCAAATTTTCTTTTAATTTTTTTTACCATATAAAACTGGGGAAAAAAATGTAAAGTCTCTCTCATTGGACTATTTAGTAACCTATTAGTGCATTTATCTTTTTATCGTTTGACAGGTGGAAGTAGTAGTCCGACCTTTTCTTTTTAATTATAAGGGATTCCAGATGTAGAAAGGAACATAAATTAAAAGCAGACTGACCTGTGTAGCTTTTCAAAGTAAGCCAAATGTCAAGGTATCTGCTTTTCATTTCAGAATGTTATTAAAGCTATTACTAAGAGAGCCATATTGCAAGCTCTGCCCCAGTAATCAACACCTTGAAAGCAATGCTGCAGATTTACAGTGTGCTGAAAAGAAAATTTGTCTTCAAGGATGACCTTGATTGGTCATTTTCATAAAAAGCAGTCCTTGAATCTGGAAAAGGCGGCTTTGTTACCTTTAATAGGTATTTACTTCTTTCGTTTCTTGCCCTCTTTGTATGAAAATTCACTTCTGATATACATACAGACATGGACATAAGATTTTTTTTAAAAAAGGAAGATATAAATTAATACAGACTAATATAAGAAAATAGAAAAACAGAAAAAACTAAAACTGCAAGGAAGAAAAAAAGAATAGAAAAGAAAGAAAAAAGATCAAAAAATAACTTCTCATCTTTTTTTTACAGCAGTTATAAGTACAATGAGAAATTTACTCTATGGTTACAACATCTCTCTTCTCTCAATTAGACATATCTCTAATAAATATTTCTTTAGCATCTGCTACTCTATAATGTCCACAGAGGAGAGATCTCCAATTGAAAGCCGTGTTCTAGATAAGCAAGCAAGTAGGCTCTGATTATCTGTACTTGAGACGGTTGTAGGACAGGAAAGCTTCATAGCCAGATCTGGATTTTGTATTGGTTTTGGATGCATGATAGAATATTCTTCCTTCTTTGAGTAGAGGTTATGTTCCCGTCCATTTGCTTGAATAGAGGCAAATAGAGCTTTCTAGGCCGAAGATCCTGGCATCAGGGTTCAATAATCCCTTGCACCTTGAGATAAGGATGGAAAAGTCCTTGCCATGAGCAGCAGATTAAGCCACATTTAATCTGATTACAAAATCAATTATTGTTTCTTTCTTATTTGATTTATATGGTTATATGTCATTTCATCAATTACAGTTTTGGACAGTAAATATAAGATTAAAAAATCAACAGATGGTATTTTATTAAAGAGCTTTCCAACCTGGAACTAAGGAGAAGAAGTGAGAACAATTAATCAAAGGAACAGCTTGCCTTTCTGAGTTGTGGGTGCTCCATTGCTGGGACAAGAAAAGGTTGGGCGATCATTTGTCTGGGATGGTATACGGATTCAGGGGTGGGCTTCAAAAATTTTAACAAAGAGTTCTCTGCTTGGTTGCTGGGTGGGCGTGGCAATGGTGGGGGGTGGCCTAGTTGGCCTCCACCACAGTGGGGGGGTTCTGGAGGCCCACTTCCAGTAGGTCTGTTTTTCACCCTCCCTGAGCCTCCGTGTGTGCCCTGCACTCACCTGCATCCAAAATGGATTGTGTGGGGACTCATGACAGGGGCAGGGTGGGGTGGGCAGGGCCAGCCAGGAGTGGGATTTGGGGGTTCTCCGAACTGCACAGAATCTTAGCTAGAGGTTCTCCTGAAGCCCTGCAAACCCCCAGCAGCCCACCCCTGTACTGATTCCTGCCTTTGACAGGGTGTTGGATAAGAAGACCTCTAAGGTCTCTTCAAGCCCTATGATTCCACAGTATGAATCCTGAGACATTGGGGTTTTAAAAAGTAGGCACTGCAATAATGAAGGCATACCAGATGTCACTGTTTAATAAATAGGCCCTGGAACATGCCCAGCCTTGCCTTGCCCTAACCCTAACCCTTGTCAGATCTAGATTTTCTAGATTTCCACAATACATTGAACCATAAATTAATTAAATATGCCACTTTCTGATAACGTGCTGTATCACAAGATTAACATGTTATGTGGACATGGCTATAGTTTTGTAAGTGCGCTATCGAAGCATATTGAATGACATACAGTCTGTGTAGCTACACTTAGTATACTTAACTAAGTTGACCAGCAAAAGTTAATTTCCTGAGTTCTAGTAATTCACCAATTTACTTTGTCCATAAAATATTGGCCAATTGACTGATTGATTATGTGCTATAATGGCAGTGTCAGATTTTAGGGATCTCATTGGTAAATTTTCTCCAGGATGGTCTGTCTCCAACTAGATTCTTCAGGTTATCTAACCGTATATCCCAGAAATTCTTGGCTTTGTGCTCATGAAATTTTTTTTTTTTAAATTTCACTAGAGGTTATTTTCAGGAACAGAAATAATAATTCACATGTTGAGTATATGGACTGGGTGATCAAGATCAAGCATGAAGGACGTGCAAAGAGGCCAGTCTCAGCTGTAAATCAATGTGGGTAAAAATTTTAAAGCGCTGCTAAATACAAAAGCCCTAATCACCAGTAGATCTGTTTTATTTTATTTTATTTGTTTTGTTTTATTTATCATATATCTGCTAAGAGCATGAATGGTATCATATCTACTTGACCTTTATTTGCCAATTGCTAAAATCAGCACAACACAAATAGTACTGCTCCAAATTTATGTTCCTTTATGCTATTTATTTATTTAAATTATTTCAATGTCCATCCATAGTATAGTGCGTCTGGGCAGCTAACAACAGTACCTAAATACTGACACTATCAAAGTCAAAACAATAACTTAAATATCTATCACCAAAAGAAGTATAATAATTGATTAGCCATTCTCCCCCACCCCCTCTGCTGATTGGATGAAGAAAGGCCATCCCTTCCTAAAACATACCAAGTCACCAACACACACAGGAATTTCCTACAGTTCAGGGTTCTCAGAATTTTTTTGCAAAATTACCAAACTGTAAACTAAAATCCAAGCCTCCTTATGTTCCCTTCTGCTTTTTCAAGGGAGGGAGAAAAAAAAAAAAGACTTCATCTATAATACTGAAGAAAAGATATACCACCTCTTTTACCAGAACACAAACATGGGATACCTGTGCGAAGGTATCAGTGTGGGAGTGTATTCATTGTGAGCAACAACTCTTTTTAAAGGAAAACTTTCCAGCAAAATGCTTCCTTCCTTGTTCCTTGCCATCCCTCTTTTGTTCTTGCAAGAGGTTAACTGTATTTGCACAGAAATGCTTGTACCGAAGATTTGCCTGGCCTTTCTCACCCAATTCTTCCCCACTCTTCCCCCTCCTTGCCCCTGCCCCAGTCTCTCCTCCCCCTCCAGCTGAAGCGAAGTAACAAGCAAAATCCTGAGACTTCTCTTGGCTTTCCTCTTGCTGAGCTTGTGGCCTTTTTGAACTGCCATCTGCAGATTCCGTTGATGCACTGACTGGGCCAGACTGTGAAGGAAATAACGTGATTTAGATCAAGTGCTTGGGAAGGCAGTTCATGAGAAACACTTGAGCTAAGCTGTTGCCACTCAGGATGCGCCCTGGGGAGAAGGGTTGCGTTTCAGGTCATGCTCCTGACTTGTGTGAGGGCAGGCACAAAGCAGCGTTTGGTGGAGCCAGGCTGCGTTGGGGAAGGGAGGGGGGAGAGGGGCGAAGGGGGGTGGGTGGGTGAGGAAGGGATGGGGGGTGGGAAAGAGGAGAAAAAGATTATGAAACCATAGAAGTGAATCTGCCAAATTAACTTCTCACCCTCTCAATCACACTCTGGAGGATAAACCCCCAAACTTTTTGCCTTTAGAACCAAGCTTGTTTTACACTAGTCAGTTCATTCCCTTCATTTATCATGACAGCCAACTATCATTCCAATTATTTTTTTGGGTGGGAGGAAAAATTGGGGAAGGAAACGTAGGGCAAAATAACCGTTATTTATTTCTTCCCTATTTGGGCCAAAATCATCATTTGCATGATTCTTTCAACCACTGCTTAAGTGTCAGGACCTCTCTGGCAAGGTCCTGCACATAAGTAGGGGACTGCAATGAACTCCTGGCTTCAATTTTCTGACATAATGTAAGCAAACTAAAGTTAACAGAAAATTCAGGTTGGATAGGAGCCTATCAGGATCAGAAAAAAAAAATCCATTTGTATTTGGAGGTGATTTGGATTTGTATCCTTTTAGCTGCTGAAATGTGCTACAGGAAGCCTTCAATTCAGAAGCAGAGGAATACTCAAAATGTTATATTCTCAGAGAAATGGGAAACCAATACCAGTCATTTTCTAAGGAGAAAAGACCTTGCTTTTCTGTTATACAGGCATGCTTTGTGTACAGAATACATCCCTCAACCTAACTATTTCAGCCTTTTCTTCCGAAGACTGTAGATAGCTGCCTGTCCCATTTCCCATTTCCAAGACAGTCTTGGAAATGGCATAATAAACTCCATTCTAGCAATACATGGATTAAAAATGTTAAACTGGGAGTCTGATAGTAATGGCTGTTTATGAAATCCATTGAGGAAATGTGATAGATTGTGTCCGTGGCCAGAACTATATTGGGAGGAGGAGGAGGAGGAATAAAACAGGATCAGCTAGTCATAACTTTCAGCTGCTTCCTTGGTGGGCCAGAAAAGAGATGAAGACAACAACACGAGGATATGTCCTCTGAGATAGTTTGCTGGACATCTTTGTGCCACCATTAATGAGAGGTCATGATAGTTCTATGCCAGAAGTGTTTTTGTGATATAATTTTTTTTTTTTTAATTTGATTTATATGCCGCCCTTCTCCAGAGACTCAGGGCGGCTTACAATGCGTTACAATGCGTTAAGCAATAGCCTTCATTCTTTTGTATGTTTTATACAAAGTCAGCTTATTGCCCCCACAAACTGGGTCCTCATTGGTCCTATATTGGTCCTATATTTTGTGTTGGATATCTTAGAAATAAGATTGTAAATTAAATAACAAAAATGTAAACATCTGGCCAATTCATAGAATTGGAAGTTTAGTTTATATTGTGATTCTTTATAATTTCTATGTGGAGTCCAAATTAGAAAAGGAGGCAAAAGCAGCAACAGGGAACTTTGTCAGACTGATATGTTTGTGACGATGGGATTAAGATTAATATTTGGGGTAGTTTTAATTCAGATAATGGATTATGATTTTCAGCATTATGATTTTCAGCATTTCGTTTGAAATAGTGTATTTAGAGACTGGAACTGCTGACATCTCCTTCCTTGGAGAACAATGATAAAATCCAGTCCTTTCTCTGCTTCCTTTATTTCTTGCAGCCTGGCAAATAGAATGCCATTTCTTTGCAACTTCTCAAGATCAAAAGTTATGGGGCTCTTTTATACGCCTCCATTTTTTCTCTCTCTATTCCCCCCTCCCTTCAGATTGTTTGCAAGGAGGCTATTATAATGATCAAAATAGTGGGGCTCTCTCCTCACAAATTACATTTAGTTCTTCAATGGGTGGTACAGAATTTAAGAGACATGTTTGTCCCTCAGACTTCAAAACAAGCTTATATTAGAAACACATTGCTGGAATAGTTCTTAGCTAACATTTATATTACTTTAGTTACCAAATCCAACAAATCCTAGGGACTTGGCAGTGAAGAGTATAATATATTAGGCATTAAGGTGGTATATGTATGTGTGTCTATAAATATACAAGCTTTGGTGCACTTGCAAGGAAATAACTATGTGATTCTTGTGTGTTGGCTTCCAGAGCAGGAAGATTCCCACCCATTTTTCCTCTGCATGCCATCTTAGCTTTTTGGTGTTTTGATTTCAGTTTATGGGAATAATTTGGATTACTGTACTGGTTTGTGGCACTGAGTCTCTGGTATCACAAGTGTGCATAGAAATACAGCAGAAGCAATCACTCCATGAATTAAGAAAGGGTAAGATTCATCTTGGGGAGAAGCAAGGACATTTAATTGCATGGACAATCATTAAGAATATTTATCTGGTAATATGTTAGACCCCTTTGGTTTGGATTACTGCAATGGATCTGCATGGGCTGCCCTTGAAGAGGGTGTGGAAGCTGCAGCAGGTCCAGAATGAAGTGGTTTGAGCAACTCATGGTTCAATATTCAAATAACAATGCTGCTCTATGAGTGCATTGGCTCCTAGTGGGCTTCTAGACGTGGTTGAAGATGCTGGTTAAAGCTATGAAGCTCCACATGGCACATCTTTTACTTTGGATCTTCAGGGCTGCCAACCAGGCTATTTGTGGGATTGCCTTTGTCTTTGCTTAGCCCTCCAGATCTGATAGGAATGGCATGCTTTGAGTCTCTTCTATCCAGCAATGTCATCTTGCTGGAGTTGTGTCTACTTTGTAGCAGTACATGTCCTATGGAATAGCATCCTCCTGGAGATTTGTAAGGCTTATAACCTGTGAGCCCTCTCTAAGAGAGTCACAACCTGGCTGTTCCAGAACCAGAATATTAAGCAAGCTGTGGTGATTGCTTAGTTTTGGTTTTATTGCTGCTTTTAATA
Organism: Pantherophis guttatus; assembly: GCF_059756535.1. Classification (NCBI taxonomy): domain Eukaryota; kingdom Metazoa; phylum Chordata; class Lepidosauria; order Squamata; family Colubridae; genus Pantherophis; species Pantherophis guttatus. Next base: position 29,780,298 of record NC_142063.1, on the reverse strand, counting down.
GTGAATTGTGAATGATTTTCTTTAGACCTGAGGCCAATAAAATAATTACTAGTTGTTCAAGTCTATTGTTGCCTAGTCTTAACTTCTTGTACATCACCCAAAGATGAATGGCCATATAAACTGAATAAACTAATAAGCAAACAAATCTGTTGAGTCCACTGCAGGGCTACATAATCTGGGTCCTGGGGTCCTGGACTTGAAAGTCTTAAGAATAGCCCCCAAAACACATTGAAAAAGTCAAGTGCAGCCTTCTATTAAATTGGAGGAGGAAATGTCAAAAACCTGTGTTATGCTGATGATCCTACTCTTGCCCTACCCTGAAAATGGTATCAGTTTGTGGCCTGTTGGGAACTGGTCTGCGCAAGCTGGGGGCAAACGTACAAAGTTCCAAGAAATAGAGTCTATCACACTTCTTGGGGGTGGGTGGGTGGAGAACAGGCCCAGACATAAAACTCAGTTAATAGAGCCTTGCAAAAGCCCAGCAGGCCAGCAGGATTAGGGTTAATCTAAGAACAGGTGGAATGACCTTCCAAATTCAATGCAAGAAAAGTTCTTCCTCCTGGGCCCTGCCAGTTGATAGTCCTTAGCTGATGGGACTTGGAGTATACCCATCCTGCTAGACCAGGTGGGAAGAGTAGAAATAACGGGGGAGATACACTCCTGTAGATAGCCTGGTCCCAAGCCACAAAGAGCTTTAACTATCAGCACCTTGAATTATATTTGGAAACATAGTAGAAGTCAATTCAACTCACAGAGTGGTGGAGTGACATATTGTCAGCCCTCCCAGATAAACCAGATAGGAAACATGACTAGATGAGCTAGTTCTACTTTATTAGATTATATTACCAGAATCTTGCAATCTGAATGTACAAAGTTCCTGCCACCACTTTTAACAGCATGGTGGCTCCTTCCTAAATTTCTTCCCCTGACTTTAATCCATTGGGGGTTCCTGCATCTCTTTTCTGATTTTTTCCTGGGCAGCATCTTTTCCCCTTGTCCCCCAAAATGACCCACATTCCATTACACGTGCACCCAAACCCCAATGCCACTAAGTGCCCCACTGGCACTTTCTGCACCAGCTGAAATTTCCAAATGCTCTTCAAAGGCAGCCCCATTTAGAAGTGGTTGCAATAGTCCAATCTGGAGATCACAAGGGCATAAAGGACCCTAAGCACGTCCACTGGTCCAGGATGGGCACAACAGATGCAAAACCCAAAGCCCTCTAAGCCACAATTGCCCACTTCTTCTCAGGCAGAAGCTGTGAATATAAAAGGACCTTCTGATTATGCTCCAGATTTGTCTGGGGCAGTTCCATCCCATCCAGGTTCATAGAAGATCTCCAGAACGGAAGGTTTAAAAGCCCTAAACCACTTGGTCTTGCTTGGATTGAGCTGAACCTGTTGTGCCACATGAAGTGCCCCCAAAGTCTCCAGGCATCACTCTGTGGCATCACTTAGGCAATCTTTTTTTCACTTTAAAAAACAATAGCAATAGCAATAGAACTTAGACATATACAATGCTTCCCAGTACTTTACAGCCCTCTCTAAGTGGTTTACAGAGTCAGCATATTGCCCCCAACCATCTGGGTCCTCATTTTACCCACCTCGGAAGGATGGAAGGCTGAATCACCCTTGAGCCTGGTGAGATTCGAACTGTTGAACTTCTGGCAGCTGGCAGTCAGCAGAAGTAGCCTGCAGTACAGCATTCTAACCACTGCACCACCAGGGCTCCTCCTCCCAAAAAATGAAAAATGTTTTATTACTTCCTATTTTATTTGTTTTAAAAAATAGAAAAGGAACAAAACACAAAAATAATTATGATAGGAATACATATGTTTGTCAAAGAGGAAAAAAAACACATAGAAATTGCTTTGAAAAGTGAAAGCATATAACAAAAGAATTTTTTTTAGTATGATACATCATTTTAACAGTAGTGCTTTATTCCACTTATTTTCTTAACATCTGCATTTGGTCTTGATTTATTGATAACAAACATCTATAAAGGCTATCAGTATGTTTTTTTTTTAAAAGGATTTAACAAGTTCTAGTGCCGTGATGGCGAACCTATGGCATGCGGGCCACAGGTGACACGCAGCACCCTCTCTATGGGCACATGAGGTGCCGCCCTAGTTCAGCTTCACTGCGCATCTGCACACGCCTCCCACCAGCTACCTGGTCATCGGGTCTCTGCCGCGCATGCACAGGAGTGGGGGCATGTGTGGGGGTGGGCGCATGTGGGGGTTGGGGCTTATGGGGGCCCCGTGTGCACATGTGCAGGCGCAGGGCGTGTTCAGCGGGATGTGTGCACATGCACAGGGGCCAGGGTGCATATGCAAGGGCTGCATGTGCATTGCATTTTGGGGGTTTGGGCGCACACATTCATGTGCACTCACACACTTTGGGCACGCGCTCCGGAAAAGGTTAGCCATCACTGTTCTAGTACCTCAGGTGCCTGAGAAACTGAAAATGCTGCTGGTCCAAACAATTTTGTTGTTTTCAATGTTCTTAAAGTATTCCTAATGAAAAACCTTTGATGATCTATGGCAAATCACCCAGATATGATCCATATACCGTATGCATGCATATACTTTATATATGTGTGAAGGTCAGATTTTTCACCATGTAAAATTCATAGACAATCTGTTTCTTTGATCCAGGTGACTTTCTTATTTCAACTCTTTTTCCCCAGGCAGCAAAAGCTTTAAATATTGGGTTGCCCAAATGTTATGTAGTGTATATGTGTGTGCGAAGCCACCGAGGGACATTCTTTTGAACAGAGAATAGAAGTAGAAATATCTCTGCTTTAAATTACCTCCTTCTTAAGTGGCTTCCTTTCTTTTATAAGTATTGTTTATTACACATGTCAGCATCTGAGGCATTTTCTGCTTTTCATTTACATATGATATTTGAGGCATATACTTAAAAAAAACAGTAGTTCTGGAAATATAATTGAAATGTTCTCACAATGGGGAGGGGTATTGTTGAATGCACAAGTGGATTGGAATCATATATGTTAGAATCATCCCTGACTTACATACATTTGTGGGAAACGTGGAACAAAAATTACAGGTCTATAGTAGCATTTATATGCCTAAAAGATACAGGAAATGACCAATTGTTCTCCACAAGGAAGAATTTGGATAGTGGTGCAGCCAGGAGCAGACTTCAAAGAGGAAATCCGTGGTCCAACTCGGAATAGTTATGAGGGCCTCCAAACTAAGCTGAACTGATTTGCCCTGTTTTGAAGTAAGTAAAGTAACATACATTATCATTTAAATAACATCTTAGCACTACCCTAAAAGTTTTGCCTCCAAATCTCAAATTACCCAACTGCAATCTGCATTTGTACTGCAAATTAAGATGACGGGATGAAGTAGAAGCAGAAGTTGAGAGAAGCAGAATTTGCTTCTCATGGTTTTGCTCTTTATGTTCTCCCTCTGCTCAAAGGAGGTGGGGGGGGGGGGAGAAGGATCCAGGAGAAGGGCTGCTGCAGCTGTTAACATATTCAGCAAATGAGTGAGCAGTAACAAGTTGATACTGATAGCAGAATTCAGGAGGAAGAAATAAAGATAGGTATTCTCCAAGAACAACAGAAGACCTCTGAAGACAGTTCTACAGAGAAATTATTGAGTCTGTCATCTGCACCTCTATAACTGTCTGGTTTGGTTCTGCAACCCAACAAGACAGACACCATCTTCAGAGGATAATTAGAACTGCAGAAAAAACCATTGCTACCAACCTGCCTTCCATTGAGGACCTGTATACTACATGAGTCAAAAAGAGGGCTGTGAAAATATTTACAGACCCCTTGCATCCTGGACATAAACTTTTTCAACTCCTACCCTCAAAACGACAGTATAGAGGCCTCACCAGCGGCCTTGAAAGAGGCGGTGGTGAGGCCTCTCCTCAAGAAGCCGTCCCTGGATCCGGCAATATTGGCCAACTACCGTCCTGTCTCCAACCTTCGTTTTATGGCGAAGGTTGTTGAGAGTGTGGTCGCGCGACAGTTTCCGCAATTCCTGGAGGAAACATCCTATCTGGATCCGTTCCAGTCGGGTTTCAGCCTGGGCACAGCACGGAAACGGCATTGGTCACGTTGGTTGATGATCTCTGGAGGGCTCGGGACAGGGGTTGCTCCTCTGTTCTGGTCTTGTTAGATCTCTCAGCGGCTTTTGATACCATCGACCATGGTATCATGCTGCACCGGTTGGAAGAGTTGGGGATGGGGGGCACCGTGTTACGGTGGTTCTCCTCCTTTCTCTCCGACTGGTCGCAGTTCGTGTTGGCAGGGGGGCAGAGGTCGACCTCGAGGACTCTTATATGTGGAGTGCCTCAGGGGTCGGTCCTCTCGCCCCTCCTGTTCAACATTTATGTGAAGCCGCTGGGCGAGATCATCCGTGGCTTTGGGGTGAGATACCATCAGTACGCTGATGACACTCAGCTGTACATCTCCACCCCAGGCCACCCCAACGATGCCCTTGAAGTGATGTCCCAGTGCCTGGAGGCTGTACGGATCTGGATGGGGAGGAACAGGCTCAAGCTCAACCCTTCCAAGACTGAGTGGCTGTGGTTCCCGGCATCCCGATATAGTCAGTTGACTCCATCACTGACTATTGGGGGCGAGTCTTTGGCCCCCACAGAAAGGGCTCGCAATCTGGGAGTCCTCCTGGATACGCAGCTGTCCTTGGAGGAACATCTGACGGCTGTAACCAGGGGGACCTTTTGTCAGGTTCGCCTGATCCGCCAGTTGCGGCCCTTTCTTGATCGGGATTCCCTGTGCACAGTCACTCATGCCCTCGTAACCTCTCGCCTTGATTACTGCAATGCTCTCTACATGGGGCTCCCCTTGAAGAGCACCCGGAGGCTCCAACTGGTCCAGAACGCAGCAGCGCGGGTAGTGACGGGAGCAGCGCGGCGCTCCCATGTAACACTGCTCCTGCATGAACTGCACTGGCTCCCGGTGGTCTTCCGGGTGCGCTTCAAGGTGTTGGTTATCACCTTTAAAGTGCTCCATGGCATAGGGCCTAGCTATCTTCGAGACCGCCTGCTGCCACCGACGACCTTCCATTGACCCGTGCGCTCCCACAGAGAGGGCCTCCTCGGGATGCCATCAGCCAAACAATGCAGGCTGGTGACCCCCAGGAGGAGGGCCTTCTCTGTGGGGGCACCTACCCTCTGGAATCAGCTGCCCCCAGAGATAAGGAGAATCCATGACCTCAGTGCCTTCCGCCGTGCCCTTAAAACCTTCTTTTTCCAACAAGCCGGGCTGGCCTAATTCTTTTTAAGTGTTTTTAATTGTTTTGTTTATCGTTTTAATTAATGGGGCCAAATTTATATATATTTTTTTAACTGTATTTTAATATTTGTATTTGATGTTTTTATTTGGCTGTTCACCGCCCTGAGTCCTCAGGGGGAAGGGCGGTATACAAATTTAAAATAAAATAAAAATAAAATAAAATAAAACAAGTAGATACAAGAACAGTTTTTTCCCAAATGCCATCACTCTGCTAAACAAATAATTCCCTCAACACTGTCAAACTATTTACTAAGTCTGCACTACTATTAATCTTCTCATCATTCCCACCACCCATCTCCTTCCACTTGTGACTGTATGACTGTAACTTTGTTGCTTGTATCCTTACGATTTATATTGCTATTGTTTCCTGATTGCTTATTTGCACCCTATGACTATCATTAAGTGTTGTATCTTATGATTCTTGACGAATGTATCTTTTCTTTTTATGTACACTGAGAGCATATGCACCAACACAAATTCCTTGTGTGTCCAATTACACTTGTCCAATAAAAAAATCTATTCTATTCTATTCTATTCTATCACAGAATCTCTGCAATGAATGAAGAAAAATACACGTGTCACTGTCCCAGGATAAAGTTGTAGGATCCAATCTGGCTCGGTCATTGGGACTTTTTTTTTTTTTAATTTGATTTATATGCCGCCCTTCTCCGAAGACTCAGGGCGGCTTACAATGTGCTCAGCAACTGAGGTTTAGTCTTCTCTCACACACTCTGGTGAGAGAGAAGTTCTCTGAGGATGGGTTCTAGCCCAACTCTTAAAGCTTGGAAGACTAAACCTCTGGTCTCAGTGACCGACCCTGATTGGATCCTGCAATCTATACAATATTGAATGGGAGCTGCCTCTGAACTTATGCAAAACGGATGTTTGTTACTGTGCAATGCCCATGATCTCCCCACCTGTTTGGAAGTTGAGGAGCAGAATTGTTCTTCTGAGTGTATTTCGTCTGCCTTTTCCTGAGTGACAGATTAATAATGGATTTTGCATCTGGATGATCAGTTTTATCTTCCACTTCTGGTGGTTTCAGAATTTATATTAATGGCAATGTGGAGGAGAAGCTTCAGTGACAATGTCAATGGGATGAATGAATGAGAACTTGGGAAATGCCAGTTGTATGAGATTTTGGAGCTGGAGGCCAGCAGGCAGAGTGAGAAACAGAGCTGTACAAGAAACATGGTGTTTGCTCCTGTGCAGCTGTCATCATTTCTGAAATGAGGACTGGAATTGACAGAACTGACTACATGCTCTCCATCATTGCTGGTGCAATTGTACTGCTTCAGTCACAGAATTTTACATGGGGTAGGACATCATATCTCCTTCAAACTCTCATAAATTCTTCAGTCTTGCCTTCCAAGGGAAAAAAAAAACACCCTTTCCCAAACATATTCCATGGCATTGTTGAGTAGTATTCTTCACCCATTCCATGCTTGTCTAATTAGCAATGACTTAGACTAACTTAATTGTCACTGAATGTACACTAATCGGCATACGTTAAAATGAAATTTTGTTGCATACAGCTCTCAAAGGGTCTCCACCTCCAATATATACTACATAAACATGACAAAACAAACAAACATACAAGAATAAATAAATAAAAATTATGCATATACCCGCACATATTATATGACATGGAGAAACAACACAGTCTAGTTTGGATGTATACATGTACATGGCGAGATAAATGAATCTTGCAAGTTTACCAGACGGATGGCATAGGGAACAAAGCTGTTACAGAATCTGGTAGTCCTGCTAGGAATACTTTGAAACCTCCTCCCAGAGGGGAGCAACAGAAACAGACCGGGAAGTGGGCGTGTGGGGTCTCTAACTCTAAGGCCTTATTAAGTAGTGTTCTTCACTCATCCATGCTTGTCTAATTAGGAAGGTTTAGTGTTTATCTTCCATTGGTCAAGACAAAAAAACTCCCGCTTCAAAGTTTGGCATTACAAACAATATTGGACAATGACTCAATGAAAGGCAATATTTCTATGTCTACATGAAAGAACTTTTGCCCCATTTTGCACCTGAAATCTACCCTGATGCTAGGGAATACCACTAGATGGCACTCCCTAACTCCCTTTGACAAAAACCGGGGGAGGGAAAAAAATGTTCAAAATGCCCCAAATAGCTCAAGAGTGTGTATCTCACATCAGATGACATTTTAAAAAGTTATTTAATTTTTAATTGATTTATATTAATTGGTTTACCAGCAGTATTGCAAGAAATAGACTCTACTGTCTGAAAATGTTGCTGATCTTAATTAATGTAATTGTTACAATATGATGATGATTGATGGTGTTGATAATAAAATCAATTCAAATTAATCTTATTTCCAAGAAATTAATAATCTGGATTTCAGTAGAAAGTGAAACCAACAACTGAAAGTTATGAATACACACACACACACACACACACAATGAATGTGTCAGGCCTGGAAGCCATCTTTTGCATTGGATCTTCAGGCCTGCCACATTTACTACTGTGGGAAACTGGGAAGGGGGATTGTATGGAGCAAGGGCAGGGGTGGGTTCTAATTTTTTTTACTACCGGTTCTGTGGGTGTGGCTTATTTTGTGGGTGTGGCTTGGAGGTCATGTGATTAGGTGGGCGTGGCTAGCTGGTCAGAGTGATTTCTGGAAGGTCCTCGCACTTACGACACGACTCATTTATTTGCTTTTAACACTGATCAGCTGTAGGACAGCCCTTTGAAGCCCCACAGCAAGAGTTTAAACAGTTTTTTTCCCTCTAGTCATCAGCTGAGACTCAGGAGGCAGCAATAGATTGGGGGTGGGACCAAATAAAAGGTAAGAATAACGTGGGGGGATGGGGGGGAGGGCAGGGGGGAGAACCGGTTCGGTGACATCATATCGTCACCGCTACCGGCTCGGCCGAACCGGACCGAACCAGGAGGAACCCACCACTGAGCAAGGGTGATATATAGTCATAATAACATTCCTTTCTCAGAGAGTCAAGGACTTCTTGCCCTGCACCTGGAGAGCTGGAACTGGGGGGCGTCTCTAGTTGGGATGGTCGATTGATTGGACCATGTGATGGACATGTGGGTGCTGGGCAGGGACTTGGACTTTCCTTTGGGTAGGGAAAACCCGGAAGCTTTCAGATTTGGGTTTTCCCAGATGTTCCAATATGACATCTCTAATAAAATGGAACTTTGAGGAACTTCAAGCCTTGGAATCTTTTTTTTGTTGGGGTAGCGATGGAGGCGGGTGGTTCGGAGAACCGGTAGCAAAAATCCCTGCCCCCCCCATTGCCCAGCTGAGCCGCGCAATCATCAGAGGCTTTTTTTTTATTTTTAAAAGCATTTTTTCTACAACCTCTTCGGCCGAAGAGGTTATAGAAAAAATGCTTTTAAAAGTAAAAACAAAGCCTCTGCCGATCAGGCAAGTCAGCTGGGATCGTCAGAGGCTTTAAAAGCATTTTTTTAAACAACCTCTTCAGCCGAAGAGTATTGGGAGACTCCCAATAGGCAGCAAAATGCTTGCTTGCTGTCTGAAAAAGCCTAGGATAGTGGATGTGATTTCACTGAGCTATGGCTGCAAGTTGAGAAACTTGGTTTACGTAGGAAAATACCCGGTTGAAGAAAAATATACACACAATTTAAATGAGGCTGTCCATTTTGCTGTTGGACATTTTGTTGTTCTTTTTCCTTCCACTTTCCCCATCATTATGGGTTTCTTAAGGATCTTCCTATAACGTGTCCAAAGTATGATAATTTGAACTTTGTTATTTGTGCCTGGAATGAGAACTCATTCCAGAAGGCTCTGTCTTCCTGTGACAAATGACCATTTATTTATAGTGTCTTTCTAGAATGAGAGAGAATATGTTGTGCTGCCTTCTCCGTGTGCTTCCGTAGCGTTATTATATACTCCCTCCATCTTCTCTTTCTAATCCAGCAGGGCCTTTTCAGGAGAACATCCATAGCTCATTTCCAAATCTGCTCACCCTGTTTTACATGATTGCAAGGGATCTGGAAATCTACTTCTTGGATCACGCACAACAAAATGCCTCTGTCTGTCCTTGCCAGCAATGGGCAGTCTGTTTTTGAAGAAGACTGAAGAAAGGATACAGAATTTCCCAGGTTGTCAAGTCAGGTCTGGGAATGTTGCGTACTATTCAATGCCCTATTTATCTACTCCCATGGGGTGTCAAAGAAGCTGTCATCTAAAGTAGTGTTTCACCACCTCAGTCACTTTAAGATGTGTAGACCGCAACTCCCAGAATACCCTGGCCAGCATGCGAGTTGAAGTCCACACATCTAAAGAGTGGTCTGCATTTTACCAGAAGGTCAAGCGCCAAAGAGACATAATTAAAAGCTCATTACAAGAGACCATCTCCATTAGCATGCCAAACTTCATGCAAATCCATTAACTCCAGGGCTTTCTTCGGAAGCTTTACATTCCTCCATAGTGCCCCAGGGACTGGAAAATGTGGCTGTTTAATTTGCTGCTCTCGGGTCTGCGAAAATGAGGCTCAATTCAGCTTGCTCTCTGGATTATTTCACATTCCAGCAAATTAGTTTTATCCGTTCGGAGAACATTTTAACAAAGGGTTCTTTTGGCATTGTGCAGATAAAAACTGATGGATAAAAATGAATGAGTAGCTTGCCTAATCAAGAACAAATAACTTTAAATCTTTTCCACAAATGTAGGCTTTCCTGTTATTTCTCCCTCTCCTTTCCTCCCTCTTCCATTTATCTTTCCACACAACATACATACAATTATACATACGTACAAACATACAATCCTACATTCATATGCCCTGAGTGTAGGTCTTGTCCTCTGGCTCTTTACTCCTCGAAAAATAAAAAGGGTTTTTATTCCATTGTTACCAGTCTCCAAACTTGTTAAGTATAAAGTCAGTAAACGATACTATTGTTCAAATGGAGGGGATTTATCTAGCTTGGAGAGAGGCCGTGGAGGAGCTGGGTGGGTAAAACACCGGGGAGGCTCGAATGAACTCAAATGGCTCAATGTAAACAGAGAAATCTGAAAGCTTTTGTGAGCTGAAAGTGGGCTATCTGTTCCAGGTCCTGCCTCATTAACTACTAATAGAACTATAGCAGTGGCTTTCTGCGATACCTAACACTCGCGACTGACCTCCCATATCCCCCCTCACCGCCCAGGCCTCCCAATAGAATTAGATGAACTTTAGGTCTAGCTGCTCTCTCCATTCTTGTGTTGTGTTGTGCGGTGTCTTGACCTTAACCTCTTGAGAAAATGTTTATCCACTTTCACTCCCTTAGGCTATATTGAAAGAGGGAGAGAATGTGTGTGTCCTATGACTCAAGTAAATTCAAGATGGGTGAAGGAGAGAGTGCCCGAGTGAACAACAGTATGTGTGTATGTGTGTGTGTGTGTGTGTGTGTGTGTAAATAAAGTCACACTGAAGAACTCTGGTCTGTTGCAGATGTTGTTACCTGATCAACTAGGAGGGAAGAAATGAAATGAGAACTGAGCAGGAGTGGAGATGGCTATTTCTTGTAGGTGGAGGCCCTTTGATCCGTACAGGGAAGGGTGGCAGGGAAAAAAAAAGAAAAAGGCATAGAGCGACATATACCAGGCTACAGAGTAATATTACCACTTCCTCTCGCTTGCTTGCTCTGAAAAATACACAGCCAATCTGCTTCTAAAAGGACGCTGTCTGTCTGGCGAAGCTTTAGAAATGACAATAATTACAAGCTGATGATGGATGCTGAAAGAAGAAGAAAAGGAAGTCTCCCTCTGTCCTGCCCCCATCCCATAATGGCTCATAAAGAAATATAGGGTTGAGCTGTGGAGAAATTATAGGCTAAACTCTTTTCTAGTTGAATCCTTTTGGTGTTAATCACAGGCTCTAAGTGCTGTAACAAACACTGTTGCATTTTATCAACTAGCTTTCATTGCAAGCAAGCCTCTGCCCACCCCTCCTCCCCATTTTTTTTTATAGAATATATACTATAAATATACTGTATATCTATATCTAAATAGTTGGAATTCTCACAGATAGTCTACTTTTCCTGTAGAAAGGTGTACGGCTAGTCCTCCACTTAAGACTATAATCGAGCTTGGGATTTCTGTCATATGTCTTGGCAGTCATTAATTGAGGCGCACGTTTGAGTGACTTTATGACATTTTTTGTAGCGGATATAAAGTGAACACTAGAGTTATTGAGCAAACCCATTGTCCATAATGGTGGTTTTTGCTGGTAACTAAGTAGACACCGGTTTCTAGCAAAAAACATTGCAAATTGTGGGCATGTGATCTCAGGACATTGCGAATAGCTCTACATGCGGGCTGATTGCCAAGGTCCCAGAATGTGATCACATGACTATAGAGGGATGGCCACCAGAATTTCGTATCCAGGTGGTAAGTACCTTTTTTTGGGGTGGGGGGGAAAAGAGTCTGTTATAATTTTGAATAATTTTCTCAACCAAGTCATGATTGGCATTGCCAATAATGGAGCAATTATACCCACAGTGCAAGTTTACAGCCAGTGTTGATTGTTAATTGAGGACTGGCACTGAACAAGGGTGGACAGAAGTATCTAGTGTGTTGCATGGCAAGGGCTGGTAGAACATTAATGATGTTCTACCAGAACATCATTAATGTTCTAGAGCAGCTTTCCTCTGGGGACACCAGCATATTATAGACAGGATTACATCAATCAAGAGAGATCCCAGCAAAATCGCTCCTTTCCCCCATGATTGCATTTTTTTAAAAATTTGATTTATATGCCACCCTTCTCCGGAGACTCAGGGCGGCTTACAATGCGTTAAGCAATAGCCTTCATACTTTGTATATTTATACAAAGTCAGCTTATTGCCCCCACAAACTGGGTCCTCATTTAACCTACCTTAGAAAGGATGGAAGGCTGAGTCAACCTTGAGCCTGGTAAGATTTGAACCTGCAGTAATTGCAGGCAGCTGTGTTAATAACAGGGTGCTTTAAACCACTGTACTACCAAGGCTCTTTCCCAAGGCATTTTGAGAGGGGTGTACATTTGCCTAGCTGGGATCTGAGACAATCAGTAAAGACTCCCTCAAGTTGAGCTTCATTTGTGCATTCAATCATTTGCCCTCCTCCAAAATATTTTTCAACTTCTTCCCAGTTTTGGGATTTTATTATTCTCCGTTCATGTATCAAGCAGTTCTGCATCTGCTTAGCTTTCAAACCCACCTGCTTTTTGACCACATGTGATACCATTACTGACACATGACTGGAATCTGATCTACTGGTTTTCATTCATTGAAACCAACCTGCCAATATATACTCCTATTCCAGATTAAGATGCCTTCATTAGCATACTCCATTAACACTCATTTTATTTCAGCCCGGCCTCTGAATGTCTCCTTGATTCTCTTTTTCTCACAGAGATGGGAGGTAAGGAATAAGCAGCAGGAAGGAATGGGTTGGTAAGGTTACAGAATTCATCTGATCCATAATGTTCTCCTGTTTTCTTTTCATAAGTCCCTCCTCCCTTCTTCCCATTGTGGCTGTCTCTTGCCGATGTAAAATGATTTCTTTATATTTAACTGTCTCTTTCCAGTACAGACCGGAATTGTTCTGAACAAAAGGCAAATGGAATCAGTGGAAACTATATATTAAACGCAAGACAATTTGTCTAGTTTTCATTAGGCTGCTGAGTGAGAAGTCGAAACGCCTCTGTTTTTCCCAAGGTACTCAGATAACCACAGGCAGCCTTCTCTCCCCCACAACCCCCCCATTCATTTCTCCAGAGTTCCCCCCAAAGAATGCCCAGCTTTCTGCTCTTTATATTGTCAGTGGTGATGGCAACCAGGAACGTTGACATATCCTATTGTTTACCTCAGATGAACACCAACACAGCTTTCCTGATCATTAGATAAACTCCTCCGACTCTCCCTCTGCTCACTTCACCGAAGTAACTTTTTCATGGTACGTTGCCTATAATTGACGGTGAACGACGTTAACCAGAAAGGGGATCAAACTTTATCTCAATGAAAACAAACCAGCAAACAACAGCCAAGATAGAATTTTCCAAGCCCAGAGGAGAAGTGTCTTTTTCTGATGGGACATTTGCCATAAGAAGGATGTCTTTAAAGAGATCTTTAAAAGCACAAACATGAAGAAAGTTATATTGGGAAGGGCTAACCCCATGACATTTTTTAAAAGGCTCTCTATTAATTGGTCTAGCCTTCCAAGGCTCGGACTTTGAGCCAGAATGTAGAATGGGGAAACCATCCTATAGATCAGGGGTCTCCAACTTTGGCAACTATACGACTTGTGGACTTCAACTCCCAGAATTCCTCAGCCAGCGCACACTGGCTGAGGAATTCTGGGAGTTAAAGTCCACAAATCATAAAGTTGCCAAGGTTGGAGACCCCTGCTATAGATGGTAGGGCATATTTGGAATTTGAAGAACAAAATGACTATGTGTTTATTCCAAAACCAAACTGGTTGTTTTGACTGGCATAGCCAATCACAAAAGACCAGTTTACCAAAAGATAAACTGGAGAGATTGTTTTTCTCCAGTCTTCTCTGGCCCCAGATGCTTTCTCATGCCCCCCCCCCTTTTTTTTTGCTGGGCAAAGGAGCACATTACAGAACAAAGCCCTAGAGTGCAATCCAAACCAATTTTGCTTTCCTAAAAATGTTTGAAGAGCAGGTCCATCCATGGGGCCTTTGGGAGAGAATCAAAAGGGGCAAAATGATGCTATAACTGTGCAATTGAACCTTCCTTCATAATACATGGGAAAAAAAGTGGAGCTTTGACTGCCCTTTTGAATCAACTTTTCTTGTACCTCTTTCTCCTTAGGGATATTCCTGTTGAAGCATCCATGGAGTCCTTGGTGCTCTCTGAGCCTGGTTGTTTACTTTCAGATACACAACTAGGTAATACCTTCAGTGCCAGAAATATACTTTCAAATGAGAGGGATACTGGAGGTTAGTTCCAATGAACAAGAAAAAGGAGAAAAGAAAAAAAGTTAATACAGAGATACAATATCAGGAAGGAGGAGAAGGAATTACCAAGATTGTAGTTAGTGTTCAGTACATTGTTGATGGGAGATTAACCATAAAATAATGAAGTACATTTAATTATTTTAACAGTATGTGGAAGGCTATACATCTCTAAGTTTAGCATCAAAGTCTCCATTAGTTTTTTAAAAATACAGAAAAAATATAAAAAGAGGAAGGAAGGAAGGAAGGAAAAAGGAAAGAAAGACAATAAAAGCATTATAGATAAACATTAGTTTCTAATTTCTCCTTTGTTGCACTCTGATATACAATATTTATATATGTTTAATTCTTTGAATATTTCTTTTTTCATATCTTTAATCAGTCCCCCCCCCCCTTAAAAACCATACAACTTGACTTATCAGTGGCCAGGAACACAGACTGCAGTTATGAATAACAAGGTCACCATATGTGTGCATATTCTGGATTATTTTAAAGTCTGTCTGAGATGGAAAGCAAATAAAATCAATCAGATAATTGTGTGAGTTCCTTCTTTGCATTTCTGGGCTTCTCTATCCATGAAGGAATGCTTCAGAATTTCATTTGGTCTGTTTTTAAAAACAAAAAAACGTTATTGTATCTGTTTTGCTTTTTTCCCAGATTCTTTAGTGTCAGGTTGTTAGGCCTAATTATAACTCAAGTGTAGATTTTGGATTTTGTATGTGTGTGGGTCAACATGACTGTGATGGTTTTCAAGTGGCTCAGAAAATATTTTCCTTTTGCTTTTAATTTTCTTATATTTAATAAGCCACTGCAGAAAGATTTTATTACATATTTTAAAGGAAAATCTGTAACACATTAATGTAATTTTCATGCACAGAAAACAAAAACTTGCAGATTGATGCAGAAATAAGGCAGACGGGCTTTATCAACAAACACATGTGAAAAATGACACGGTCAGGAAGTAGAAAGTTCTGGCAGGTCCTGCCGTCCATCTTGGCTCAAAGTTTTGGCAGCTACTTCACAATAGAAAGGCACCTTGCTTTTTGCTGTCAGTGTAGCTTGCTTCTCTATGCCTCCATTTCCCTCTTGTTGTGCAGAAAGATGAATGGGGAAGAGTGGAGAGAAAGCCACACCATCTCTGCTCAAAAGTGCCATGGAAATTCGTTTTCTTTTTTCATTTGTTTAGGCTTAGGGCCGGGGTACTTACGAGACCGCCTTCTGCCACCAATAGCCTCCCACCGGCCAGTACGCTCGCACAGAGTGGGCCTCCTCAGGGTGCCGTCCGCCAGACAATGTCGGCTGATGACTCCCAGGGGGAGAGCCTTCTCTGTGGCGGTGCCCACCCTCTGGAACAACCTCCCCCCAGAGATACGTACAATAACAGACCTCCGGATTTTTCGTCGGGCCCTGAAAACCCATTTATTTCAACTAGCTGGGCTGGCTTGAGTTAATTTTAAATTGATTTTAAATTGGGTTGTTTTAATTTACGGCCAAAATATTTAATTATTTTAAACTGCTTTTAAATTTTGTATGTATTGTTTTTTACTTTGGCTGTTCACCGCCCTGAGTCCTATTTGGAGAAGGGCGGTATAGAAATTTAAATAATAAATAAATATAGAAATATATTGATTTATAATGGGTATGTCTACAAGCATAAATGGGTTTAACCAGTTTTATGGGAATTGTTGTCCTGTGAGGGGTGGAAATGCGGTAAAGACTCATAATAGAGACTTCTTAGCACCTTCACCAACTACAGTTCCCGGAAATAGTTCAATAACACTTTTAATGGGTAACATAATTATATCCCCCCAAGTGGGATAGTCTCATGTGTGCATGTGCATCATGCACCCCAAAATAACTTTTTGACTAAAAGCATATTAAAGGTGTTTAAACATCAGAAATAAAATTTATGGTTAGATCTCTTGGAGGTGTGCATTGGGAAAAATGCTTCTTCTTATAGTCCCATACACTTAATTTTTCCTTCCCACTCAACCAATACTTTCAGAAAATGCAGCCAATATGTAGTCTCTACATTGCTAAAGTAATAAGTATAAGATCTTCCTTCCTTCCTTCCTTCCTTCCTTCCTTCCTTCCTTCCTTCCTTCCTTCCTTCCTTCCTTCTTCCCTCCCTCCCTCCCTCCCTCCCTCTCTCTTTCTTTCATTAAGGTTGATTGAGTTACTACAATTTTTTTTAAAAAGCCCATTGTTTTTATGCAAACTCTTTCCAGGAACAATAAATAGTGGTATCACATCAAACAACATCTACTCCATGGTAACATCTACTCCATCCTACCTTTTCTTTGCGATCTTAAAATTACGCATATGGGTGGAGGGTGGAATGTCTCCTCTAATTTCATCCCCATGACAACAGGCTTATGAAATATACTGGGCTGAGATTGAGGGGAGATGTGGGGTGGGATTGGTTGAAAATCACTCAGTGTGGTCCATGACTGAATTGGGACTTGAACGTGGGCCTCTCCCAGTCTACTGCCAGCATTTAGTCACCAAACAGAAGCATATTGTGCAATAACACCATAACTGAAAGAAAAAAAAAGTTTTCAACACCAGCAAGAAACTTAATAGAAAAGGATTTGATAGTACTGTAAGATAGGGGTCCCCAACCCTTGGGACACAGGACCGGTACCAGTCCATGGCCTTTTAGAAACTGGGCCAAACAGCAGTGGGTGAGCAAAACTGCACATGCGAGGGATCTACTGGTAGGTTACATACTCCCCCCTCCCCCCCAATCCATGAAAAATTGTCTTCCACAGAATCGGACCCTGGTGCCAAAAAGGTTGAGAACTGCTGCTTTAAAGGATCCAGTTTCTCAAACATTCATAATGGAAAAGACCAAGATCAGGATGCTCTTGGAGTCTTTGTGGACAACCAATTAAATATGAGCCAACAGTGTGCGGCAGCAGCCAAAAAAGCCAATGCAATCCTAAATTGCATTAAAAGAAGGATACAATCAAGAACAAGGGAGGTACTAATACCACTCTATAAAGGCTTAGTAAGACCACACCTAGAGTACTGCATCCAGTTTTGGTCACCACACTATAAAAAAGATGTTGAGACTCTAGAAAAAGTGCAGAGAAGAGCAACAAAGATGATTAGGGGAATGGAGGCTAAAACATGCAATGAATGGTTGCAGGAACTGGGCATGGCTAGTCTAATGAAAGGAAGGCCTAGGGGAGACATGGTAGCAATGTTCCAATATTTGAGGGGCTGCCACAGAAAGAAGGGGGTCAAGCTATTTTCCAAAGCACCTGAAGTCCAGACAAGGAATAATGGATGGAAACTGAACAAGGAGAGAGTCAGCCTGGAAATGATAAATTTTCTGACAGTGAGCGCAATCAACCAATGGAACAGCTTGCCTTCAGAAGTTGTGGGAGTTTCATCACTGGAAGCTTTCAAGAAGAGACTGGACTGCCATCTGTCAAAAAGGCTGTAGGGTCTGCTTGGGCAATGGGTTGGACTAGATGACCTACAAGGTCCCTTTCAACTCTGTTAATCTGTAATCTGTAAAATCCAACAATGAGTTAAAAGTATCAGCTGCCTATGAGAACACATCCAAACTTCTGGCTGCATGTGCTGATATTTCACTGTGCTTGGGAACTGTCTTGCTGTTCTGTACCCCTAGGTATCTTGTAGCCTTGTGTGACGAAGCCCAGCCTCTTTTGCCAAGTGGCCAGTTGAGAAGAATGAAAGAGGGAGGACTATTAGCTGGGCTTCCGCTAGATGGCACTGCAATCTAGTACTGAATAACCACACCATGGACAAACAACTTGAAAGAGTGGGCCAAAACTTGCTAGCCAGATGAAGCTTGGGGTAAGTTGGAACGGTTGAAAAACAAGCTACATATAAAGGCAATTACCAAATAAGAAAAAGAAGTGTGCTGGACATGTCCTTTAAGTACAGGAATTACCAACATGGTTTAAATCAATGTTTCTCAACCTCGGTAGCTTGAAGATGTGTGGATGATGCATGGCTATCTGGGGAATTCTGGGAGTTGAAATCCACACATCTTCAAGTTACCAAGGTTGAGAAACACTGGTTTAAAGTTATTCCGCACAGTCTAACCAATGCTTTTGAGAGATCAAAGTTTACCCTTTCATCCTTAATCAACCAGCACCCAACTACCAGCACAATATAGCTCACAGACTGGTATATACTCACTTACTTACTGGTATTCTTTGGATCAACAACATTCTAATGCAGCGGTTCTCAACCTGGGGGTCGCGACCCCTTTGGGGGTCGAAAGGCCATTTCACAGGGGTCGCCAAAGCCCTCTCTCGCCCCCCCCCACGCCTTCACTCACCCTCACCCTCTGCCTCTGTTGGATCGCCGGTCGCCGTTCACTTACCCCGCCCACTCCCAATCTATTGCTGCCTCCTGAGTCCCAGCTGATGGCTAGAGGGAAACAAACCGTTTAAATTCTTGCCGCGGGGCTTCAAAGGGCCGCCCCACAGCTGATCAGTGTTAAAAGAAAACAAATGAGAAGACCAGTGCCTGCAAAAATAGAAAAAAACAGCCCCTTTCAGCTTCAGCATAGGTTAATTACTATAAGTTGATTTGATCAGCCTCCGGACTTTCAGCTGATTTGCTCTCAGCTGTTTTGCGGAGGGCTCTGTCGCTAGCTGCAAAGAGAGGAGCAGATTTTTTCCCCCCTAGCTATGCTGAAAAAATGAAACTGAAAGTAAAGCAGGGTCTTCGCTACAACGTGACAAAATAAGGCAGAGAGATATTTCTTTTTCTTTTTCCTCACCAAAAAAGGTAAGTGCAAAACTGCAAACAATAGGAAATTTAGGGCAAAAGTGGAGGTTCAAGATTTTAAAACACAAAAGAAAAAAGCTCTATTTAACTAGGGAATTGTAATAATTGAGATACTATTAATTGTATATTGTGTTGAAAGCAGAAATGATTAAGTTGTGGTTTGGAGGAATATATGGGGGAAATTATTTGGATTATTATTATTGGTAAATATAATTAATTGATTTGTAAGAAATTGGATTGCACGGAAATAATTGGAATATTCATGTTCATATTGATTGATATACAAAAAAGATAGTTATATAATTAATTGATTTATATTAAAATGTTGAATTTGTATTAAACAACTGTATTACATAATTACATAATTAACCAATGTGAGATAGATATAAAAATAGATGACAATGGGTAGGGGTATAATATCGAATAGAAGGGAAAAATTGAATTTGATTAAGATTAGAGATGAGGATGAAGGGTAATATTGGTTTTTTTAAAAAATAGATGAGGAATAAATATGGCAAAAAGAAAATATAGAAATTGTAAATTTAATTGAAATGACTAAACACTGGTTAAATTTGTGAACCGGCCAAATACTCTGTTCAAAGAAAATACGTTTATATTTGTATGTGTGTTTCTAATTATTGCTATTTATTCGTATTTGTTCTCTTTTATTCTTTAAAGTTTAACAATTCATTCTTTATCTTAATATCTTTATATTTGTTTGGGGTTGGTTTTCTTCCCTTTCATCTTTTTTATTGTACAGCAATCTTTCTCCTCAAACCTACCACATCTCTCATTTCTTTCCTTCTTACTTTCTCTTCCCCTCCTCTTCTTCTCCTTCCTACTTCCTCTTCCTTTCTCCTTCTCCTCCTCTCTTCCCCTCACTCCTACTCTAATTTCCCTTTCCTTCCTTCATCCCTCTCTATTACTGTATCCTTTTATGCATATGGACTACTCAGAGGGCTGAAAAAGTTATTTTTGACTGGTCCTCGCACTTTTGACCAGTCCTCGAACTTACGACTGTCCTCACATTTTACGTTTTTGCCCTATCTTATCACCATGGTGAAGAGAAGCAGTTGTGAAATGAGTGACATGGTTGTTAAGAATGCTGCATGGGCATAAATATGAGGATGGTCATAAGTGTGAGGACCAGTCAAAAGTGTGAGGATCTGTCAGAAATGACTTTTTTCAGCCCTCTGAGTAGCCCCTATACACATAGCCACGCCCACCCGGTCACATGACCAGCTAGCCACGCCCACCAGTCACATGACCTCCAAGCCACACCCACAAAATAAGCCACGCCCACAGAACCGATAGTAAAAAATTTAGAACCCACCCCTAGTTGGGGGTCACCACAACATGAGGAACTGTATTAATGGGTCGCGGCATTAGGAAGGTTGAGAACCACTGTTCTAATGTCTGCTGAGTTGGAAAGCAACTTTTTAAATGGACATGCATATGATGGCATACGTGATTCCCAAGCTTGGGGATCTGGCATTCTCCAACAGAAGGTGATCTATCACAACCAACTTTATGGGGAGGGATTCTATCATCTATTATGATAGAATTGGACCTCTTGGAACAGTGGGGACAGTCCAAACAGAATGGGTTGAATTACACTTACATTCTTCTTCAATATGGAGTTCTATTGCAAAAATATTAACACAGTAAAGCCCCATTAAAGCCATGCCTTTTTATGTTCTAGAACAGGGGTCTGCAACCTTAAACATTCAAAGAACCATTCAGACCCGTTTCCCAAAGAAAAGAAAACACCGGGAGCCACAAAACCCTTCCCATGCCTGACTATTTCTTGAGCGGCTACAAAAGTAGCATGTGTAGTTGAATTAAACATTCTGTTTTCTTCTGAAACTTTTCTTGGATTTATCCATGGTTGGTTTACCAGGGGTTGAAAAGCTCAATAAATTGCATGTCAGTGGGTATCGCACATTGGTGGTTGTGGCGCATATTTTGAGTGACAGGGTGCCGCAGCAGAGGGGTGAAAGAGCCACATGCGGCTCCAGAGCCGCAGGTTGCTGACCCCTGTTCTAGAACATTCCAACAATATCAGCTTTTTAAAAGTTTCAGGATCTTTATATGAAGACATCAAGATCACACGGTATAAAGGTATTCCATATAACTGCAATATATTTAATCGTCATGTAGGCTGACTCATCCTAACTAATCTGCAAATCTGAGTTCTAGAGGAAAACTGCTTTCCTGATAATGCCTTCTCCATTTGAAAATATGTTCACTTTTATAGAAATAGCTCTGGGTTGGTAAGATTAAATAATACTGTATATACATTCTAAAGTCATTATGAATGAATGATCTCAGAAAAAGAAATGGTGTTGAACCATTTAGAAAAAATAAATAGGGGCTCTGTGTATCCTTGTATTTCAGTTTTCCATGTGATAATCTACATGCTTGACTACTCTATAAAATTCATCATATGACAAGAGGAGATTCAGTTTGGTCAGGTTTTTATTTTTATTTTTTTTAGTAATTAATATACCACTTAACTCCCAGTATTTCTGGGAAGTTCACAGGTAAAAAGCATTAAATGGAAAGGGGGAAAAGTACCATAATAAAGAAAAAGAAAGGACTAAAAGAGGCCAAAGATAACAGAACTAGACAGGAATGAAAAAGAAGAGACCCACAAAACAGAAAGGAGGTCTCAATCATCTTCATCAAAGGCCCTGAGCATAGAGCCAGATCTTAGAGACCCTTTGAAACACCAGCATGGTGGAGGCAGTCCAATTCTAGATGGGAACCTTGTTCCAGAAGGCTCATTCCAGATAGAGGGACTATAGACCAGGGATCGGCAACCTTAAACACTCAAAGAGCCACAAAGGTCCTAACCGGAAGCCCCTGTTCAATTCTGGAGCCGACCGGAAGTCCGGTTCCTCTGCTCCTCAGACCTTCCATAGTCTCCTCTTAGCATGGCCTTTTTCCTCTGCTGACCGGAAGTCCTATTCCCCCACCATAGAGTCTCCTCCTAGCATGGCGTCCTTTTTCCTCTGCTGACTGGAAGTCGGTTCCCTGACCAAAGAGTCTCCTCCTAGCGCTGCATCCTTTTTCCTCTATCTATCCTAACTGAAAGCCCTATCAATTGTGGAGTCGACCAGCAACAGGGAGCCGCAGCAGAGGGATGAAAGAGCCACATGTGGCTCCAGAGCCGCAGGTTGCTGGCCCCTGCTCTAGACCAGTAAACAAACTCAGCAGAGGGCTACTGCAGCCTGCAGCCCACTTACTGAAGAAAGCAAACTTGGACCCATCTATGTCTAAAATTACCTCCAATGAAGATTAATTTTGAAAGATCAATGCTAATTGATGATAGCAGAGCCATCAGCAGTAACTTTAATTTTGATTTTGATTTTTAAGACTACTTTTTTTGGTGGTGCTGTTCGTCACGTAGTCAGCCAGACTGGATTTGGCATTTTTATACCCCTGTTGATTCCTTCTAAAGGACCTGGAACAGGCAAATGTGAATGTTTGATAGCATTAATGGTATTGTTTCAGGATTATTTTTATTATTATATAAAGTATGAAAAAGTAAGCTTTTTATTTTACTGAACTTTATTACAAAAATGATTGGCTGGATGATACACTTGTATAATTGCTCTGCCTTAAATAGTACATTGGCATTATTGTGATATTTTTTTAAAAAATATGCACGGTTTTATCCATAATGAAATTCCAAAGTAGTGATATTGTTAGGGTAGCTTACATGGAAACCAAACCTTAAAAAGAAGGTTGACCTCCATGAAGGTCTTTTTCATTTCTGATTGCTGGCAAAAGACAATGGCACAATTAGCAGGTCCATCTAGGTGAAACAAGACCAAGGAAGCCATCTAACAGATGAAAGGATTCCCTAATTCCTTTGCGCACTCCCATATGTGGGTATTGTAAACAAGAGAGGGGAGCTGGCGATTCCAAGATGCCACTGATCTTGTGCCCTTTGATTATCTTTTGTGGTAATGAAGTCAAGACATGGTGTTTAGTTTATATGGGGCAATTAGGAGTTCCATTTCCTTGCCTGATTCGACTCAAAGAGAAGTCAATGCCAGAAAGTATTTCAGCTGGGGAAAGAAAGAACAGCACCGTGATAAATCAGCCAATCAAAAAGAAAAGTATCTTATGTTGAAGTGCTTGGGGTATTTAAGTTGGCCTATTTCATAGATTTACAAGAGTGGATATTATAAAAACAGTCACATCCTCAATTTAGCGCCTATCTGCACAACAGACACAGCTGCTTGTCTCCTGTGTTGAAACTGGCTGGAAATGAAGCCAGATTAAGAAATTGCTGTCTGGATTTCATGAAATAAAATGATGTTAGCCAAATATTCTGTTTGGACCATGGTTACCATGGTCTCTGATTAGTGGGATCTCACCTGTACTGGGAAGCTAAGCACTAGTTGTTTCTGTTCCAAGGGCAGGCCCTTGAAGACATGTGATTTCCACTCTTAGACCTTTGCATGAATGCTCTCTCCACCCTTTGTTGACTTTCCCTTGTAATTGACACCTCTTTGGCACAGCAACTGAAGGACTGACTGGGAGAGAGAAGAAAACATGGCAATTTTACTTTCCGGCAGTGGGACCAGAAGAGGAAAATGGCAGAACTGTCAATCTCATCTAGTTTTTTTTTTTTAAAAAAAGTTCCATCATGCCTCTGGTGAATTGGTAAAACAAAAATCAAGAAGCCCAGCCTTTCACTATTCCATCAGTGAATTTGTTAAAAAAGTACAGAAAGTCCTTTCCAAAGAAGAAAGTAGCTCCGCAGCCCAGGATGACATGATTATTAAGTGCCACAAGCAGTGACTGGAGGGAGGGGACATTCTTGCTCAGTGCACAATAGACAAGGTATGGTGGTGGTATTGGCCTACAGTGACAAGTGGGTTGCCTTTCTATATCTACATTTAGACCAGCCAATCTGTGTTCTGCCAACCCGCTAATCCATGAACTGCCTACCTATACATGCATTTGGGATTGAATATCAGGTTAAGTGCTTGAAAAGACTTCTGGACATGCAGATACAGAAACTTCAGGTAAGGTTCAGCTATCACAACATAGGCTGGGATGTTGCAATATTTTCAGGATCAGACTCAATAAGATCAACAAGAGTTAAAGATTTAACTATATATTCTTTTATTTACATTAGGCATTCTATATTCACTGAATATTCACAGATAGAAGCGGGGGAAATGGTGTAGGTAGCTCCTTATATATACAATGGGTGGAGCTATATGTGGGAGTGGTGAATTATGAATACATTAAGAAGTGAAGAATAAGTTAACCCCTGATACCCTGTCTGTACACTATTTACACATTGGAGAATAAGGCATTTATATCTGACAAATCCCCCTCTAAATGCCGATTCGTTATACAACACCAGTTACATTCAGATTCAGGACAATACAAAACATACGACTTAGAGGTTAAGTATTTATGTTGTTTAGAAGGTAAAGGCTTCGTTAATATATCAGTTAATTGTTCTGAAGTGTCACAATGCACTGCTTTAATAAACCCATCCTGAGATAATTGTCTCACATGTTTAAATTTTATATCTATATGTCTGGACCTTTGTCCAATGGCATCAGATCTAGATATTTCAATGGCTGCTTTATTGTCTTCATGCATAACAAAAGGCAGAGCAGGTTTTTTCCAGACATCTGAAATTAAATCATTAAACCATACAAGATTATTTGCGGCCTTGGATAAACAAACATATTCCGCTTCTGTTGTTGAAGTAGCCACTAGTTCTTGTTTACCAGTGTACCAGTAGACTGGACAGTCATTTAAGAGAAATACATAACCAGATGTGCTTTTTCTGCATGAGGTGTCTCCAGCCCAATCTGCATCTGCATAACACA
The DNA here is from genome assembly GCF_059756535.1 of Pantherophis guttatus. Lineage (NCBI taxonomy): Eukaryota > Metazoa > Chordata > Lepidosauria > Squamata > Colubridae > Pantherophis > Pantherophis guttatus. The sequence continues at coordinate 29,755,416 of NC_142063.1, read as the reverse complement.
TAAGCTTTGGTTCTTTAATATCATTAGGTTCTAACATTAAACAAAAGTCTAGTGTACCTTTTAAATATCTTAAAATTCTTTTAACAGCTTCCCAGTGGTACATTGTTGGTTTGCTGACATGCCTAGATAATAAATTAAGTGGTAAAGCGATGTCCGGTCTAGTCCAATTAGATATGTAAAGGAGTGAACCTATGATTGATCTATAGAATGTATTGTCCTCGAACTCGGGAGAAGATTCATCAGAATTCCTTAGAAAGTCAGTTTGCATAGGGGTATCACAAGGTTTGGCATTGTTTAAGTTGCATTTATTTAAAAGATCTATGATCTTATCTCTCTGGGTAAGTTTGAATCCCCTTTTTGTCTTATTAATTTGGACACCAAGGTATTTGTTTACCTTGCCTAAAGATTTCAATGAGAAATGTTCATTTAGTTTAGTTACAAAAGTTTCTCTTCTTTCCTTATGTTTTCCTATGTATAAAATGTCATCCACATAAATCAATACAAATTCAATGTAATCATCACCCCTCTTGACAAAGAAACAATTATCAGCAGTGGTAGCGTTGAAGTCCATGGTCTTAAGTACTTTTACTAAACAATCATACCACCGTTTACCAGATTGTTTTAGCCCGTATAAACTCTTGTTTAACAACCAAGTCTCATTTTTGTTTGTGTATGGACTATGAGGTGCTCTCACGTATATTTCTTTATCTAATTTTGCGTGTAGGTACGCAGTCTGTATGTCATATTGGAATACATCTAGATTGAGTGCTGAAGCTACCACTAGAGCTGTTTTGACACTCTCTGTTCTTACAGTGGGGGAATACGTGTCAGTATAGTCCTCTGGATATTTCTGTGCATAACCCTGTGCAACTAATCTAGCTTTGTATAGAGTATTTCCTCCCTCTAAATTCTTAATTTTATATATCCATCTGGTACCAATAATTGTCTTATCTTTAGGTGCAGATGCAGGTGTAAATACATTTAGTCCTTGTAAACTTTCCATCTCTTTCTTCATTGCTAATTCCCATTTTTCTTTTTCTTCGTGAGGAAGTTTTAACACTTCCTCGTATGTATTGGGTGTTGTTGGTTCACCATTCATGTGCATTACATAATCCTTGTATTTATTTGGCATTTGATTTCTGGTGTTTCTAATGATTTTCTCTGGTTTACTATCGTTATCATGCAAATATCTTGCTTCCTTTTTTGTTAGTGTATCTGTCTTTATTTTGAGTTGGCTATTTGTCCAAGTTTTGGTTTTGTTTTTATATTTGTTGATATTTTGTTTTTCTATAGTCCCTTTCTCATGAGATTTTGTATCTTCATGTTTATTTGGGAATATCTCATTAAGATGTAATTTAGACCAGTTAGCTTGTTCATGGAACACAGCTGTTCTGGAGACTATAAATTTGTTGTTACTATCAATGAATCTGTATCCTTTAGTGCCGGTCTCATATCCCATGAATCTGAGTCTCCTGGACACATTTTCTCCCTTTCTTCTTAATTGTTTAGGTATGTGTACGTCTGCTGTGACTCCAAATATATGCATGTGTGCTAATTTTGGTTTTCTATTATACATCACTTCATATGGTGTCTTATTTATAATGCTGGACCATGTTCTATTTTGTGTGTAATTTGAATAATGTAAGGCTTCTGACCAGAATTGTTTGCTTAAGCCAGCATCTTCCAATGTGCATCTAATCATGGTTTGTAATGTGGAATTTTTTCTCTCTGCAATCCCGTTTTGGATCGGAGAAAATGGACTAGATGTGTAATGTAACATTCCTTTGTCTTTTAACCATTGCGAGAATTCTTTAGACATGAATTCGCATCCTCTGTCTGTCATAATTTGTTTTATTTTGATGTTGTGTTGTGTTTCTATGCGTTTGTAAAATTCTTTAAATTTTTGAAATGTTTCATCTTTGTGTTTTAGTGTGTAAACAAATCCATAGCGGCTATAATCGTCCACTATTGTCAGGAAGTAACGTTTCCTATAAGTGATTGATGGAGTTAATGGACCAACTAAGTCCATGTGTACTAAATCAAAAATTTTGTTAGTTGATCTGGTAGATTTTCTTGGCCTGGGACTAGTTTTTAGTTTTGTAGATTTACATACTGAGCATTCCAGATAATTTTCACAATTCTTTATTTTAACACCTTCTGCGTGTTCAGTCATTTTTTGCACTACAGGAAAACTGGCATGTCCTAACTTCCTATGCAATATGTGAGCACACTCATCATGAATTGGTTTACCTATCTTTGGCTTCTTATCGTTGTGTGCATCTGTGTGATCATGAGATATTTTACATTCATCATTGTCACTGTTGCTAACATTCTCATCATCTATTTCAATACAATCTTCCATATTTGAATCAATGTTATGTAACCATTTTTCTTTTGTTATTAGGTAAGGTAGTCCTCCTTTAGTCACCACAGTGCCTACATTTATTTTATTCTTTTCCAAAGTTGCCTTTCCTTTTGAAAAGACAATGTTAATGTCAGAATCTCTGCTTAGTTTTATGGCACTTAATATGTTATGAGGTATTTCAGGTATTAGTAATACCCCCTCTATTTTTCCTAAACCAGGCAAGGTTACATTTCCTCTACCTAATACTTGAACCTTTTCTTGGTTAGCTACCTTAATTACAAATTTATCTTCTGCAAATGAAGACAATATACTTTTGTTATTAGTGGTGTGATTAGTTGCTCCAGAATCAATAAGCCAATTATTGTTCTCACTTTGTTGTGTGTTAGTGTTGTCTTGTTTATTTAATCCATTCAGTGAACCAGACTTTCTATCCTTTGAATTGTCTCTGCCCCCTCTATTCTCTCTGTGATTTGGTGGACTCCTATATCTATGCCTTTCTATAGAAGGCTGTCTATAATCGTATTTGTTTCTGTATTCTGATCTATATCTTTCTTTTAAGAATTTTGGGCAATCTCTTCTATTGTGTTCCCTGGATCCACAATTATGACATTTAAATGTTCCACTATATTTTTCTTGGAAAGCTACTTTCCTATATGGTTTATGTTCTGTGTGATTGTTAGAACGATTCCTTCTAGAATTATCTTCTGTTATCAATTTGTTAGATAGACTTTCTATGGATAAATACCCTAGATTGATTGTGTCTAAATGTGACATAAAATTGTCCCATGATGGGTCAAGTGAGTTGATAATGACACTTTTCATTGTTTGGTCTGAAATCACTTCCCCCCTCAAATGCAGTTCAGCTCTTATTTTGTTCAAAGATATTAAATGTTCACTTATGGAAACCCCTGGTTTTATCCTAGATGAAAAGAAGTCTTTAGATATCCTTGTGGTGGTGGCTACACTGTCACTGTGAAACAAATTAAACATGCATTGAATAATTTCTGAAACAGTCAAATTTGGCTTAATGCTGTGATACATTGCAGGAGACACACTAGATATTATTAAGAAAAAAGCTCTATGGTGTAAACAATCTATTTTTAGTGTCCAAGGTCTTTTTGGGGGACTAGTGATAAAAAACAGTAAGTTTTCCTTCATAAAGACAACCTGGAGCTGTTGATACCATTCTTGTAAATTAATGCCATCAACCCTTAGTTTTGGGAAGTCACTGGGTAAATTTCCGACATTATTGGGTCCATTACTTACAACCTGAGGTAGTCCGTGGTCTCGTAAATGCAGAAAATTGCAAAACGGCATGGGGATGCTCGCTACGAGTCTGCATGATCTTCTCTCCTGTTCATGTCTTCCCGGATCGTCAGCGTAGTTTCGCGCATGCGCGTTGCCCATTTCTTCTTCGGCGTCGTCGTGGAAGGTTCTCCTCATTGCGGCCCGCTCGCTCTGCTCCTCTTCAGATGAGTCGGTCTCTGGTTCGACTTTGGGGGTTCTGGCGACGGTGGCTGTTCTTCCTCTTCTATTGAAAGCGTTGGTGCTTGCTTCGGTCTGCGGCGTAGGGCGGTATCGGCAGGGCTCTCTGGGTTCCGGCGTCAGCGCTCTAGTAGTCAGGATGGGAGCGGGCAGGTCTTGAGGCATCGGCTTGCTCGTTCGCTTTTTTAGTGTCTTTTTAGTAATTTTCAGTTTTGGCCCAAATGCAGCAAAGAGCGTTTTCATCGCTGATTTTATTTGGTGTTTTGTTGGATCTTCCTCGCTTTCTGGTTCTGATTCTTCTGAGGTGTTTGAATCTTCCTTTTCGTTTTCGTTGTCCAATAATATTTTTCGCGCCAGAAATTTTGAATTGAGATTGCTGATTGGCTCTTCTTCGTTCATCTTGGAGGCCGGTTGAAACCAAGATGGCCGCCATTCAAATTTTTGCGCGGGATCATCGTTTTTCTTTTTTGTAATGATTTTCTCCGCAGTCATATTACTCACTATTTTTGGATCTTTGGGTTTTTCATTGGTGATGTTTTTCTCTCTCGCTGCTCCGCTGTTCTTTAGCATATCTTGGAGGTTCGCGATGAGGCTTTCATCATTCTTCTGGTTTTTTAATAGTTTTAATATCTCTGACCTGAGTTCGTTATTTTCTATTTCGATTTCCTCCTGGTCATCAATTATTTCTTCGTCTTCAGTGGTGTATTCTTCGGATTCTCTCGAAATTGCATTCGTGGATTCGTTGATTATTTCTTGTTCCGTTTCCATTTCTTTGCTGTAGGCCCTGGTGTTGGGCCTATCTTTCTTAGACATTTTAAAGCTTTTTATTGAGTCAATTAACCATCCTCTGCTACCAGTTTGTTGCAATATTTTCAGGATCAGACTCAATAAGATCAACAAGAGTTAAAGATTTAACTATATATTCTTTTATTTACATTAGGCATTCTATATTCACTGAATATTCACAGATAGAAGCGGGGGAAATGGTGTAGGTAGCTCCTTATATATACAATGGGTGGAGCTATATGTGGGAGTGGTGAATTATGAATACATTAAGAAGTGAAGAATAAGTTAACCCCTGATACCCTGTCTGTACACTATTTACACATTGGAGAATAAGGCATTTATATCTGACATGGGATTTAAGGCTTAATCCTAAATTAATACAATTCCCATGCAAAGATTTAATATGATGGTCCAGTTCACACACTATGCAAAAACAATGGCTAGGTACCCCCAGCATTCTGAACCCCTAATCACGCAGCCCTCAGTTGAAACCTTGGTTATAAGTCCTAAATTAAAGATAAGCAACCATCTAGGGTTGCCCAAGGGAATTGGGCAGACAATAGGGTCAGACAGTGGTCCGTACATGTGAGGTGGGGCCTGGAAAAAAAAAGCTGAAGCCCACATGCCACTCTTACTTTCTATAATACATAGAAAGTGAATTTTGCAAAGTGTAGATATGCAAGTACAGGACTTAGATTTGTTTCAAAGAGTGCAAAACACTCTATGGTCTGAGAACCAGCAGAACGGCTTACTTCCAGAAGTTTTGGGTACTCTATCATGGGAGGTTTTTAAGAAGAGACTGGACAGCCATTTGTCCAGAATGACATAGGGTCTCCTGCTTGAGCAGGGGATTGGACTAGAAGACCTCCAAGGTCTCTTCCAGATGTTCTGTTCTGTTCTGTTCTGTTCTGTTCTGTTCTGTTCTGTTCTACTCTACTCTACTCTACTCTACTCTACTCTACTCTACTCTACTCGTGCTCCCATTCCCATTCCTATCTTGGGTTGTTACCAGGGGTGAAATCCAGCAGGTTCTGACAGGTTCTGGAGAACCGGTAGCGGAAATTTTGAGCAGTTCGGAGAACCGGTAGCAGAAATTTTGAGTAGTTCGGAGAAACAGCAAATACCATCTCTGGCTGGCCCCCGAGTGGGGTGGGAATGGAAATTTTGCAATATTCTTCCCCCAGGAGTGGGGAGGGAATGGGGATTTTTCAGTATCCTTCCCCTGGTGGGATGGGAATGGAGATTTTGCAGTATCTTTCCCCTGCCATGCCCACCAAGCCACACCACACCCACCAAGCCACGCCCATAGAACCGGTAGTAAAAAAATTTGGATTTCACCACTGGTTGTTACCCTTTTATGGCAAGTTAAAATTAAACTTAAAACAATTTAAGGATAAGGTGGTGGGGAAAACCATTATGAAAAAAGGATGGCATTAAAAAAAAGTTTTATTGTGAACAGACCCACTTTCTTCTTTACCTATAGCACATTCCCCCCCTTTATCCTCTCCATATACGATCCCTGAAGTGCACTCTGTCTACAGCTTTTGATAGCAAAAGCAGCCTAAACAATATTTAGCAAGATAGGACAGCTCTCACTTTAAGAGAAGAAAAAACATGAAACCAAGAAGATTCATTAATTCATTTGTAAATATATGTAAGTGCCCAGTTCTCAACAATTATATATTTTAGAAGCTGTAGGTATTTTAGGTGAATTTGAAATGAGAGAACAGCCATCCCTACAACATAAAAGCAGAACTGATATTAATCATCCTCAAATCAGAAACTTTTAGTTAATGTGGACTTTGGTCTGGGAATGATGAAAGAGGTTGAAATACTGTATGCCTGACACAATTTGCTCATTCTCTTAAAATAATTTTCAAAGCATTCCCAGCAAATTAGGATAGGATAGAATAGGATAGGATAGGATAGGATAGGATAGGATAGAATAACAGAATTGGAAGGGACCTTGGAGGTCTTCTAGTCCAACCCCCTGCCCAGGCAGGAAACCCTACACCACTTTGGACAAATGGTTATCCAACAACTTCTTAAAAATTTCCAGTGTTGGAGCATTCACAACTTCTGCAGGCAAGTTGTTCCAAACCTTTTGAGTTTCACAGTAAAAAATAACCCATACCCATATCAGTAGAGAAGGCTGTCTTATGCATGTTCTTTAAATGTAAGGAAAGCCAATTTTCACATACATGACATCTTGTGCTTTGGTATAAACCTCTATTGCTCTTTCAGCTCTTTGCTCCATTTCCCTTCCCAATCAGGAAATTAACTAAATTAAAGAAAGAGGTCTTTTTAATATTCATAATATATTTTTTTGTAAAGGATGGAAAGGGAGAAAGACACTGCTATGTGAATTCTAAACAGAACTGAGAGATTTGGATCTACAAATACCAATTCGATCTTGCCCTAGAACAAATCATCTAGAATTTCCACCATAGGAATGATCCTTATGTCCCAGGAATCTACTTCCAAAAGAGATAGGAGAAAAGCTAAATTTGATTGAAAAAGTTTTGAATTTGGACAAATTAAATTAATGTGGTTAATGTGTTTATGCCCCATTTATTTAACCTATTGATTGATTGATTGATTGATTGGTTCGATTTATATGCCGCCCTTTTCCGGAGACTCAGGGCGCCTTACAATGCATTAAGCAATAGCCTTCATACTTTTGTATATACCTGCTTAGTAGGGCTTTTGCCCCCCTCCCCTCAAGCGGTGTTCTTTTTTATACAAAGCCAGCTTATTGCCCCCACAATCCAGGTCCTCATTTTACCTACCTCAGAAGGAATTCTCCTACATATTAAAAATGGCCATTTGGTTAAAAAATGGCAGAAGCTTCCAGTGGAAGTCAGTCAATGAATATTATGAGAAAGGTAACTTTCTAGAACACAAAATAAATATTAGCAATATTCTGGAGTTCTTGATGGTCTCTAAGCTTGGCTGTTTGCTTGCAGACATTTCATTACCCAACTAGGTAACATTATCAACATGAGTAAGTGTGGAGTTTGCTTTTTGTTTATATATAGTAGCTTGTCTTGCCAATTTTGGTGGCCTTTTCCTTAATAGGTCCTTGATTAAGCTTTTTTTTTTGCTTGATTGTTTGCCACACCTCCACTTTAAAAAAAAACCCCACCTTGTGCTGTGACAAGCAGGAAGTGTGGATCAGTCCTCAACTATTGAAAGATGCTTGACCGTCATAAAGAGATGGCTGGATTAGCAGCTACTTTTCAATTGGAAAAAATTAAACGCTTTTACAGATCTATGGTTTTTAATTCTTTCATTGGAGAGAAAGAATTCACAGGAATTAATGACCAAGACCTTCAAAAGAATATTCCAACTAATTTTCTTCCAGAAGTACCTGTATCTAGCAACTGTGTGTGTGAGATTCCTAGCAAAATGGAGTGAAACTGGGTTCCTCACTAATCTTTGAGTAGAAAGTGATTCGTCTCTATTCCCATCGGACCTCCTCCACGGTGGTCAGTCAGCAGGAACAATCTTTTCATTGCTTCTGTGTTTAGCTATTCTTTGACATGACAAATATCAGCTGCAGTTCAGCCAAGCTCACTATTTGTGTAACTTAATTGCTTGCCTGATTCCCCCTCCCCTTTTATGAGACAAGCTGTTGGAAAAATTAAGCTTAAGGACATAGCTCTCCCCCATTAATTAACCTCCTTTCCAAATGCATTAGTAGGGCAGGTCAAATAGCTGGGGAGTGTTAAGTGTATCATTAGGATGTCATTTCCTGGCTAAAAAGGGAGATGAGTTCTTAAAGCTGAGTTGCTTCAAGTGGCCACATTAAAACCTAAGAATATGAGAAGTGCCCTTTTGGAATAGATGAAACCCTATGTGGTCCAGCATTCTGTTCCCACAGGAACCAACAACATGCCTATCATTGCTGCTGGTGCTTAGTGGGGCCCAACAAAGAGGTGGAGCCAAAGAGTCACAACAGACAGATGTTCTGTAGTTCACTGTCTTAAAAATCACCTCCCCCCCACCTCCCCCTCCATTTTTTCTCATCAAAATGAACAAAAGCCATTACTCAGAAAGGTAGAGCTTTGTTAACATGAAGACAACAAATGCTAAAAATGGGTAGGTGAGGCTATGTTTAACACCTGAAAAATCAGCCCATTTGATTAATACATTTCAGTAATTGATCAACACAATCGGACAGCATAGGAGGAAGAAAAAGCAACATTAAGCTTTTTATGGAGTGGAACAACTTGCCTCCAGAAGTTGTAAATGCTCCAACACTGGAAGTTTTTAAGAAGAGATTGGATAACCATTTGTCTAAAATGGTGTAGAGTTTCCTGCCTAAGCAGGGGGTTGGACTAGAAGACCTCCAAGGTCCCTTCCAACTCAGTCTAGTCTAGTCTAGTCGCCTAAAACAGGGTTGTCAAACTCAAGGCCCAGGGGCCAGATCCGGCCCACAGGGTGCTTAGATCTGGCCTGCGGGGCCGCCCTGGAAACAGCAAAGGACTGGTTCACGGTGCCTCTGCCAGTAAAAACGGAGCTCAGGAGGGCCGCGTGCGGCTCTCCTGAGCTCCATTTTCATTGGCAGAGTGCTCGGGCCACCATAGGCGCCCCCAACACAAGTGATGTTGAGCTGGCCATGCCCACCCTGGCAGTGGTGAAATGTAAAATTTGTTACTACTGATTCTGTGGGTGTGGCTTGATGGGGGTGGGTGGGTAATATGACTGGGTGGGCATGGCCAACTTTTTTTTTTTACTTTTAAAAGCATTTTTTCAACCGAAGAGGTTGTAGAAAAAATGTTTTTAAAAGCCTCTGATGATCCCAGCTGAGCCTCACAATCATCAGAGGCTTTTTTTTTTACTTTTAAAAGCATTTTTTCAGCCGAAGAGGTTGTAGAAAAAAATGCTTTTAAAAATAAAAAAAAAAGCCTCTGATTATTGTGCAGCTCAGCTGGGCATGGGGAGGGGGAGGGATTTTTGCTACTGGTTCTCCTAACCACCCGCCTCCATCGCTACCGGATCGGGTGATCTGGTCCGAACCGGGAGCATTTCACCCCTGCACCCTGGCCACACACACAACCATGTGTGGCCAGGGTGCACATGAGGACCTGAGGGCCAGCCCCCCTCAGGTCAAACACAACCATGATGCGGCCCTCAATGTAATTGAATTTGACAACACTGGCCTAAAATAAAAAGCAATGTTAAGATACTACATAACAACCAATCATCTACAACATACAATCTGACACACACATCAACATTGAAAGTGAATTTGCATTTGCAGAAGGAGTGTTGATTCCTTTCAGCAAAGCTTGCCATTTTATAACTCCATAATTTATCTTTAACCATTTTTTTTCACCAATGCCGCCAACAAAATGTCTACTTAAAAAGGGCATTACATTGGTCACAGTAGAAGGCCTTTACTTTTTTTTTTCTTGTTTCTTTCTCAGATTAGCTGAGTATAAAATCAACAAGGGGGAAATTTATTAGAAACTCTGCTTTAAATGTTTGTGCTAAACTCCTATATGTTGTCGGTCACTGAACTCAGTTTCTGGAACTTGGCTGCCTTATATTTCTGGAGCAGTCTCAGTTTACTCAGCAAGAATAAATAACTCAGTCGCCCATATGGGGCAATTGACAACTTTCAAGATATATTCCTTGTAATGAACAGCTTTTAATGAGAAGTCTTTTACATTTGTTACAGCTGAGCACCTAATCCCTCAGAATGTTTTGCTGGATTCTAGTCTCCTTTTGATGAACTCTACCCTGTCTCATGAAGAATTCCACAAACAAATTCTGCTTCATTCATTCAGAATGAAGTTGGCTCACTTTAGTAGTCTTTTAATTCCACTATTGCCCCTTTCTCCAAGTGTTTCCTATGGTGGCTTGTTGCAGCTTAAATTTCCTCTTTTGTTAGTTTGGGCAATACATAGCTAAACTGAACAATTTTTAACACTTCTTGTTAATTACAGGAATTACCTCTTAGATTTGGTGGTATCTAATCTATGAAATACATTCTTGTTCAGCTTCTCTTAAATGTAGCTTTAAGAAACTCCAACTATTCTACTGAACTCTCCTCTCCTCTCCTCTTCCCTTCCCTTCCCCTCCCCTCCCTTCCCTGCTGTTTATTAACCCTATTTGGATAACTTCCTACATTTGAGATCCTGTGTTTGTAGAGTTGTTTAGCAACTTGTCATAGATATATAGATTACATATATTATTTCTAGTTGATTTAACAAGAATCGTAACTCAGAGTAGGTCCTGGAAACCTGTTCATACAATGCATAATTAACATGTGAATCCATTACCCCATGACATGGTGATGGCCATTAACTTGGATGTCTTTAAAAGATCCGTAAAGGCTACTTGTTTTGAAGACTAAGTATGATTTTAGGATTGAGAGCAACTTGCTAATTGCAGGGGACCAATGATAAGAGGGAATATGTCTCCATCTCAACTTGTGAGCACCCTAGAAGCATTTTGCTGGCTACTGTGAGAAATGAAACGCTGGACTAAATGACTTTGGTGATTCTTGTAATACTGGGATTAAAAGGTTGGTGTTTTATAGTGCACATAATGTTTTGTTACAATGCTAAAATGGCATTGAGTTGCTTCCCAAAATATGCTGTCAAAAAGTAAATATTCAGTGTTTTTCTGTTGTGAACATTCATTCCACAAAAAAATAAGCACATCAGTGGACTTGTATTTTTGAAATCCTTATTTTCCTGAAGGGGAAGAGAAACTGTTGACATTGGTATGCAGAGCAATTAGCAGTAGGAAATCATACTTGTACAGCTTGGCTGGAAGCAAAACTATTTCTGTTATGTTTTATTAATAGTTTGAATTAAAAAGGAAAAACACCGGATCACTGATTTGAACTGTCTCTTTCAATTAAATCAGTTGAACCCTTAAATAAGCTTGCAAACTAAAAGATACAATAACAAAAGAAATAAGGAATGTGGAAGAAAGGAAAGAGAAGGGAGCGGATGCAGGTGTCTGTCGAAGAAGTTAAATAGTGATTCTTATTATCATCAGTCAGAATAAATAATAATAGAGGTGTTTGATGAGCTGCATTTTGACTGGCCCCATTTCTCCTCTGTTCTGGGCTGTAAAATGTTCACTAAAGGAGAAGGAGGCATAATGAATTAATATGATTCCCATAACTTCCTACCAGAAATCAGATGTCATCATGCACAGCAAAAATATCCACTGCAATAGAGATGATGTTATTCGTTTAGTTGTGTCTGACTGTTGGCGATTCTATGGGCCAGCTCTCCATATCTTCATGCGGTGTCTTCTTTGAGTTTCTCTATGCTCTGGCTGGTGTCATCTATGATGGTGATCCACTGTAATGCTGAGACACAAAGATCAGGGGTGAAATTCAGCAGGTTCTGATAGGTTCTGAAGAACCGGTAGTGGAAATTTTGAGTAGTTTGGAGAACTGGCAAATACCACCTCTGGCTGGGATGGGGATTTTGCAATGTCCTTCCCCCAGGAGTGGGGAGGGAATGAGGATTTTGCAGTGTCCTTCCTCTGCCACGCCCACCAAGCCACGCCCACCAAGTCACACCATGCCCACAAAACTGGTAGTAAAAAAAATTGAATTTCACCACTGACAAAGATTCTAAGAAGGTCCAAGAAATAAAGATGTGTAGATAAAGATGATGAATGGAATCAGCATCTGATCAATCAGTTTCTAACAGGACAAGTGTATTTTCCCTGTTGCAATTATAAGTAGAAAGTGAAGTCATATACTTGCATAGATTGGCTCATGTTTTAATCCAGTGACCAAAAAAGATTGGATTTTTTTTTGGTGAAAATCAGAACAGATTCTTCTTTTTAAAAGAAGAATGATTAAGAGTGCTGTAAGGAATAAAAAGGGAAATCTGGATTGACACTGTATTTTTTGTTAGGTGAGGTCTCCCCTGCAGGGAAGAATTTGAGTTTAGTGGTAGGCCTTTTCTCCTGTGGCCCCTGTGTTCTAAAACCCACTTCCTTTTCCTTCCTGGAGTTTTAATCTACCGGTCTTTGGCCATAGCTGAATGTTTGTGGTCATTCCATTTTGCAGGGTTGTTTTGTTCTGACTCGAGATTTTCTCTTTTCTTCTTTTTTCCTGCTTTGTTGCATGCCAACAAGAATGTCATGACTGGGGCAGGCTACAAATAGTGTCAATAAAGAACTAACCAACTAATTTGTGGAGCATGCCTACGGAGCTTCCTGGAGCCTGCTCCTCTCTGCAACATATCTCTTAACTAGTTTAATACTGAAATAGAAACAAGAGTGGCTTGGCCATTGCCTAGGGCCACCCAATAGTACATTGGAGAAGCTGGCTTTCTGAACCTCAGAATTAAAGAAAAAAAACACACACACAAACCAAAAACAACTCAGTTATCTTTCCAACATCTCCGCCAGGGTTTTGTGCTGTAAATTGTGAGTTTTATACTCCCGTTAGCTAAGTATGTATTGATGCATCCAACCAGAATGCCTAAATAATAATCCAAAAACCACTTATGCAATCCTTCACACCCTATAGCAAAATCTGGGGCAGTTTGGGACCACAAATCCTGAGTTTTGCACTGCCACCCACAAGTGAGTGAATACCTCCCTCCCAACAATCTGCATTTATCTTCCTGTGGCTGCTTGGCAGATGGTCGCTGTTGTGCAGCCCAGACCATAATTAGCACTTCCCATTTTTGAATATAGTAACACAAGGCTCGGCTTGTGGAATGGGGGAAGGCAATGTCTTGACTGGTGGGATCTAGAAATAGAAGAGCTAATTCATTTCAGTTGTTTGAAGGGAGGAAGAAACATCTATAGCCACTCTTTCTCAGAATCCTAGTAAGTGCAAAGCAGGGAGAGAGGTTTTCAGTTCACCCTTATCACTCCTCACAACAGGTTCCCTCTTGATGTCCTGAGTGGCTATAGATGCTTCCCAAAGTCTTAGAGCCACCTTCCCTGAGCTTGCCCTCCAGAAGTATTGACTGCAATTCGTGTTTGCTTATGAAGATTTAATTTACTTGAACAGCACTGGACAGGTGGAATTGCTCTTGGCATTGGAGGGTGGGGGGGGCTTCAAAAGCCATGAAAGGTAGGACAATGATGCTACATGGGACCAGGTTCTTGTTCCCCCTTCCCCTCCCCAGCATTAAAGACAGGGTGGGCTTCAAAAATTTTAGCAAGGGGTTCTCTGCCCGGTTGCTGGGTGGGTGTGGTCTAGTCGGCCTCCTGCACCATGGAGGGGGGTGGGTGTTTTTGCCCTCCCCAGGCTCTGGAGACTTTCCTCGAGCCTCTGGGAGGGCGAAAACAGCCTCCCCAGGCTCCGGAGGCCCTCTAGACACAGGCCCGTTTCCAGCCTTCCCGAACTTCTGGTAGGCCCGTTTTTCACCCGCCCCCGAGCCTCCACGCGCGCCCTGCACTTACCTGCATCCAAAACGGGCTGCATGGGGACTCCTGGGAGGGGTCGGTGGGGCCAGCCAGGAGTAGGATTTGGGGGTTCTTCAAACTGCACAGAATCTTAGCTAGAGGTTCTCCCGAACCCCTGCAAACCCCCAGCAGGCCATCCCTGATTACGGAGAAGTGTTCAGGTTTTCCTTTTTAAAACAATTATTTATACACTGACACTGTTTCTATTCCTCCGATCCTCAGAAGCACTTCGAAGGAGATCTGTGTCCATCTTCATTTCTGTTTGGTGGTATCCACGGGGAGGGGGACGAAGGGGGGAAATGGCAAAAGAACATTGTGCCAATACAATTGTAACTCTATCCCCTTTGAATGAATATTGGGATGTTGTGTGGACATCAAAGATTATGCTGTGACAATGTGACAAGTTTCCTAATTTTGATGCAAAGGTTGGATCCTGTAGACATCTTTCAGAGCTTCAGCTGATTCTCCCCTGCCCTGAATGGGAGAAAGTGCTACAGAAAACACCCCCCCATCTCATTCCACCGAAAATGGAAAGAAGCAGAAAGGAAGAAAAGAGAGAGACCAAAAAAATATGATCCCTTGGTATAACATTTCGTTCTTTTGGGTTCCTGAGAGGAAGCTGTAAAACTGTCATACTTAGCATTTCCCTTGCAGGACCTGAAGCTTAGCGTCTGAAAGAGGAATGAGGCAGGAGTTCTTGCCCATAGAGACACAGCATCTCAAAGCAACAAATAACACCTACCTTTATAGCAGCTTCAACCACATCACAGCAGAGCCAGAAATATATAATTTCAGCTCCCCGGCACCGCTGTCATTTTAGGAACAAAAAGTTCCAGAATAGTCCATGAAGAAACTTCTTGTGGAAATGTTCTGTGCTAAGCTTACTATTTTGAAGTGTTTCTTATCTCAGCACAATGAGGAATTATTTTGCCAGTTATCAGCAATACGCACATGTGACTAGGACTTAGCTTGCCCACTCTTGCCTTAGCCTTATCCTCAATTCAACAGGCAAGGTTTACAAAACAAGCATCTCTGAGTTTGGATCCCTGGTTCTATAATTTCTTCTTTCCCTCTCCTCATTGTTCACTTTGCCTGTGGCAAAAGTGGACTGTAAGGTTTTTGGTGTTAGGAACTAGTTGTTCAAATTATTTACAACTCCTATGATGTCATCAAGTCCTTTTTTTAGAAGGCCATGAGATAATCCTTAACTGGGATTTCTAAAAAAAAAAAAAAAAAAAAAAGGCAGTCTGAATATAGTAGAGGCAAACAGATATGGGGAGCTTGGAGAAGGTTGCTAGACACACTCAAACAGAATTGTCCATTTCGTATTCTACACCAAAGTCAGTTTTGTGGGGTTTTTTTTAGAAAAAACAACCCCCAAGATTAGATGCTTACAGTTTTGCCTTTTGTCATGAAGATAAAACTAGACTATGAAAAATCACCTGATTCTGTCTTGGTCAGATCTCAATTTAAGCACTATGTCTAGTTAGGTGTTGCAGTTTAATATTCGATGCAAACAAACTGGAGAAAGTTAATCAGCTGACTGAAAATTTAGTCTAGGAGGAAAAAGTGAGAAAACTAGACACGTTCAACTGTGAGAACAGAACATACAGGAAAATAGCAGTATCTGAGAAGGAGCAGCATTTAAAAGGAGCAGCAAGATCAACAAGTCCCATCTACTGACTCTGAATGCAAAAATGGAGTAATGTTCTTATTATAAGAAGTCAGATTCCATTTTGGCATTTGGGAAAGACATTAGGAATCTCCCAAACAATAATTTGATTGGAAAAGTGATGCTTCATGAAGGGACTGGATAGTCATTTGTTTAATCCAGAGACCCGATTCAGTGGCTGAAATGGCCTGCTCTGTTCTGTTCTGTTCTATTCTGTTCTGTTCTTTTCTGCAAACAAATAAGTGCAGGTCACAGAAGAGCACCAAACAAAGACATTAAAAAAAAATACTGTGACACTTGGTTGTTCCTTGTCCATAGAATCAATATACTGAGGACATAAGCATTGTCCTGCTGAATCATGGGAAATTGCTATTTGGCTCCCAAAGTTGTGTGCTAGAAACTGTTAGCAGAATGAAGATGGCCAATTTATTTGTTTGCTTCCAGCATCTGGCTATTAGGCATTCTAGAATCTGAATTGATGTATTGATAACGGCCATGTCTCTCAATGACAGATTTAATAGTAGGGTGTGTTCCTTTCATGATGAAAGGGCTACTGGGAAAAAGCTTTCATTGTGCCTTCACAACACTGCTTCAGTGTTTAAGAAAACAGTGGCTAAAGGCACCTGGGTTGAGTTAACCACGTATACTTGATTGGCAATGAGGTATAAGCAAAATGAGTTTTTCTTTTTTCTAACTGAGGGAACAATACCATCAAACGAGGGTTTGCTTTTTATTTAGCTTCTTATCCTTATGGGACTCACTTCTACAAATAAAGAAATTTCTCCTATTTCGGACTGATAATATGCTAGTATAAGGAAAAGCCCTTAGCTTTTCCTTACAATAGCATAGATTGACTGATAACTTGCTTCTCTTTTAGAATAAACTAAATCCTCTGGCTTGTTAAATTCTGCTCATTGTATCAACTTGCATACTTTTCCTACACATATCTTGCTTTGCAAACATACAATAGAATAGAATAACAGAGTTGGAAGGGACCTTAGAGGTCTTCTAGTCCATCCCCCTGCTTAGGCAGGAAACCCTAAACTATTTCAGATAAATGGTTATCCAATCTCTTCTTAAAAACTCCAGGGTTGGAGCATTCACAACTTTTGGAGGCAAATTGTTCCATTGATTAATTGTTCTAACTTCAGTAAATTTCTCCTTAGTTCTAGGTTGCTTCTCTCCTTGATTAGTTTCCATCCATTGTTTCTTGTTCTGCCCTCAGGTGCTTTGGAGGATAGCTTGACTCCCTCTTCTTTGTGGCAACCCCTTAGATATCGGAACACTGCTATTATATCACCCCTAGTCCTTCTTTTCATTAAACTAGACATACCCAATTCCAGCAACTGTTCTTTATATAACAATCTTTGTTAGACATACAGTATAACACATGGTACAAAATATATTTTGGGACATATCTGGGCAACAGCTACAACATGTAAACAACATGTGGGTTTCTTTTTGGGCAGTCTCACATTAATTTGCATTCTCCTGTTTTTGATATTAACAGGCAATTGGGCTCCTTTTGAACATGGGTTTAGTGCTATTCTGGAATATTGCTACTACAGAATAGCAGTAAACTTTTGTTTACAAGTAGCACCTGCCAAAAGTTGAAGGAGTGGCAGTTGCAAGGTGAAATGGAAAGTCTTAACTTGTAGCTACCAAGTCTTAACTTGTAGCTACCAATACTACACAGCTATCCGTCACTTTCTGGGGCAGCCTCAAATTGCCCAGGGGATCAGTGCCTGTACAGATAGTCCTCAACTTATGACCACAACTGAGCCCAACATGTATGTTGTTGTGAGAAATTTGTTAAGTGGGTTTTGCCCAATTTTACAACTTTTCTTGCCACAGTTGTTCAATGAATCACCACAGTTGTTAAATTAGAAACATGGTTGTTAAGTGAATCTATGTTCCCCATTGACTTTGCTTGTCAGAAGATCACAAAAGGTGATCACATGACCCCAGGACACTGAAACCGTCATAAATATGAACCAATTGTCAAGCATGTAAATCACATGATCACAGGGATGCGGCAACGGTCGTAAGTGTGAAAAATGGTCATAAGCCACTTTTTCAGTGCCGTTGTAACTTTGAACGGTCACTAAATGAACTGTTGTAAGTTGAGGACTAGCTGTATTTGTGTGCTGGACTAGGCTGCAGAGTGAAGCTGCCTGATAAACTGGAATAACTCTTCACGCCACCTTGCAACTGCTCTCTAGACTGCCAGCTGCTTTTAAAACAGTTCTTAAACACGAGTTTAGCTCTCTTTTTTTTAAAAAAAAACTAAACCCATTTTTAAAGGAGGCCCTGCAACCCTTGAGATTTGTGAAGCAAAACGGGAGGGAATTCTCCCTGTTTACCGGGTAGCCGGATCAACCCAGCTGCCTGCTTTAAAGCAGGGGGTCTCCAACCTTGGCAACTTTACGACGTGTGGACTTCAACTCCCAGAATTCCTCAGCCAGCGTGCACTGCCTGAGGAATTCTGGGAGTTGAAGTCCACAAGTCTTAAGTTGCCAAGGTTGGAGACTCCTGCTTTAAAGTATCCCCTCCAAAAGTCGAAGCTTTGGTGTCAGTTGTGAGGCAAAGGGCAGGCTGCTGAACCTTTACCCATCGAGTCTTAAATCACACAGTTCAGCACCATGTAGTAGACAGAGACCTGGCAAGGAATGTGTCAGCTCTCTTAGCTTTTCTTGCCATCCTGTCCAGCTTTGGCAATCCAGGGATCTATTGATGGATCAGGCAGGAGAGACAGGACAGATGGGAGGAGATAACTTTTGGGATGGGGAAGAAACAGATTGAAAGAGTTCTTCTTTCACATGACTTTTACTTAGTATGGAAAAAGTGGTATAGTTGGTTGAAAGATAGGAAAGAGATGAAGCACTAGGAAGTAAACAAAATGACCAAATATAATACGATGGAAACAAAGAACAGACATAGGTCAACAAAGATCAATAGTAGATAGACAAAAGGGAATGACCAAATAAGGAAGAGTCAAAATATAAAGAGAAATGTATATTACAGTTGCGACAAACTGGACATGTATTGAAATGGATGTTTATATGTTTTTATGTTTTGTACGTTTCATTGTTCTGTTTAGTTTGTACTTATAAATAAAAATTGGGAAAAAAAAGAAAAGAAAGAGTTCTTCTTTCCCAGTGACAAGAATAGAATAGCCCTGTAAAACGTTGTTCAAGACCAAAGGGAAGACAGCACCATGCTAACAGCAGGATGATATGGCCTGTAGTAGATGGACAGATCTCAGCACTTGACCACCAGATGAATAACATCTCTACCAATGATGGCATGGCAGATCATTCATACAGCAAGACATTTGTTGGGGGAAGAGGAAAAACACCACGGACACTGGTATAGCTAAAGGGAAGATCTCCTTGCAAAAGTGAAATGTGAACTGGAAGGAAATAGTGTGACTGGTAAAACAACAACAACAGGGAAATCAGAGAGGAATACACATGGAAAACTGATGATGTTACCTAGTTTGGTAATGAAACGTCTGCAAAAGAAAACCAACCAAGGTCAGAGGACTCCGCAATATACATTCTCTTTGGCTAAAACAGAGGGAAAAATGCAAGCATTTTTATTGGTGGGAAGGAGCAAAGCACATATTCGTTTCAAGCAGAGCTGGGCTGCTGGAGGGTTAGCAGGGGTTCAGGAGAACCTCTAGCTAAGATTCTGTGCAGTTCAGAGAACCCCCAAATCCCACTCCTGGCTGGCCCCGGCCACCCTACCCCTCCCATGAGTCCCCACATGGCCCGTTTTAGATGCAGGTAAGTGCAGGGTGAGCGCGGAGGCTTGGGGAGGGTGAAAAATGGGCCTACTGGAAAAATGGGCCTCCAGAGCCTGGGGAGGCCATTTTTGCCCTCCTGGAGGCTTGAGGAAAGCCTCCGGAGCCCAGGGAGGGCAAAAACACCCCCCTGCCATGGTGCGGGAGGCTGACTAGGCCACGCCCACCATGGCCACACCCACCCAGCAACCGGGCTAAGATTTTTGAAGCCCACCCCTGGTTTCAAGCACATGCAACATCAGCATTGCTTTGCAGCTTGCACTGTATGTCATCTGGGGGCATATCCGGCAGCTCCATGTGGGTTAGAATCCTTGTCTTGTGGGACTTTACAACAGGCCCAACATGAAATCTGCCATCAGCCACAGAAACTCTGATTTTTGGCCAGTCACCATCTCTCAGCCACCTGACAGGATTGATATGAAGAGGAAGGGTTATTCGACCATGAACTCCTGATGGAAATGAGGAATAAAAATGTAACAAACATTTTAATTAATTAATAATAATAATAATAATAATAATTTTATTTCTATACCGCCCTTCTCCCGAAGGACTCAGGGCGGTGTACAGCCTATTTAAAAACACAAGACAAAACAACGATTAAAAATTTAAAATGATTAAATAGATTTGGCTCAATTTAAAACCCCAGAAATTTAAAATACCCCAATTTAAAATTATTATGTTGATAGCCCGGCCTGGTGGAACAACAGGGTCTTCAGTGCGCAGCGAAACACCCGGAGGTCGGAGATCTTAAGTATTTTCGGGGGCAGTTCATTCCACAGGGCTGGGGCTCCCACAGAGAAGGCCCTCCCCCTGGGTGTCACCAGCCGACATAACTTGGCCGATGGCACCCTGAGGAGACCCTCTCACTGGAAGCGGACTGGCCGGTGGGAGGCTATTGGTGGCAGAAGACGGTCTCGAAGGTACCCGGGTCCTATGCCATGGAGCGCTTTAAAGGTAGTAACCAACACCTTGAATCGCACCCGGAAGACCACTAGGAGCCAGTGCAGCTTGCGCAGGAGGGGTGTCACGTGGGCACAACGAGTTGCGCCCATAACCACCCGCGCGGCCACATTCTGGACCAGTTGGAGCCTCCGAGTGCTCTTCAAGGGGAGCCCTATGTAGATAAGAGAATTAATTAATTAATTAGAGAATGCAGGCTAACCTTACTTTGCATAACCTGGTACCCTGCAGGTTGCAATCCCAAGCATATGAAAAGGAGCAATTTGGGCAGGCTGGCTTGGTCGATCCCAGCAGCAGCAAAGCACCAGGCTCCTTAAACACAGATCTTGTCCTGAACTTGACCAAACAATGGCTAGTTGATCCCTCTGTTCACCTGCTCTGCAGAGATAGCCTAACTCAGCCTGTTAAATTTGGCTACTGTACTCGTAATTGAGGCTGGTGAAAAGGGGGTCCCAGTAAAAATGAAAGAGAGAGAGCTTTGTTTTCATTCTTTTCTTCAGAGGAGGGAGACAAGAAGGGAAGCACTTAGAGATAAAGCACCTGATGCAATTACCCTGCTTTAGATAAAGCCCAGACATTACTTCTAAACCAATCACCGGGCTTGTTTTCCTTTGCTTTTGCAGGCCATTCTGGCTGTTCATCCCCTCAGAGAACTGCAGTTGTGCTGAAGGCCCCTCTTTTCCAATTGGCTGCAAAAGGCAGAGCCAGGCAGGTTGTCAGGAGAAGAGAAGGTAGCTAAGCACATGCAGGAAGTTCTCCCATGAAATCCTGCCTGGATAGAGTGGGAGCTCAGTGAGAACAATAATGGGCTAGCTAGAAGCTCTGCTGTTTGGTTTAATTCAGCATGTTTCCTCCAGTGTTTTTAATAATAATAATAATGATAATAGTCTTTATTTTCATTGTACATCATGTATACAACAAAATTGGTTTAGCCTCTACTGGTGCAATCCATAACAAAAAATACAGGACAATACAATTCCCAATTTATACAAGTAATTGGGGAAAGAAAAAACCTAGTCATATGTTTCCATATGTACTTGGAGTGATCGTGATTCCTAATCTTCTCATCGTTTCCATCACCCATCTCCTTCCACTTATGACTGTATGACTGTAATTTTGTTGCTTGTATTCTTACGATTTATATTGATATTGTTTCCTGATTGCTTAATTGTACCTTATGACTATCATTAAGTGTTGTACCTTATGATTCTTGATGAACGCATCTTTTCTTTTATGTACACTGAGAGCATATGCACCAAGACAAATTCCTTGTGTGTCCAATCACACTTGGCCAATAAAAAATTCTATTCTGTTCTGTTCTGTTCTGTTCTGTTCTGTTCTGTTCTGTTCTGTTCTGTTCTGTTCTGTTCTATTCTATTCTATTCTAATTTGCTTGCTATTCTTTATTTGATATAGGACTGGAGCTCCTCCAGTTAGTGTTTGATTTGGAATCTACTTCACTGCTCATAATGATAACCCTTTAATCTACATCCCTTTCAAGAGACTTTCCCTTATTATTACAGTACAGCATGAAATGAAACCGACCCACCGGGAGATGGAAATCAATGAATTAAAGTAACTCAATGGCGTTTAGAACAAAGGCCTGGATTGATTCAAAATAATTCAATCTGAGGAACTGGAGGCAATTTATTAAACACATATAGCAATTATGGTCCATTTCTGAAATTGCATTACTGTTACTAATAAACTGAGCAAAAAAAAAAAAGAGAAAAGGAAAATCATGCTGTCTTTCTTGGGCACCATTATTCTGTACAGGTTTTCCCAAAGAATATAATACATTGACCTGGTATTCATTTGAAAACGTGGAGGCCTAGAATTTCCTTTCTAACAAATTACTTTGGAGGGTGGATTGTTGCATGTACTATACGTTGGAATCTTCTTTGTGTACAAAATTTCTGGACAAAGTTGAATCTATAAGATACCCATTTGGAGACAAGCACCTGTCATGAATTATTCATTAGACAAATAGAAAACATAGCACGTTGCTTTTTTGTACTTGTCAACTTGGGCCCACAAAAACATCTCCTGTAGACAAGGCATATTCATATACTGTAAGTTCTTAGAAAGTAGGCTGTGGCTTAAATTCATTTTTTTTAATTCTTTCATTTGTAGACTTGATCTGTGATCTTATTCTGGGTCTCCCCACTCCTTGGATTACAAAGCAAACCTCAGCAAAAACCTTTTGCTGCTTGAAACAAAGATGACATGGATACGTTCCCCTGGTACTACTCTCACATCCCTACTTTAGATACCTAACTCATCTTCTGGTTGTCAGGGATCTGGGCTAGAAACCAGGAGACTGTGAGTTCTAGTTGTGCCTTGGGCACAAAACCAGCTGGATAAACACTGGAAACTGACAAAAAATGCTGAAAAATCCGTCCTATGACTGATGGGATGCTGCAAATGACCACAAATGCAAGCCACTTGCCAAGCATCCAAAATGTGATCACATGACCACGGCATGTGTGTACAGCCATGAGAACTTCAAAAACGGATTGTAAATAAAGTAACTCTGGGAAGTTCTGTCATAAACTTTGAACGGTTGCTAAGCAACTAGTTAAGCGAGGACTCCTTGTATACACACATGCAGGCTCATTTTGTTTTGCATTTTTCTGGCGGGTTCTCTTTAATTAAGTAAAGTAAAACAAGCTCTCCCGCCAGACACTCCAAGCATGCTGCTGAAACTGACCCTGCCAGTTTCAATTTCTCTTCCATTTGATTAGGAAGGGCTTTTTCTGGGTGGCTGGCCAAGACCCAGCTGGGGTGGATAAAAGAAACAGGCAGTCCTGTACCATAAATGAAACAAAATTAAAAGCCACCTTGATGGGATTTCTAATTGGCTTCCCTTTTATGCAGCGTCTTCTGGGCCATTCGCACGGATGTGCTGAGGGAATGTGGAGGAAGGGGGGGAGGGGCAGACGTCAACCCCAACTTTGCAGGTGGCGCAACCACCTCTCCTTATGTACTGGAGGTTGACTTGGCAACCAGCTCCTCAATAATAGGAAATGACTAATGATGTGGTAAAAATTATGAACCAGGGATTAATAAAACTTGAAAAGGAACGGACTTGGCTGTTTGATCCTCCAGAGAGGAAATATATCTGTGCATTAGCCTTTTCCCCTCAGGTGCTGTTCTTATTAGTCTCATCTGACTTGGGAAGCAGAAAGAGTATGACATTTGGAATCACTGGTAGAAAGAAAAAAAAAGAGAGAGAGAGAGAGAGAAATGGCACTGGAACAAAGGAGGGCCAAGGGGTTGTGTGCACATTACAGCCATTAGCAGTTTCTCGTCTAGCTTTGCATTAATTTCTGTTGGGAAATCAGGGAGGCTGTGGGGGAGGCATTCAGAGATAGTCATCCTGCAAGAGAAGGTGATGGTGTCTACCACATTACAAACAACAAATAGGGGGAAAATGTGTCAGAAATACATTATCAGCCTATTTAACATCCAAATGTTACAATCTGCTAAAATATATATACTTTGCTGCAGAGGACAATAGTGAGTCCTCCAGGGACCTAAATCAGTGGTGGGTTTCAAATTTTTTTACTACCGGTTCTGTGGGCGTGGCTTGGTGGGCGTGGCATGGTTTGGTGGGCGTGGCATGGTGGGAATGGCAGGGGAAGGATACTGTAAAATCTCCATTCCCTCCTCAATCCAGGGGAAGGTTACTGCAAAATCCCCATTTCCTCCTGATTAGCTGGGATTTAGGAAGCAGAGAATAGATGGGGGTGGGACCGGTCAGAATTTTTACTACCGGGTTCTCCAAACGATTCAAAATTTCTGCTACCGGTTCTCCAGAACTGGTCAGAACCTGCTGAAATCCACCTCTGACCTAAATGCTTCTGAAGAATCCACCAGGAGCAACATTGTCCTTCTTTCTTGGCTGCATTTGATATTCTGTGGTGGGTTCCATATAGCCAGTGTTACAGTCTTTATCCGCTCACTTCGGATTGTCAATTAAGCAATGGTACAGGTAGTCCTTGACTTACAACAGTTCATTTAGTGACCATTTGAAGTTACAACAGCACTGAAAAAGTGACTTAAGATCGCTTTTCACACTTACGATCGTTACAGCATCCCCAGGGTCACATGATCACAATTCAGGCACTTGCAACTGACTCATGTTTATGACAATTGCAGCGACCCGAGGTTATGATGATCGCGTGGCTCAGCTGGGATCGTCAGAGGCTTTTAAAAGCATTTTTTTCTACAACCTCTTAAAAATGCTTTTAAAAGCCTCTGATGATCCCAGCTGAGTTGCCTGCTTGTCAGAGGCTTTTAAAAGCATTTTTTTCTGCAATCTCTTTGGGTGAAGAGGTCATAGAAAAAAATGCTTTAAAAGCCTCTGACGATCCCAGCTGAGTTGCCTGATCATCAGAGGCTTTTAAAAGCATTTTTTTACAACCTTTTCAGCCGAAGAGGTTGTACAAAAAATGCTTTTAAAAGTAAAAAAAAAAAAAAGTTGGCCACGCCCCCCCAGTCACATTACCCCCCACCACCAAGCCATGCCCACAGAACCGGTAGTAACAAATTTTACATTTCACCACTGGATTAAAGGTCACCTGTTTTTATACATGTTGTTGTTGTGCCCACCATCTTGATTTATTTGGCAATACCCCAAGACACCCTTGAGGAGGATTCCCTGGGATAAAAACTGATTTATTGTTTCAGGGATCAAATATTTGGGAACACTAAATTATGATTAATTTAATTTAATAAATGTAATTAATTATTAATTTAATTTAAGTTAAATTAATTTAATAGAGAAGGTGGATGCCAGTCTTTTCTCATCACTGGAGGTTTTTAAGGAAGGACTGGACTTTCTGAAGGACTTTCTGAAGTAGTATAGGGTTTCCTGCTTGAGCAGGGGGTTGGACTAGAAGACCTCCAAGGTCCCTTCCAGCTCTCTTCTGGATGAAGACAGTGAAAATCCTTCCCCACTCTCTGCCAAAATACAAAGGATGATCCACAACCATTAAAAACTTGTCTGAGCATCATAAAAATTATTCAGGCAGGCTATTGCATGGAATTTTACAAGGAAAAATTTCAAACAGCTGTTGACCTTGCTGGTGAAGACTATATGAAGAAACATAAACAGTTTTTAGGACAGCTTTTTAAAGTAAACTACAGGAAAAGTCCAAAGCTAAATAACATTTTGAACAAAGATAATTTTAAGAATGTATACAAAATGTTCAGTGTATTTTTTTTTAGTGTGTTTTGCTCATCTTCTCCTGTACTGCAGAAAAAGATGTAAGAAAAATCAGCGTTTCTTGACATTATGGATGAACATAATAAGGTTGGTCCCACAAATCTGTTTTATGAAGATTATTGGCATATAATGATATCATTATATCATTATTAATCATTATTTCTAAAGTGGTTTATGCCCTTATAACCAGATAGAACAGTAAAATGCTATATTATGCAAGAATATACTATATTCAGATCAAGGGAACAAACAGAGATAGGAAGAATAAAGGCTGGCATTGCAAATAAAGTGAAGTGAAAGCTTCTATCCAATAATAAATGTCCAAATTAATGGTTACATCCACTATATTCTTAATCTGTAATCACTGTGGCCCCTCTGGGATCCCTGCAGAGTCTGGGGACAAAGCTGTGTACAGTAATAGAAATCTGCTTCACCATGGAAAACC
This sequence comes from Pantherophis guttatus, assembly GCF_059756535.1. Classification (NCBI taxonomy): domain Eukaryota; kingdom Metazoa; phylum Chordata; class Lepidosauria; order Squamata; family Colubridae; genus Pantherophis; species Pantherophis guttatus. The sequence goes on along the minus strand of NC_142063.1, from coordinate 29,729,263 downwards.
TGTTTATAATGTTGAATACAACTTGAACAAGTTTTGGAGATGAAATTGTAGGACTTGTTGAGGAGAGGCAGTTTCTATTAATCTTACTCACTGTAAAAAGACTGATGGAAAGGATTTTAATGTGAGGTATTATTTGTCCATGGAAGAGTCTAAATATGGTTGACTATATAAACAAAGAAAATATAAAGATGCAAGATGTAACATACTTATTATTAATTTTTTTTAAAAAAATTGATGTGCCAAAGTTGGTGGCTGAGAAGAAGCACATAACAGATGCTGGGAGTTATTTGACACTTTTAAATATCCCGATTGAGCAGAATACATAAGCAAAGCAAAGCAAGTTAACATGCTTAGTCCCTAACTATATTCAGATATCACGAATGCTTTAGACACGAGTTAGAGCAGGGTTCGCCACTGACTGATAAAAGATTGGCTACCCTCTTTAAATCATGCCATTGACCTTTGCCTGCCTGCCATGGACATGTGATAAAATATAGAACATTACAGATTTATTGCCATTGGGTTCTCCTGCTTTGCGAAGGGAGCTGCTAGGCCCCCTCTAGATTGTGAAAAACAGCATTTGGTATATAGCATGGCAAGACAAATGTTTCTTCCAAAGATGGGAAGTGGACAAGAATTGGAGAGGAATAATGATTTCACCGCAACCCTTTTCATCCTCTGTTACACCCATCATTTCCTGGGTAATAGCCCATTTCTTAAAAAGACCTATAATTTACATGCAAATACTTTAACTCAGTAAGCTGTTGGAGAAGGGTCAACAGCTTATAAATTTGTCAAAAAAAAAAAAAAAAGAGGTTCTTTGCGTTCTAATGATGTCATCTGGAACTTCCTTCAAGTTGCCTTTGAAAATGTTTGACAACTTGAGCTAAGTAATGTATTATAGGAAAATTCAGCTCCTTTTGGGAAGGAACATAATATGGGATATATCTTCCCCAATTTCCTCTGGCCTCAAAAATAATGAAAGGATATTTAGGTTACATGAACAGAATAAATGATGCACCGTATCTCTCTTGGTTTACACCAGGGACACAATGACAAATTCAACTTGAGTTTCATTTCGTCCTTCAATCTAAAATAGGTAGATATCACATGTTAGGTCTAAGGATTTGCTGAAAAAGAGGAGGCTTATCTGAATAAACTACAATTATTCCATATTGTTGAGCAACCACAGATATAAAGAAGCAAAATGGGCTTCCTTCTCCACCAACCAGATGTTAGATTTATGTGGGGACAATAATAAATCACTGTGATCTGCCACTTTAAACATCCTGTAATGTCATGGACTGATACTACATGGGTGCTCTAGATCTTTGTGGGGAAGTTTAAATGGCAATTTAAATGGCAATTTAAACTTTTGTACTTGATAAGTGGATCCTTAAAGCAAAGATAAGTGCAGATAATTTTAGCTAAAAGCATTGGCTCCTGAAACCTGACTGTAAACTCCAAGTGACTCCCATATGCTTTCTTAGAAGACAAAAACAATAGACAGCTATAGGCCAGTATTTTGTTTGAAGTATTTTGCCCATTTGTCAGGACAAAGATTTCTTGCAGAAGGGTAGGTAAAAGAGAGAACAGGTAACATTCTGGTAAATTTTTATTTTTTTATTTTTTTTAATTTGATTTATATGCCTCCCTTCTCCGGAGACTCAGGGCGGCTTACAATGCGTTAAGCAAATTAAATGAATAATTTGTCACTGATTAAGGCAGTCATTTTGTCAGAGTCCTCGTATCCCATCCTCAAGGTTCCATTTATCCACATACTGTATGCCAAAGATGGGGAAACACTTATCTCAGTGATGGCTAACCTTTTTGTCATTGAGTGCCAAAAGCGGGGAGAGGGTGGGGGGCTCACGCATTCATGTGCCCACACCCATAATTCTATCTGCCCTGCCCCATGCACATGCGCGCATGCCCCCTGTGCTCCCCCCGCTTTTGGCATGCGATGGCACGGTGGGCCACCAGACTTCTGGTGGGACTGAAAGTTGGGAAACGGGCTGTTTCCGGCCTCTGGAGGGCCTCCGGAGGGGTGGGGAAGGCTGTTTTCGCCCTCCCCAGGCTCCTAGAAAGGCTCTGGAGGCTGGGGAGAGTGAAAATGAGCCTTTCTCACCGCCCCCCCGAAGGCCCTCCAGAGGCCAGAAACTGTGTTTCCTGACTTCCGGTGGGCCCAGAAAACCTGAAAATCAGCTGGCGGGCACATGCATGCGTGCCAGAGCTTAGCTCGCATGCCCACCAATATGGCTCCGTGTGCCATCTGTGGCACGCGTGCCATAGGTTCGCCATCACGGACTTATCTTTACATATAGGATGCAACACAAATGGGCAATTCCACATGCACATCACTGTTCATGGAACACACTGAGATCCAGGGTAGATTCTTGGCCAAAGGAAGAGAGGAGGCAATTGTCAAGTTTAGACTGCTCTGGTGTGTGAAAATGATCAACTACAATTCCCTATTCCCTTCCTCCAGAGAGAGCAGAACTCCAGGAATTGCTGCTAATCTGAACCCAACCACAAGTGGCACGTATTATACACAATTGTTAGGTAAAGCTTAATGTGGCATCACAGCTTGTGGTCGGACTTGAAAAACTCAAGTGTAAAAATGTTAAGCAGGGTCAAATTGACCTGGCTAATATTTGAGTGAGAGACCACAAGGATATATCCTAGGAGAGTAGCTAGCCTGGAAAGTCAAAAGTTTATCCTGGAAGAAGCCAATGGCAAGCTGTTTCTCTCTTGCTATGCTGAAGAAAACTAAGATTTGATCTTGCTGTAAGGGACCACAACTTTAGTTTTACTATTGTTCAGGTGTTGGACTTGAGATCCAGGTTTATGTTTGCACTCAGTGAAGGACTTCGGGCCTCTTTGCTTTCAAGCCAACTTCTTTCAAAGGATTATTCTTTAGATCAGGGGTCTCCAACCTTGACAACTTTAAGCCTGGAGGACTTCAACTCCCAGAATGGGGACTTCAGCTCCCCAGCCTGCTTTGCTTAAAGTTGCCAAGCTTGGAGACCCCTACTTTAGATAATGGGAAAACTCATTTATTTACTGGCTTGAGAACTCTAAAAGAAAAGGGGGGATACAGATATAATAAGTTGAGTCTTCGGAGAAAGGCGGCATACAAGTTGAACAAACAAATAAATAAATAAGTTATCCAATTCTGTTATTCTGTTAAACAAACAAGCAAGCAACTGAAAAGCAGTGTCCTCATTTGTTTTTAATAACATGCAAGTGGCTGCTTTGTCATAATCATTACTTTAGAGGCAGTTCCAAGGATAATCTATGGAATTCTACTTCTCATAGTTAGCTAAAGAAATACAGGTAACTCTCAATTTACAACAGTTGATTTAGTGACTGCTACAAAGGGACGCGGTGGCTCAGTGGCTAAGACGCTGAGCTTGTTGATTGAAAGGTCGGCAGTTCAGTGGTTCGAATCCCTAGTGCCATGTAATGGGGCGAGCTCCCGTTACTTGTCCCAGCTTCTGCCAACCTAGCAGTTCAAAAGCATGTAAAAAATGCAAGTAGAAAAATAGGGACCACCTTTGGTGGGAAGGTAACAGCGTTCCGTGCGCCTTTGGTGTTTAGTCATGCCAGCCACATGACCACGGAAACATTTTTGGACAGCACTGGCTCTTCAGCTTTGAAATGGAGATGAGCACCTCCCCCTAGAGTTGGGAACGACTAGCACGTATGTGCGAGGGGAACATTTAACTTTACCTTTTTACAAAGTTACAAAAAATGACATATGACCATTTTACACAGTTAGGACCTTTGCAGCATCTCCATGATCATGTGATCAAAATCCAGATGCTTGGCAACAGGTTCATATGCACGACCATGGCTGTGTCCCAAGGTCATGTGATCACTTTTTGCGACCTTCTGATAAGCAAAGTCAATGGGGAAGCCAGGTTCACTTAACAACCAGGTTACTAACTTACCAATTACGATGATTCACTTAAGAACTGAGGCACAAGTTGTAAAATGGAGCAAAGCTCACTTAACTAATGTCTCATTTAATAACAGAAATTTTGGGCTCAGTTATGGTCATAGCTTCAGGATTGTGAGAAAAGGGCTTTGAGTAGGGGTGAAATGTAAAATTTGTTACTACCGGTTCTGTGGGCGTGACTTGGTGGGGGGGAGGTAATGTGACTGGGTGGGCGTGGCCAACTTTTTTTTTTTTAACTTTTCAAAGCATTTTTTCTAATGCTTTGAAAAGCCTCTGCCGATCAGGCAACTCAGCTGGAATTGTCAGAGAAGCTTTTTAAAAAATGCCTCTCTGCTGATCAGGCAACTCAGCTGGGATCGTCAGAGACTTTTCAAAGCATTTTTTTTACCACTTCTTCGTCCAAGAGGTTGCAGAAAAAAATGCTTTGAAAAGCCTCTGACGATCCCAGCTGAGCCGCGCGATCATCAGAGGCTTTTTTTTTTTACTTTTAAAAGCATTTTTTCGTCGGAAGAGGTTGTAGAAAAAATGCTTTTAAAAGTAAAAAAAAAAAGCCTCTGATGATCATGTGGCTCAGCTGGGCATTGGGGTGGGGGGCGCAGGGATTTTTGCTACTGGTTCTCTGAACCACCCGCCGCCATTGCTACCGGATCGGATGATCCGGTCCGAACCAGGAGCATTTCACCCCTGGCTTTGAGGTATCAACATCTGACTTCAAAAAAACTGTCCCTGCCTTTCCAAAATAACTTCACAGATCTGTCCCTGTTGGGGGTTTGTCTGTTCTGATCAATTGTGGGTGAGAAAATAAAATTATGCACCCCTGGAAACTCAAAGCACCGAGAATTAAGTCTGCCTCTATTTGCACGATCTGATTCTAACTATGTAAATATTAAGATGGAGTTCCAAGTGGATTCTTGCTGACAGCTTAACATTATTTATCTTTGTGTTTTGCTCTTTGATTTGGTTGCATTACTGACTTAAGAAGGCAATGTTTGGATTGTCTACTGTCATTTCCTGAGTCTCAGAACAACAGAGGGATTTCTGTGGAATTTTGTACTTCGGTTTTGAGGCTTATTTCTTGTTTGTCTTCTTTGGCTGATGATTCCACTGAAAAAGAATGAATGACAAAATCGGAAGTATAAATATTTCAGGCTAAGTCCTCCCCTCTTCACCTCTCCACTCCCATCTTATATACATTTTTTTAAAGCAGCTACAAAAAAATAAAATAAAATAAAATCCAGAGGGAAATGGAGAACTTATGTAGTTTCGTGGCTTGGATTCAGTCACACGATATTTAGAAGGCTTTGTCAAATGGGTCTTGCTACCTCTCCTCAGAGAGAGAGAAAAGCAAATCAGAACGACACTGAGGGACAAACTAAGCAAGAAATACTGAAACCAGCTCATCACCACTACTACCATGTGAATTAAACTATAGGGGAATATTTTCTCCCAAGCAATCAGCTTCTCCCATCTAGTTTTCTTTGTAAACTTTTCTTGGCTATGTCTAGCATCCATCCATCCTGACTCTTACCCTAGAAGAGTTGGCCCCATCTGTGCTATTTGGCTCACACTAGGGCTGGCTTCTGAGATTTGTTGTTTTCTTGTTTGTATTTTGGAATTGTTTTAATCCTCTATATCACCCAGAATCATAACAGATTCATTTAGACCACGTTAAGCAAAGAAACAAACAAGAAAATATTGGCATCCTACTGCCTTCTCCAGTCTGGGTCAATCAACTATAGAGGAAGCCATAAACACCTTTGAAGAATAGAATACCTTCTATCTTTTTAATTGATTATATCTCCCTTTCTTATTGCTTTTTTTTCCCAATTTCTATAGCTGCCCATCTCATCTATAAAGTAAAGGTTCCCCTCGCACATATGTGCTAGTCGTTCCTGACTCTAGGGGGAGGTGCTCATCTCTGTTTCAAAGCCGAAGAGCCAGGGCTGTCCGAAGACATCTCCGTGGTCATGTGGCCGGCATGACTAAACACCAAAAGCACACGGAACACTGTTACCTTCCCACCAAAGGTGGTCCCTATTTTTCTTTTTCTTTTTCTTTAAATTTTTTATTATATTTTTATTGTTAAAAAATAACAAAAAGGAAAAAAAAATCAATACAAAAAATCAATAGTAAGGAAAAAAAATTTTTTTCCCTCCAGCGTGCTATACAAACGGAAAGGAAGTTTTAGGAACTTGAAGTCTTCAATTCTTCCAGAAATCTCTTTGATAAGGTACTGGTGCCGATTCATCCAATCTCCCAAGTGCAAAATCCACAAATGGTTGCCAAGTGTTCCAAAAAACATTTTCTTTATATATACCACTTCTAATTTTAATATCACAAGTCAATTTATCATTTAATGCAAATTTCCATGTTTCATTGTACCATTCTTCTAATTTTAAGTCAACATTTAATTTCCAATATCTAGCAATTATAATTCTCCCCATTATAACCAAAATCCTCACCAATTCTCTTTCTCCAGTTGTTAATGTTGTTTCATTCAATATTAATAATAATATGGTTTCCAATTTCAATTTGACCCTCTTCTTAATTATTTCAAATATTTCATTTTCTATCCTAGACCAAAAAAGTTCAACCCCATTACATTTACACCACATATGAACATATGTCCCGAGTTCCACTTTACACCCTATTTTTCTACTTGCATTTTTTTACATGCTTTCGAACTGCTAGGTTGGCAGAAGCTGGGACAAGTAATGGGAGCTCACCTCGTTATGCAGCACTAGAGATTCGAACCGCTGAACTGCCGACCTTTCGATCAACAAGCTCAGCATCTTAGCCACTGAGCCACGAAAGAGCTATATAAGCTTCAGTGACTCTTATGCTGGTCTATGTCGATAATGAAGATTTGATTTGATTCAAAGAATTGGATCTATTCCTGTGTTATAGTAATGACCCAGTTCTTCTTTTCCAATGAACGATAGTTATTATTGCTGCCGCCGCCACCTATTTCTTTCTTCTTTCTTCTTTCTTTCAATGTGCAAATGTTGCCAAATACAGGTAGTTCTTGACCTACAACCACAACTGAGCCCAAAATTTCTGTTGTAAATGAGACAATTGTTAATTGAATCACTGCAGTTATGAAGTTAGTAATATGGTTGTTAAGTGAATCTAGTCCCCCCGCCCCTGACTTTGCTTGTCAGAAGGTTGCAAAAGGTGATCACATGACTTTGGGACAACTGCAACCATCATAAATATATATGAATAAGTTGCCAAGCATCTGAATTTTGATCACATGAATGCTGCAAAGGTTGTAAATGTAAAGAATGGTCATAAGTCACTTTTTTTTCACTGCAGTTGTAATTTTGAGCGGTCACTAAATGAACTCATGCAAGTTAAGAACTACTTGTAGCAAAGTTCACCCTCTTTGGTACTTGATCAACAAGACTAAATGTTGTGGCTTTATTACTACTAGCCAAATGCGGAACATAATCGGGTGAGATGGGCAATATTGGAGATCCCTAAATACAATCCCTAAATACAATTCCTGGACAATCCCTGATATCAAAGGAATGATGTGTAATAAGTCAATTTTCATCCTTATTACCCTCATATACTGTTTTTTTTTTCAAAAAGTAAAAATTTAGCCCAACAGTTTCCACCATCTGTTGCCCAAATGTTGAGAGTAGTCACTAATGCTTAGGGCAGAAGTATCATTTTTAAGACAAACGTTATCTCAAGAGGTCAAAGGTGGCCACTGCAAAGGGCAAAAAGAGCAACTAAGGGCCATGGACCTGCGTTAAGTATTTCCCCTGAAAAACCATTCAGTGAGTCCTGAAACTAATGGAAAGGTCTGCTAGGCAACCATTACCTGGGGACACAGGGTGCTCCCAGTTGGAAGGAAACCATCTCACTGATCTTCACATCATTCTCACATTTGGTTTATAGACTTTGTTTTCATAAAGCCTTGTGCCCAAAATCTGCTAATATGGCAGGAAGGATCTTTAAGTGTTCCACCTCCTGCTTTAGTTGAAGTATCTTGACTAATAGATTTGCTATCTCTTTACTGGTTGAAACATTTGAGTTCCATCCTTAGGCTCTGGCTTGATGAACATTATGACCATCTTATCAACCATGAAAGTTGCACCTTCTTTTAAAGCCACCAAAGCAGCCATTATGACAACATGCCTTAATTTTGAATTGCAAACCAAATAACATCCTTTTTTTTTTTAAAAAAAATTGATTTATATGCCGCCCTTCTCCGGAGACTCAGGGCGGCTTACAATGTGCTCAGCAATAGCCTTCATCCTTTTGTATATTTATACAAAGTCAGCTTATTGCCCCCACAACTGGGTCCTCAATTTACCTACCTTAGAAAGGATGGAAGGCTGAGTCAACCTTGAGCCTTGGCGAGATTCGAACCTACAGTAATTGCAGGCAGCTGGTCTTAATAACCAGCTTAATAACAGGGTGCCTTAGACCACTACCAAGGCTCTTTTATCTATCCTATATCTTATCCTTTATCCATTAATAACTCCAAGTTATTAATTGGCAAATCCAAGTTCTAAATTCAAGTGCTTTATATTTTTAGCAATTAGGTGTAGCATCCGGCTGTGTGTGTGTCTTCTTTGTGCTTTCCATACATTTGCATTTCTCCAGGATGATTGTCTAGTTGCCAATTTTAAATTGGTCCAAAGGTTTGTAGCGGAAATTAGACAGTTGTGCCAAAATAAAGAAAACAGAACAGCTTCATCTACTCACTGCTGCATGCCAGATTGTGGCTAGGCAAAAAATAGACTGACAAAAGAAAGTAAATATGACAGAGTGGATGGGATGTTGGACTAGGAATAGAAAAACCTCCTTCCCACCTTTAATTTTGAAAGTTCACTGTCTTTTGACTAATTTACTTCAGAGAATTGTTGTTGTGAACATAAAATTGGAGTAGGGAGTACTGTGTCCATTGCTGTGAGTTTTTGGATGAGATGAAGGTTTATTTCAAACAGATAAGCCAACTAATAAATTTAGCTACCTCAGTTCACACATATCTGGTTATTTCAGCCACACAAACAATCTAATTATGTCAAGATCAACTGATGTCTCTGTTGCACCCAAGCAGGAACACCAAAATTCTACCTATGTTTGCATGACACCTGTTCCACGACCAATTGAAACATAGGCGCTGTTTTAATTTTGCTGCTGCAGCACAGTGTCAAATTTTTGCTGTATTGAATTTTCCCCACCACAAGCAAGAACAGAGATGGCCAGCTAGAAGCTAGAAGCAGCCTAACTGTAGAACAATAATATATTTGAGTATGGCTATGCTCAGGCTAAATTGGCTTCAGGGTAGTTTTAGCCAGCAGGTTCTGACAGGTTCTGGAGAACCAGTAGCGGAAATTTTGAGCAGTTCGGAGAACTGGTAAATACCACCTCTGGCTAGCCCCAGAGTGGGGTGGGAATGGAGATTTTACAATATCCTTCCTCCAGGAGTGGGGAGGGAATGGGGATTTTGCAATATCCTTCACCCAGGAATGGGGAGGAAATGGAGATTTTGCAGTATCCTTCCCTGTAGTGGGGTGGAAATGGAGATTTTGCAGTATCTTTCCCCTGCCATGCCCACCAAGCCACGCCCACAGAACTGGTAGTAAAAAGAAAATTGGATTTCACCACTGGTTTTAGCTATTGGTTTGTTCAATATATTTCCTGTATAATTGAGTGACTCTTATCTTATAGGAGAAGAGAGAGTAATAAATACATCTACAATGAGTTTTCTCACATTCATACATTTCTGAACGGTTTGCTCAAGAGATAAAATTTGACATGCACAATCTTTGCCTGATGGAAAGCTGGTTCTGAATTTTGCTCATGCCACCTTTGTATTCTTTAATTGGAATTCTGCCAAACAACTTTGCATGCTAAGTCCCTCTAGCAGTGTTGGCAAACCTTTTCGGCACTGAGTGCCGGAAACCGGAAGAACAGCTGCCCGGGGCGCATGCGTGTGCCGGGAAGATGATTTTCTGGTTTCTGGTGCATGTGCACTGGCCAGCTGGTCTTCGCGCACGCATGCATGCCAGAAACTGGAAGACCAGGTGGCCAGTGGGCATGCCGGAAACTGGAAGAGCCGGGTGGCTCCTCTTCTGGTTTCTGGTGCTCCCGTGTGTGTGAAGATCAGCTGGCTGGCGTGGCGGAACCCAGAAGAGCAACGGGCAACGGCTCATATGCCTGGAGAGATGGCTGTGCATGCCATTTCCAGCATGCATGCCATAGGTTTGCCATCATGGCTAGTGGTGGGTTTCAAAATTTTTTACTACCGGTTCTGTGGATGTGGCTTGGTGGGCGTGGCATGGCTTGGTGGGCGTGGCAGGGGAAGGATACTGTAAAATCTCTATTCCCTCCCCAATCCAGGGGAAGGTTACTGCAATATCTCCATTTCCTCCCGATCAGCTGGGACTTGGGAGGCAGAGAATAGATGGGGGCGGGGCCAGTCATAATTTTTACTATCGGTTTTCCAAACTACTCAATTTCCGCCACTGGTTCTCCAGAACTGGTCAGAACCTGCTGAAACCCACCTCTGATCACGGCCCTATAGCATCTACATATAGTCTTGCTGCTCTTAGCTATCCATAGGGCCACAATGGCAGTATCCTTTCAATCAACTGCTGCCTTCCCACCATTTAAACAAGTGGTGCACGACTACTTCATAAGGAAACCAGATCCCTATCTTAAAAGGTTCCCAGTTACACCATCTACACCTGTAACCATTCTTACTATTTTTCAACATCCCCACAACTTCTATTCATTTATTTTTGGATGCTAACCTTTACAACATTCATTTAAATTCCATACTTGCATATATCATTACCATTCTCATTTCTAAAATTCTCCTTCTCTCTGGAAACTCCTTGATTTGATTTGATTTCATTTCACTCATTGTCTAAAGAATGTTTAAATTATTTCATTATGTAAAGCATTTAGTAAGATCAAGAAGGCATAGACTAGCCTATGTTACATGCAGCATCCCTTGATAATGGTAAAGAAAGCTGATGGTATCTGTCAGTTTCAGCATATATTGATAAACTTAGCCAAAGCTCATGTCAAACATTGCTGTTCTAATCAAACTGATGTCTCTGATCTGGAGATCATTTTACAAGCCAATATAACGTTGCCCACATCCCACTAACTTGAAGATATATATAGGCAGCATACTGACATACATTCTGTAAAAATTTGATTATTGTACAAATTGCCAGAAAATGATAAATTGAGTAAATGTATTTATATATATGAATATACAGATTCTCAGATCTTTACATCTTGATGACGATATTCAAAAATTGATATTCAATAGGGCATAACTGTTAGGCGTGGAGAATCAGGACCACACATTAAGTTCCAGTTAAGAAGAGTTTTCACTGAGGCCTAGACAAGAGCAGCACAAATCGGCACTAAATTGCACCAGAAAATAAACAATGGAATTCAAGGGGGTGGAGGGGGCATTGGACTTGGATTGCTTGTGACAACGTAAGGGCTCCAGACTGATTCCTTTCTTGACTCCACCCCATGTGTTCTTCTTCTGCAATAACCTACATAGAGTTTCTCAATGGCTCTAGAATGGCCAGCATGGAAAGTAATATTCTATACTTGACATTTTAATCTGATTTAGAAGCCTTTTTATTTAAGAATTTAAAAAAAAACACATTGTTTTCCCCAGAATCCTTTTTCCTGGTTAATGCATATATTAGATGTTTGTTTGTTTGTTTGTTTGTTTAGATTTATATGCCGCCCTTTCTCCGAGAGGACTCAGGGCGGCTCACAACAATAAAACAGAAAAATAAAACAAAAACTCCAGGTTAAAAGTTACACATAAAATCCCTAAAATCAATTAAAATCCATTTTAAAAACCTCCATCAGTCCAGGCTGGCCAGGTGAAATAGCCACGTTTTTAGTTCGCGGCGGAAAGAGCGAAGGTCGGGGGCCATCCGAAGCTCCAGGGGGAGCTGATTCCAGAGGGTAGGTGCGCCCACAGAGAAGGCACGCTCCCTGGGGGTTGCCAGCCGACACTGTCTGGCCGACGGCACCCCGAGTAGGCCCTCTCTGTGGGAACGCACCGGGTGATGGGGAGCTGTTGCTGGCCACAGAAGGTCCGCCAAATACCCCGGTCCTAAGATACATCCACAAACATTATAAGCATTATTATACTTACAATTTACTAGACAGTCCACCATGTGCAAAATATATCTAATCAAATGTATAAATAGGTCCTGCCCACTGTTGGATACGTTTGAGCAATCCTGCAGGTAAAATCCAAAACCCACCACTAGGAGGCAGTGATTTTTGAGGTTTACTACTGTAGTCTAAATGTTTACTTAGCACATTGTCCCATTTCTTTTGCTTGCTTCTTTTCACCAAATAATCATTTTAAGAAATGGAGAAATAATGCAATGTTAAGTTATATCATTCTTGTGGCCTTTTTTTTTTGGTCATGTTGCTATTTCATAATGTGCTGACGGACATAAATCAACATCTTCTAGGCTGCTGCTGTTTTACAAATAGCAATAATTCATCAGAAAGTATGTAATCAGGCTGGTTGCGTCACAAGTGAAGACAGTTTTAGCCATGTCGTTGGTTTGGAACATTTTGTGGTTGCTATTTGTCTATATGTTGAAGGAGTTTTGTAAGGATACACCACAATGAAACTCATAGATAAAAATCTGAGTCATAATTTTACTATTTATTATAAAAGTTTAATTTAATTCCTTCACTTGCCCAGAAATCTTCACCATCTTGGCCAAATACCACTTGCAGGATCAATATATTACCAACTGTGTTATTGTCATTTTTGTGTTGAGCATAAAATCCTTAATCTAAATTCCTCATTCATTATGGTAAACAGATAATTTCTCATAAGTGTGACTCCAGGCTTTTGGATCAGATTCTGATCAGCGGATATTAGCAGGAGGAATTTATTCTCATCACAAGAGAACCAAAATAAAAAATAAAAATAAAATACCACTGTGCAGGAAACAATTTCATTTTCACAAAAATCCACTAAGAATACAATAGTGTCCATTGCACAGAAGTCAGTCCCATTATTTAGATGCCATTTAAGCAAATATTCTGAATTATTTGGTGAGATATTCTAACTTTGGGTTTCCCGGATAGATAGTCAGATGCCTAAGATTCTTCCAACAGGTTGAATCAATTCAAGGTTGACTCAGCCTTCCATCCTTCCGAAGTGGATAATATGAGGACCCAAATTGTTGGGAACAATATGCTGACTCTGTAAAACCGCTTAGAGAGAGCTGTAAGGCACTGTGAAGCGGTATATAAGTCTGAGTGCTATTGCTATTGACAACAGTGCCAACAAAAAAGTAAGCCACAATAATGTTAGAATGACATATGTGTCATGATGTGATCATATAACGAACACAATTTAGTAATTCACAAGATGTCAGGTGCAAAATTGAGTTACTTGCATCATGGTATCATTATTATGTATCACCATTTTCCTCCATGCAGATGCTTTGATTGCAAGAAGAATTTTATTGTCTAAAACTGTAAAATGGTAGTACATTTTTCATTGTTCTGGTGTGTAGTGACATTGCTATGCCATTGCCAAGCCTGTGGTCCTCTGAGGCAACAAACACAAAGTGAAACAAAGACCCCCCATGAAACAGCAGCAATAAAGTGTAACCCTAATTAATCTGAACTTGCCTATCCTTGAATCTGCTCAAGTTGGCAGCCATCCCAACATCAAATGAATGGAAGATGTGCAGTTCAGCTATAAACTATATGACAAAATCTTACTGTTCTCAGTCTTGGAGCTCCAACTTTTTAGATGCTTTGGAGTGGCCCAAAATTTGTGCCCAATGAATTGGCTCCATCAAATGTTTTTTGCTATAAATGGAGAGTTTATTTTTCTAGTGCTATCTGCTGCTGCTTGATTTATGGAAAAAGCCTATTGTAATGCCAAACGACAGTGATACATGAATAAAATCAAATAATAGTTAAGGAAGAAATTAGAAACCAAGAGATCATGGCCAGATATTTCAGCCCAAGTGTGTTTTCTGCCACTTGTGAGAAATGTAAGAGAAATAGAGGAAGAAATAGCTTTTTGTGCATGTTTTAAAACATAAGAGGATTACACGGCAGAGAGGGAAGGAAGAATATATTTCTGTAATAGAGGCTGGTTTGATATATATATACATACATACCAGAGGTGGATTTCAGTAGGTTCTGATCAGTTCTGGAGAACCGGTAGCAGAAATTTTGAGTAGTTCGGAGAACCGGTAGTAAAAATTCTGACTGGCCCCATCCTGATCTATTCTCTGCCTCCCAAGTCTCAGCTGATTGGGAGGAAATTTATTTATTTATTTATTTATTATTTAAATTTATATACCACCCTTCTCCCGAAGGACTCAGGGAGGTCTACAGCCAAAAATAAAAACATACAAATTTAAAATTTAAAACAATTTAAAAGTATATTAAACAAATTTGGCCCATATTGATTAAAACCCCCCTTTAAAAAAAAACAAATTAAAAACAATTTAAAGAGCTATGCCAGCCCAGCTTGCTGGAATAGATAAGTTTTGAGGGCACGGCGGAAGATGTGTAGATCCGGGATCTTTTGTATCTCTGGGGGCAGTTCATTCCAAAGGGCAGGTGCCCCCACAGAGAAGGTTCTCCCCCTGGGGGCCGCCAGTCGACATTGTTTGACCGACGGCACTCTGAGGAGCCCCTCTCTGTGGGAGCGTACTGGCCGGTGGGAGGCTACCGGTGGCAGAAGGCGGTCTCGTAGATACTCAGGTCCTAAGCCAATGGGGATTTTGTAGTAACCTTCCCCTGATTGGGGAGGGAATGGAGATTTTACAGTATCTTCCCCCTGCCACGCCCACCAAGCCACGCCTACCAAGCCATGCCACGCCCACCAAGTCACACCCACAGAACTGGTAGTAAAAATTTTTGAAACCCACCGAAATATACATACATACATACATACATATCTGACAGTTCAAGACTTAAACTTTTAGAAATCTTTTCCACAGAATCAAGCAGCAGCAGCAGATATTTAGACGATACAGAAAATACAGTATGGAAAGGAAAAAAAAGTAAAAGTAATAAATTATCAGTGGATAGCCAACCCATTATGATTAGAAAATCAAAGATACCATATCGCTAATATATTCTAGTACACCATTAACAATATCGTACTATAAGATAATTCATATTTATGTTTAAGTTTAAGAGATTTCTAAATTGACTATAAAAGTACTTTTTGTAAAATATGAACAATGAAACTAGATATATAATTAAAATTAGAGGAAAAAAAGAAAAGTTGTAAATAGCAAACAACACATTGGGAAAATACTCTAAATTATCTTATTTATCTTATCAGGTTATCTTCGAGACCGCCTTCTGCTGCATAGCTCCCAGCGACCGGTAAGATCCCACAGAATTGGTCTCCTCTGGGTTCCGTCAGCTAAACAATGCCGGCTGGCGGGCCTGCGGGGGAGGGCCTTCTCTGTGGCTGCCCCAGCTCTCTGGAACCAGTTATTTCCTGAGGTCCGGACCATCCCCACCCTATTGGCCTTCCGAAAAGCGGTGAAGACCTGGCTTTTCCGGCAGGCCTGGGGCCGTTGATCCCGCTCTTGTGATCTGGCAAGATCCGGCCATGAATGGCGTGAATGAGTTTTTAATGTTTTTAATGTTTTTAATTTTTCAATGTTTTTTTATAATTATTTTTTAAAATGTATTGTGAGCCACCCTGAATCTTCGGAGAGGGGCGGCATATAAATTTAATTAATTAAATTAAATTAAATTAAATAAGTGTAGATAATATGTCTGGTTAAAGTAAACCCTGGAATCCAAATTTGCCATGGAGCACAATTCCATGTAAAGAATTATAGTTCAGAAATATCTTCCAAAATATTAAATTGTACATCAGATTTCCTTTTTAAATAAGAAGTTAATCATCAAATCATATTCACATAGTTTAATTAATCGTTCTTCCATAGATGGGACCCAATAAGAAGCATATAAAATCCTTGCAGCTGTTATTGTATGCTACATTTTGAAGTAATGTGATTTGAATCTTTAGTTCCCCTTTCATTCTCCCAATTCCCATTTTCTTTTTCTTTTTAAATCTGGTTTTCTTCTGTCTCTGCCTTGTTTTCCTCATTGTTATAAAGGGATATAGGAGGGAAAATTTCAGAATAATTGTTGCAATAAGTCTCTTCTAAGCTATATGTTTGATTTTCTGCAGGTCCAAAGTTCTCTAAAGCTACAGGCATTTTGACATTTCTATATGTAGTTGGATTTCTGTGAAACTGAATTTCGGATATTGAATTGGTTTGAATCTAATCTTATGCTTTCTAATCCCCTCCCATTCAAATAATCTTTAATTATCAGATTTAGATTGTATATTGGCTTACACTCATAACATCTGTGTATCTAACCTTCAAGATTTAGGTAATTTCTCCCTCTCTGAACTTTTGACATTTCACTGTTACTTAAGTTGGAGAATCCACTCACAAAAAGATTTCTATATAAATCCCAAAGTACTCAATCCAGGGTTTTTGGTGGCCTTTGAATAAGATGGCCTTGTTATCCCCCTCTCTTGAGTAGATTCACCTTACTTCTGTCTGTACAATTTGTTCACATATTTTTCCTTCTGAGTCTTTCCCACCGACACCAGCAGCCTGAAGGAAGATTCAAGGAAAATAAGGAAGATGATCGATTTTTCATGTTTATCTCAGAGTAGACAGAAGCAAGGAACAGAAGTAGCATCACTACTAAAATGGTCTGGAGCAATTAAGAGCGAGCCTCCTCACAGCTTATGAATTTTGTCCCACGAACTGGGCAAGATCAAGGAAGTAGATACAGAGTTCAGTCAGTTCTCTTTAATGCTATTCTGGGATAAATTCAACAACTTGGAAAATGTTATAGGAGTTTCTCGGCCTTGTTTATAGCAAGATGATTAAGAGAGTGTCTCTTCTTCCTAGTTTTCTCACCAGATGGGCTGAGCTGCCATTTATAAAAAAAAAAAAAAGTAATTAACAGACTCACCATCAGTTTCTTGATGGATATCTATTTTTCCTTCTCATACCTGGTCATTGTCTAAACATGACTGCAATCCCACTAATCTGCCCTGTGTTGATTGCATTAGAGGCACATTAGAATGATTGTGTAAATCAGCCTGGAAACACTTTTGTCTATAGAAACCCATTAAACTGACAATATGTTTGCTCAGTTCCTTTATGAGCCTTTGATGTTGTATAACCATAGGTGTGATTTCCTCTCCTCTCTCATGAAACCATTAATTTTTCTGCCTAATGGTTCCAGGGGGGCAGAGATGGTAGATACATCAAGGCACTTGTAATTGTCTTTCGTGTTCTTATTTTTTCTGTTTCAAGGCAGTTCCTCTGGAGTGGTCTTGCTCAGTTTTTATTTGTTCAGAATATAATCAGGAGCAACAGAATTTGGTTGTTTTGTTGTTTTTGAAAATCTAGTTGACTTTTGGTTTGGCACACCCTGTGGCTTTATTTCTTTTCCAGATAGGGACTGAAAATTTGCTCTCCAGAACAACCGAGTTGGAAGGGACCTTGGAGATCTTCTAGTCCAACCCTCTGCTCAAATCCTATATATCCATGAGGGCAAACTTATCTGTGGGCACGCGAGTGTTGCCCTAGCTCAGCTCCAGGGTGGATGCGCATGCCGGCCAGCTGATTTTCGGGCCTTCTGGGCCCACTGGAAGTCGGGAAACAGGCCGTTTCTGGCCTCCAGAGGGCCTCTGGGGGTGGGAAAGGCTGTTTTCACCATCCCCAGGCTCCTAGAAAGCCTCTGGAGCCTGAGGAGGGTGAAAAAGGGGCCTACCTGGCCCACCGTGCCATTGCGTACCAAAAGCGGAGGGAGTGCGGGTGGGCACATGCGTGCGTGACCCCCCCTGCGTTCGCCCTCCTTTTGTCACTCGATGGCAAAAAGGTTAGCCATCACTGCTATATATGTTCAGAACTGAGCCATGAATTTGACGTTCCTTTCCCATCACCACCATTTTAACTCTCCAGATCCTCAAAAAATAGTTTCAAGTTGACCCATAAGTGTCCTATCTGCTGCTGACCTCAATATACTGGAGCATTGTGTATGAGAATTCTGGGAGCTGAAGTTCATAAGTTGTAAAATTGGCAAGGACTTGACATGAGTAATGATTAATGAAATAAAACAACCCCCCCCATATTTATTTAAAGCAATACATTACAGAGTCAAAACCCAGCACTCACCCAGGTGCATTGTACCAGAAGGAAAGTTGAAGAGCACATGCTGTATGTTAGGGATGTCCAACCTTAGCAACTTTATGACTTGTGGACTTCTGGGAGTTGAAGTCCACAAGTCATAAAGTTGCCAAGGTTGGGCACCCCTGCTTTATGTCCTTGTGCCTGGGAAATGAATTCAGATTAGCAATCTCTTAGACAAAGAGCAGGGAAAGTAATGGATAAAGAGAGGACATCAGTGGTGGGTTGCTACCGGTTCTCCAGATTCGGGCAAGCCGGTAGCGGAGATGGTGAGGTGAGAGTGAACCAGTTCTCTCTGATGGTTAGCTTGGCCCTCCCACCCACCCCTGTGTTATACATACCTTATATTTGGTCATTTTTAGCCCAGCTGAAAGGCACAGCAGAGCGGATTGCGTGTCTCAGCTGTTCATTAATACACTGCGCTTGCGTGGAGTGCGCAAAACGCGTGCATGAACCGAACCAGTGATAACACCGGTTGAAACCCACCACTGTAGGACATCCTTAACTCTCTGTCTACGCCCTACTGGCCTCTTGAGGTCAATATGTCATGGGTTGCTAAACAATCAGTGCCGATGAATTTATACTTCCTACATGAAGAACAAAGAAGATGAAATGTCCATTGCTGCTTCCCAAGATGTTGCATTTTCTGAAGGCACATCAGGTCCCTCATTCTCCACTCCAAGAAAAATGGAAATGGCATGACTGGCTGGGGAATTTTGGGAGTTGAAGTTGGCAAGGTTGGAGATTCCTGGAGTTCACCTTTCCCTTCCATCAATTGTCTAACAACCTTTTGTAAAGTAACTTGGATCAAACCTCTTTTTCACTAGGACTTCAGACCTTGCCCCCTGGAATTTCCAAACTTTTTCAGCAAAGAACAAGATCTGATGCTTTCCTACTGACTGTGTATCACCTGGCAGAAGCCATCATTAGTGAGTTCCTGTGAAAACCCAGGAAGAAAGCATAATCTTCAAAAAGTAACTAAATTGATGTATTTACTGTCATGAATTTCCTGGCAATGAAACATTCAAATCCATTCCCAAGAGGCTTTCTGATGGGTTTCCTTTAATCCACGGAATAAATTAGATGACTAAACTATAACTTTCACACACTCTTCACACACACTTCTGCATTCCTCCTACAATATATTCGGACATTTATCCTATCTGGTGATAAATATAAACAATGCTTGGTATCTATTTACAAACCAGACTTTGAAACCATGTTTGGATTTACCAATCTGGTTTGGATGTCACACAAAACCAATTTTGTTAGTTAGTTCCTGAATCAAAAGAGCAAAGCTCCATCAATATTGGGGATACTGACTTAAATTATTTTCACTTTGAACATATATTATTCTATTTGGAAACAAACTGTAGTTTATGCCAGAGTAAAATTTATAGCTGACTAAAGACAGAGGCCATAAGTTGATCCAGGATCTAAAATTATTTGACTGCTTCAGTGATTTTTCTGGGAGCACGTCAGAGAAGGGAGTAAAGTGGTTTTGAGGTGAAAATTCCACAGGGATAACAAGTCTACACATCCCAGGCAAAATAACAAAGAGACAGCTCCGTTTTGGGATTTGATGGGTGTGCATGTGTGAATGTGGAACTCCAGGCGGACTGTTCCCAAATGATGTGGGAAGAAAACCATCTGGCTCATGCTGACTTAGGAAGAGACACAGAAGATGTAAAGCCACGGTGTGGAGTCAGTTCCTTTTTCAGCATCCTGGTGATTGCTCAGTGGGTACACTTGATTGTAAAGCACAATATTGGTTTTAGCAAAATTAATCACAGCGCACTTCAAGGTTCTTTTTTTGCTGTTTCAGTTTCTTTGTATTCTTCTGAGTTGGTCATCAGAAGGTAAGAAGATGCCGGTGCATGCCCACAGGCTGGCCTACAAGGACACAACCCGAGTGGCATAAAAACCCCAGGATTGAGCCGGTGACATTTGGTTTATGGAAAGCTGCAGATTTCCTGCAGTGCGTTGAAAAGCAATATTAACATTTTTCATAAAATATTCTTGCTGTGGTTTATTTTGGCTGGTCATCCCTTTCCTTGAGCCAGTGAACCTGCTCAGAGCCTGGGAGGCAGTAAAAATATAGTAAATTAGGATTGCAAGACCTTGAGGGGAGTTGTAAAGTGATAGCGAAAAGAGGAGCCAGGCAAAACAGGAAAGCTGATACTTTTTATGGAACCAGGTGTGGCCGATGCAGCATTGTTTCATTGGATTTCTCATCAGAGTGCAAAAATAGCTTGCCAGGCAACTTTGAAGTCTCCCATGTAATTTAATAGCCTCCATATATTTTAACATAAAGACAGATTCTCCCCTTCACTCTGGATGAATGTCCTCTCTCCCCTTTGATGGCAGCCACCACTTATGCATTATAGGCGAGAACCAAAGACACTCTATTATAATAATCCTTCTGCAAATCTGTCTGTGTAACTCTCTTGTTCTATGTCACTTTGCCAGCATGGATGGGAGAGGTGTTGCAAGGCGCATTGAAGAGGAAGGAAAATGTGGTCTTTGATCATCATGGTAGGCGGTGCATTATGGAAGTGGGAGCCCACCTGGAAGAATGCAGCCTAGAGCCCTGAAAGGAGATCCTCAAGTACATTTTCCCTTTAGGAACGGCATAACAGCTTCCAAGTATTTTTGAACAGCTAGCAAGATGATAGCAGCTATTAATAGGTACGATACTTACCTTCCATCTTCATGTTATGATTGAAAAGATATTAGAGTTTATGTCACTCAGAATTCCTGGATTTATAACCTCTCAGAGTCATTGGGAACTCCATATATATGTTGTTATTTTTTTGTCCTCTAACCCTGAACACATGGAAGGGATCATGTTCACTTCCCCACTTTACAAAATCCTTGTCAGACCTAATGGAACTAGAGGTATTCCTCACTTAACAACAGTAATTTGAGACCAGAATTTGACAGACCAGAATTTGTTCTGAACAACATGGGACCTAGGAAGAGCAACCAATAAGTTACCTTGATTGCAAAGGTAGTGGTGTCAGAAGAAGGAAAGTAAAATCCAATAAGTTCAATTTCCTGGAATAGTCTCTTCTCAGAATATAAGGGGGTCAACCTATTCTTCAAAGCACCTGAAGACAAGACAAGAAGCAATGGATGGAAATTAATCGAGGAGAGAACCAACCTAGAACTAAGGAGAAATTTCTTGATATTTAGAACAATTAATCAGTGGAACAAGTTGCCTCTAGAAATTGTGAGTGCTCCAATGCTGGAAGTTTTTAAGAAGAGGTTGGACACCCCATTTATCTGAAGTGGTATGAGGTCTTCTGCTTGAGCAGGGGGTTGAACTAGAAGTCCTCCAAGGTCCTTTCCAACTCTGTTATTTTGCTATTTGCAGGGGATTTTTTTTTTTTTTTGCTTGTATGTTTCTTTCTTCTGGGATAGGTGAGAAGGTTAAAATACCAATTAATACAACAACAACAATGACGAAAGAGTGGCTGATCTTTAAATAAATAAGTTGTAGGGAAGAGAAGAGGCCTTAGATCCAGCTGTACACATCAACCATCTTCTTCTCCCACATTTTTCTAAATGACATCAGTTCCCTTTCCAGTACCGTTCCCATCAATTCATACTTTAAGAAGTTAGCAGATTTGTCCAATATTTTGCCCACAGTTCCTGGAGAGGTGTAATTAAGTGACCAAACCATCAACGAATCAATTACTGTTGTCCTCACCCCTCCCTCCCTCCCTCCCTCTCAGTTGCAGGCATTCCAGGGACTGTTTAGCTTTCAGATTTTGCTGGTTTCTCCCGGCCCTGTCCCACCAGCAAACACTACCCCTGAGCAGCACCTGCAAACAATCACTTTGAGAGATGGCTAATGTTCTAATTACCCAGGACCCAAAAATGTTAGCTGTAAACAAAAGGGGGACTGTATTTATAATCCATCAGTTTTATGACCTTCTGATGGTGATGATATCTGCAGAGTTTATATTTGGAGACCTCATGTCCTCTGCAGCAACAGCAGCTGTTCGCTTATGGTTGGCTTGAAAGAAATTCAAGCACTCGTTTAACTCTGGGCAAGAGACAAGGAATCATTGGTCCTCTTTGAAATCGGACTTGTTATTGAGTTTCATCTAAGTTTTGGAATGGATTTGAAAAGCAACATATCAAAAAGATTTTTAAATCCATTCGGAAGCTCTACCGAAGTTAGAAGAGGCTCCTGTGCTGCAATTACTGTAGCCTATGCTTAAAGGGAGGATGTGGATGATTCAAGTGACAGATCTTCAGCCTTAGGAATGGGCAGGAAATGGCAAGATTTTAAATTATTTCTGACTGTGCTGTTGTTATTTCCTGACAAGATAACTACTTAATTTTATGACCACAATTGGAGTCAAACTTTCTGTTGCTAAGCAAGAGAGTTATTAAGTGAGTGGTGCCTGATTTTATGATCTTTTTAATGCCATATTCATTAAATGAATCATGTGGCCATTAAATAAATCTGGCTTGCCTCATTGACTTTGCTTGTTGGAAGCCAACTCATGAGGCCAACTGGGCCAGATCTAAGCATCCCGCAGGCCAGATTTGGCCCCCAGCCCTTGAGTTTGACACCCCTGTTCTAAGGCAAACCCTACTATGGTGATCGTTGGTTCTCAACTTTCAACTGTTTATTTAGTGACAATTTGAAATTACAACATTGAAAAAAGTTACTTATAACAGGTTCTCACACACCCATTATAGCATCCCCATGATAGGTGATCAAAATTCACGCTCTTGGCAACTTGGCATGTATTTATGATGGTTGCGGCCCCAATATTATTATTATTATTATTATTGGTTAATCTTTAGTGAGATTCACAGCCTTTGAGGCTGGTTAATAGCTCAGCAGCTCGAGTCCTAACCAAGGATCTAGGAACTGTTAAGGTATCGTCGGAGGATATAAGCTGTTCCGAGTAAGGTGGTTTTTTGTAGAGTCAAAATGTTCAAGTCCGGCAATTTTAGAATTTCTAAATAGCGGGGTAGCCCTTTGAGTATTGCTCCAAGGGCTCCAATTACAATCGGGACAACACACGATTTCTTTTTCCACAGTCGCTCAACTTTAATTTGTAAGTCCCGGTACTTTGTGATTTTTTCTTGCTGCTTATCTTCAATTCGTGCATCACCAGGTATTGCAATGTCAATGAACCATACTTTTTTCTTTTCAACTATTGTTATGTCAGGTGTGTTGTGGACCAAGTGCCTGTCAGTCTGAATCCTAAAGTCCCACAAGATATTATTATTAATTATTAATTATTAATTATTAATTATTATTATTATTATTATTATTATTATTATTATTATTATTGTACTCCAAATGCTTTTAAGAACCCTTTTCAAGTTAAATTTCTCTGGGACAGAGAACAGAAAGGTTCATAATTAAGGAATTCAAATGAATTGCTTTTAAAACAAAATAGGGTAGATACGGATTGAATAGAAAATGATCTAAACTCATCAATTCACTTGTAGACTCAGCTTTTAGCAACCTGAAGTAAAATGACTAGAAATGGCAAAATGTTTAAATGAGAAGATGAATATAAAATATTCAAAATACTAGACTATAATCTATTGAACTGAGTTTATGCCCAATCCTAGTCAATGGAAAAATGAGTTAGTGGTATTTTCCTTATTTTTATGGCCTACCATCAGATTTTAGCTTAGCGTGATCTTTATGACACCAGCTTCTCTTCCGTGGGTTGCTGAGGGTCACTGAGAATCACCACATACTGTAGCTGGTGATTTCTTATTTTGGACTTCAGCGTTGGATTCCCCACCCCAACCCCAACTAAAGCATATCACTGTTGAATTTTAGAAATAGCCCAACATGCCGGTTTGTTTGACCAGGTTGAATGCTCAGCTTTTCCTCTGAAGGGTGTGCATTCCACCCAGTTTAGCACCATCTGTGTATGAATACGATCAACTTGATTATGCAGGTAGCTCCTTAGTAATTATGATCTAGGTAATTACCGTGTTTCCCCAAAAATAAGACATCCCCTGATAATAAGCCCAATAAGGCTTTTGAGCACATGCGTTAAAATAAGCCCCCCCAAAATAAGCCCTCCCTGAAAATATTTAAATGCATGTGCAGCCGGTCCCCACCATTTCCTCTGGTTAGGGTTAGGGAGACAGAGCTGGAAATCAGGTAAGATGGCAAGAGGAGTCCTGTCCTGCTCCATGCACCCCAAAATAATAAGACCTCCCCCAAAATAAGACCAAGCACTTATTTCGGGGTTCAAAAAATATATATAAGACAGGGTCTTATTTTCGTAGTTTTTTTCAAGCACCCAAAACATGTTGTGTTCAAAGATATGGATCTTTATCATACATTGAGTGAGGTTTTATGAAATTAGAGGTGTCTTTTTCTATTATGCACAATGAAGGGGCCATCTTCAGTCATATTTGCTAGGACAATAGGATCCATGCTCCTCTCATTTCTCCTGTATCTGCTGGTAGTTCCTTCTTCCTGAGCTGAAGTGGAGCAATTTCTTGCTGACTAGTGTGATTCTTTGCCAGTTCCTTCATAATGTGATATTCAGCCCCATTCAGAAAAGCTCTATCTGAAGAGGCAGCTTGACGGAGGTCAGCTTAACTTTGCAGTTCATAGTCTGGGGGGGGGGGGATATTCATATCTCTGTTTTGAGAGATCTGAAACAATAGCCATTACTGGCATACTGTTAGCAAGTTTTAGATCTCCAGACTTGCTCTCACAATCCTCTGTGTGGATTGTCTTCTTACCACACGAGAACAGAAGAGAATAGAACAGAATAACAAGGTTGGAAGGGACCTTGGAGGTCTTCTAGTCCAACCCTCTGCTCAAGCAGAGGACCTATACCATTTCAGACAAATGACTGTCCAGTCTCTTTCTAAAAGGTGGTGTGACCTAGGCCCAAGTAGTTATTACCAGACACAATCAGTCCTAAACAAACATATTTTATTAGAACAGCTGAGAAGTACTTCATTCTCAGCTTAGTCCAAATTAAGTCCAAAACAAATCCTTCATAAACAGTCCTTTGGCCTTATCAAAAACCTTTGTCTTCTTTGGCACCCTGCCAAAGGCTTTTCTTGGCAAAAGTTCAGAAGCAAGAGACACTGACAAGAAACAAATGTAGCAACGTTGCTTTCCTACAAAGTTCCCAAGAGCCATTGCTGCTCTTTTAAGCCTTCTGGGAGCGGCCAATCATCTCCTGGCCTTACTCCTGAGTTGTCCTTTTTGCTTTAGCTGCTCTTGCCTAGCATGCGTGCACTAGGAACAGGCTCCTCCTGTTTCTCTGCCTCTCTGCTATCTGCCTCTGGAGGCTCCAGAGTCCGCACATCACTCCCAGATGGCCCTGGCCCTATCTCTGTCTCTGATGGAGAGCCCTCATCTGAGCCTTCCCCAGACTCCAGGACTGGCTCATTGTCCTCCCCAGTCTCCTCACTGTCCGACTCCGCTGCCAGCTCCGCAAACAGCTGGTGGACCACAACAAAAGGCTCCAATGATGGAGCACCCACAACTTCGGAAGGCAAGGAGGCAGGCAATCATTCCTTTGGAAATTTTGCATCAGGGTATGAGGAAGAAAGGGTGGGTACCTCTCTCATATTGCTAGGTTTATCGCCGCTATCACAGCGATGCTACATTGGCTCCTATTCTGTTTTAGTCATATCAGCGCAAGGTTTTAGGAGACCCGGTTCCTGTCTGCAACTTGCCTGCTTCGGTCCCAAGACCTGGTATCCTGCGGGGGGCTCCCTTTCCATTTAACATCTCTTCTTGGAAGGGTATTTATTTCCTGAATGAATGCCCTCAAGACACGGGAGGTTGCTAGAGACTAAACAGCCAGATTGCAAAAGCCTTTTTGTCTGGCACTTTAAAGAGAGTCTTTGCCAAGATTTATGTACATGTTTTGAGCTGGGCCCTTCAGGAGACACTGGGTCTAAAGACTGAGAAAATGAGGAAAATACCTTTGGCTGACTATGGGAGTTAACTGCCCTTGTGTTCTCAGTTTTCTCTGCTATATGTTTTCATTTTCCCAGTGTAAGCCTGTTTTCCAGTCTCCCATGAAGTGATACCACCTGGTTGTTTCTGGGAACATTATAGCCTGCCAGTCAGAGGTTAACTATGCTTAGACCTTCCCTGATCCCTGCCGTGGTAAGTGGACAGCTTCCCCCTCACTCCTTATTTGCATGATTTCCTTTTCTGCAAAAGTGGTATGTCTTTCTCCAGGATCAGCCTTTTAGTCTCACAAGGCACTTGAGTTTACCATGTAAAAATATTAAGGAGGCTTTCTGACTGTACTGGTGGATACTAAGATACTACTGGAGTGGAGATGTTTGCTTCTTCCCACCTGGCAGAGCACCAATAGCCAATCAGACGTTTCTATTGCTGGCCAGGCAATCAGAAAGAAATGTCTCGCCATCCAAAGCACAAAGTATTTCCCCTCTCTTGAAAAGAAGAGACATTATGTTCCTTTCTGTGTGACAAATCATCAAAATCTCCGTGCTGTCTCTATTTGGTCTTGATTCTTGATCCTGTCCTGGGATTCTGGAAGGTGTAAGCAAGGGCAAGTTGTGTTCTCTCCAAAGATTGCCAGGGTCACCTGAAGTAACCCAAATTCACACAATACTGGCACTGCTGCAGTGACACCATAAAATTTGCCACAACCTTTCTGAAAGAGACAAGGAGAAGCCAGAACAAAACCAAAGAGTAAACAGTTATCAAGCTAGTCTATCTTTCCCCAATTTGGGTGGCAGTCCAGTCTCTTCTTGAAAGCTTCCAGTGATGAAGCTCCCATAAGTTCTGAAGGCAACTTCTGTTCCATGGGTTGATTGTTTTCACTGTCAGAAAATGTCTCCTTATTTCCAGGTTGAATCTCTTCTTGTTCAGTTTCCATCCATTATTCCTTGTCTGGCCTTCAGGGGCTTTGGAAAATAGCTTGACCCGCTCCTGTTTGTGGTAGCCCCTCAAAGGGAAGACTGCTATCATGTCTCCCCTGGTCCTTTTCTTCACTAGACTAGCCATGTCTAGTCTTGTGTTCTTCAAATATGTTGAGAAGATGACTCCTAACTCTTCTGTCATAACTTTTGCTTGAAATATCAGTTTAGACAATTCAGACAAGATAACTTTGAGATTAGATGCTTCTCTGAATGTGCCTTAGCACTTGGATTGTCATCCAAAAATCTGAACCCTAGGTATTATTTTTAAACTCTTCCATTGTGAAGGTGACACAAGGCCACTTTACTTTCTTCTGCATGATGCCGTCTCACACGTTTGAAGTTTGAGGTCCTGTCTCTCCTTAATCTTCTTTGTTCTAGTTTAGTTTCTGAATATTTCAGTGGATGGCAGCACTGAACATACTTCAGCTAATCGTGGAAGTAAAGTGGCTTTAGAACTTGGATTGGAGGCCTCCTGGGAATGTTGGGGCTATTGATACAGTAGACTGTGAAGTCAATATTTGGCAATGACCCCCCAATGACTACTACCGAGAAGTCCATGATGCAAAATCAAAATATGAGGCTTCTCTGGAAGGTGAATTTACCACGTTTTGGGTACAGAAAAACTCATATATTAAGAAAATTGAAATATTCTATAATAAAATGCATTATATTAGTATGCAGAAGAATAA
Source organism: Pantherophis guttatus (assembly GCF_059756535.1). Classification (NCBI taxonomy): domain Eukaryota; kingdom Metazoa; phylum Chordata; class Lepidosauria; order Squamata; family Colubridae; genus Pantherophis; species Pantherophis guttatus. The sequence goes on along the minus strand of NC_142063.1, from coordinate 29,701,448 downwards.
AACCCATCACAGATCAATGTGGACACGAATCAATGCAAATACTAGGAAAACCAAAAAGGATTCATATATTCATACTCAGTTATCTATTATTTCTTCCATTTCGTTAAAAAAAATAATTAAAGAAGAGAAGGAAAAGTATCTGCACAACGTATTCTCTTTGGTACTGCAAGAAATTATGTATTTTTATCCTTGTTTTTTAGAGACTCAACATTCCAATTATTTCTCTTTATACATCACTTTGCAGATTGTCAATGCCTTCTTAAAATATGCCCAGAGTAATACTTCAAATGTTACCTAACTAAACAATAATAGGAAAGTATTAATAAGCCCATGTAATGTTTTCCAGAATTGGATTGATTTTTGTAGCACACATATTGGTCTACTTATTTGCATTAATTTGTCATATATATAGATGACTACATTGTTTTTGTAATGTATGAATACCAAGCTGGACTTTCTCATCCTAATGTTAATGTCTAAGAGCAGAATGTAATGTTTACTTCTCTTTAATTTAATTTTATTGATTTGGGCCTTGTGATTTAGCCTGTATAGTCATTCTATTATTTGTGACATCTACAGATTTAACAAATATTTCCTTTCTGCCTTTATCCAGGTAATTTATTAAAATATCAATGAACACATTACCCCCAAGCACCATAGTAACTATACAGAGTTGATGCAGAATTATTAATAATCTCTCACAGAGTATACTTAGTCAGCTGTGGATTTACCTAAATAGTAGAAGCATTCCATTTATTTTATTATTTTGCCAACAATGGTCTAACGTGAAAGTCTTTCAACTGCTTTGCTGGAATCAAAGTTCACAAAGCATAGTAATGATCCACTGTGCTGACTCCCAGTAATTCATGGGTTGTTTTTCAGATTTCACAAACCAACCATTTGAGAATGTTGCCTCACATTATTATTGGGCTAACCAACTTATTGCTTCTTGTGTTTGACTTTCCTTTCTTTTTGAAAACAGGACATTACAACAGCCGATCAGGAATTACATTGCAATCTTTTATACTGTAGAAGCATAGAGAGGGATTAGCTGGAGCTATATTTATATTCTTCAGCATTTTACTACAGCTACCAATATTAGGTGTGCAAAACCTGTGGTGACCAGATCGTGGCAGTAAAAACGTTTTCTGCATCTCCTTGTATCATCTAATGGTCTTCTGTAGTTTTGAAATCAGAATCTAGTAGCCTTAATTTTATTTTTAAAGAATTTCAGTCCCTCCTAAAGTTTTTGATCTCCTGAACCATTTTTCTTTATTTCCAATTGTGCTCTTTGCATGATTCTTCTATGGTGCTTTGCCATTTCAGCTTCACGTGGTACAGTCATTCAAATAGAGAGACCTTGACTAAGAGGTGATTGTCAGCATTCCAAGTAATGCACCCATTCAGAACAGAACTCCGAGGCAGATAGATTCCTCAAAGAACAATTTATTGGATACATCATATTGGCACCACTGGTGAAAACCAACTCTGAAAGTTCCCCCGGTTTTCGCCTAATTAAAAAGTGAAAGTTTTCCCCTTCCCCCAAGTCATCAGTTACATCGTCCAATAGAGGTGCTGGCCGGTTGCTTGGTTACTCCACTCCTCCTCTCCCAGCCACCTGTTAGAATGACCTTGGTTCCCACAGGAAATCTTTTTGATTGCAAAGTCCCAGCTAACTATTCCCCCTCCCTGTCCCCTCTTCTGCCTTGTGGCAACCCTGAAGCCACAAAGATGGCCTCAGCCAGGTTTGCTTCAAGGTTGACAGTGATATTGGGTAAGAAATTGTAAGCAGTTCAAGTGTCACTCTAATATTCCATGAAGTTGGCTCCCTATTTAGCTGGTGGGTCTTTTAAAGTCTTTTCTCCTTCCAAAATGATCTTCTTGGTGGCACTTTCTTGCAATTTTCAGCCCCTTCAATGGTTTTTAAACTGAAAAATGTGGCTATAGAGCAAGTCCATGGTGTTTGGGGGGTTGTGTTCTCTCTTCCCCATGCCCTTGCTAATTATAAACATTCTCTGTAGCTAATTTCCAAACAGCTTTTTCCTGAATCTTTAAATGTGAGTTTTCAATGTTGTCTTGCTAGTCTGTGGTTTTTATAGGGACTGTTTTTATAATCCATTGTTGGAAAGAAAGAGAAGAAGAAGAAGAGGGGGGAGAAATGGACGGCGTGGATCCAAACATGAGTCTTCCAGCTTTCTAGATCTTAAATTAGATTGATGAACATAAACACTCCGACTGGAGCATTTTCCAACTCAATTGCAATTATCCTGGAAATGGTCTACAATTACCAGCAAACCCTCTGGAAGCTAAAAATTATCTTCTTAGGTTCTCCTCCCAATGGGTCAACTGTGAAAATGTCATTTGCTTATGAAACACAGCTAGTACACTCCATTCACCAAGCCTACACAACAAATGAAATCAAAGAAGCACGTGTGAAGATCTGCCCTGCTGGATTTGTATGAATATTGAAATACTGATACAATAAGTCATAAATACTGTATAAAAATGTGTCAATCATCTCATGAAAGAATGCAATAAAGCAGTGAGTCCAAAAAAAGGCAGGCAGAGGCTGGAAAAATTCCTTTCCCAGGAAAAATTACAACATTTACTAGAAAAAAAGGCAGCTAAAGATTTAATAGAAATATATACAATTATGTATCATGTGGCGAAACTAGATACAGAGAAATCTCACATTCTCTTGTTGAACACAATTCCTGCAGATTTAAGAGGCAACTACATGTAGTTTTCTTGGTGGTAATATGTCATGGTTGACAATTGACATCTTCTAACTTTTTTTTTTTACTTCCCGGTTTAATTTGTAGCCTAGGTGATCTCTGTTCAAGTGCTAACAAGACTTGAGTCTACTTAGTTTCTGAGCCTAAACAACATTGACTACAGTATGTACTTGTTGTTGGACTGTCCAATATAGTTTACCCATGTGCAACAAAACACTTTTGTCCACAAGGTGTATTTCCACTGGATATAGTGATACCTACAATAGCTGTAATCATATGAAAAGGCATTTAACAAACTTAAGGAAGTGAACGTGATCCACAACCATTGATATGGTACCTCTGGTATTAAACTCCTCTCAGTAAGTTGCAGGGCCATCTGGAGGACCTCATCCTAGGAGAGGTCTATATATGCTATGACTAAGTGTCACTAAGTGTCAAACACTCATTTGATGGCACAAAATCTACATTAGTTCCAGGGGTGGGTTCTACTTACCTTTACTACCAGTTCGCAATGGGGCCCCCACGCACTCTTCTGCGCATGCGCAGAAACGTTCTGTTGATGTCAGGGTCAATGGGCGGAGCCTCCTGCCGGTTTTACTACTGTTTCTATAGAACTGGTGTGAAACGGGGGCAACCCACCGCTGATTAGTTCCTGGGAAACATTAAAAAGAGAGGGCTACTACCATTATAAGCTGCCTGATGGCTTTTCGGAAACACGTATGAGAACCATTATATTGGACAAATGTTTGGGTTCAATATATCTTGCAAAAGGGTTTTTTTTTTAAAAAAAATAATTAAATAATTTAAAATAATTCTTATGTTCATGCAAAAATTTGACTATGGGGGAAAGTCAGGATAATAGCACTGCCCAAAACCTATGGCAAAAACAAACCTTTAATTTTTAATTAGGACTGAAGGTACCAACCCCCCAACCCCCGTTTCTTATCTTTAAAATCAGTTATTTAGCCAGTATTAACATGTCTTTTTGTGTTATTATTCAGATAGTCCCTCTTGGCAGAGTTAGTATTACAGAATTTCACACAAAAATTCAAAATATAGCCTCCAACGAGGGTTTATCATATCATTTCCTGGCATATCTGTCACGGAGTGATTGAATTTACCAAATATTATCCAATTAGGACCAGAGAGAATTAACAATCATCAGAGATTGGTTAAAAGGAGACCAGTAATTCATATAATAGGCAGCTTTCTTGAGGAATGGAGATTTTAACTAAGTAGATTTTTGGATTAATTTATTTCCCTTATACATTGGCAAATTACTTTCTTACCATTTTAGACTTCTTACTTACTATCCTTTTTGGAAAGGATTGTCCTCAGATTATCAACAAGTATCTAGAACAGTGTTTCTCAACCTCAGCCATTTTAAGAGGTATGAACTTCAACTCCCAGAATTCCCCAGCTCGCCCAGCTGGCTGGGGAATTCTGGGAGTTGAAGTCCACACTTCTTAAAATGGCCGAGGCTAAGAAGCATTGCCCTAAAGTCACAGAATCACAGAATGTATAAATTGGAAGGAACCGTCTATATCATCTAGATCAGTGGTTCTCAACCTGGGGGTCGCGACCCCTTTGGGGGTCGAACGGCCATTTCACAGGGGTCACCAAAGCCCTCTCTCACCCCCCCCACGCCTTCACTCACCCTCACCCTCTGCCTCTGTTGGATCGCCCGGTCGCCGTTCGCTTACCCCGCCCACTCCCAATCTATTGCTGTCTCCAGAGTCCCAGCTGATGGCTAGAGGGAAAAAAAACTTTAAATTCTTGCCACGGGGCTTCAAAGAGCTAGCTGCAAAGAGGTAAATTCCTGGAGCAATTTTTTTCCCCCTAGCTATGCTGAAAAGTGAAATTGAAAGTAAGGAAGCAGGGTCTTTGGTGCACTGTGACAAAATGAGGCAGAGAGATTTCTTTTTCCTCACCAAAAAAGGTAGGTGCAAAACTACAAACAATGGGAAATTTAGGGCAAAAGGGAGGTTCAAGATTTTAAAACCAAAATAAAAAAAGCTCTATTTAACTAGGGAATTGTAATAATTGAGATACTATTAATAGTATATTGTGTTGAAAGCAGAAATGGTTAAGTTGTGGTTTGGAGTAATATATGGGGGAAATTATTTGGTTTATTATTATTGCTAAATATAATTAATTGATTTGTAAGAAATTGGATTGCATGAAAATAATTGGAATATTCATGTTCATATTGATTAATATACCAAAAAAGATAGTTATATAACTAATTGATTTATATTAAAATGTTGAATTTGTATTAAACAACTGTATTACATAATTAACCAATGTGAGGATGGATATAAAAATAGATGACAATGTGAAGGGGTATAATATAGAATAGAAGGGAAAAATTGAATTTGATTAAGATTAGAGATGAGGATGAAGGGTAATATTGTTTTTTTTAAAAAATAGATGAGGAATAAATATGGTAAAAAGGAAATATAGAAATTGTAAATTTAATTGAAATGACTAAATACTGTGTTGGAAGAAATATCCTTCTGGGTTCTGCTCCAAATGGGGAAAAAGACACTGGAAACATGGAGACTGCTTGGAAAGATGGTTTAATGGTGGACAGGATCACATGGCTTGATGGGGCCCATTGTGTTAGTTTCTGTTGCTATTGTGTTGCAAATGTCCTTTCACAAAGGATTGACTTTCTGCCTCTGGCCCATTAACAAAGGGTGGTGGGCAGGAAGGTGGGAGCTGCTTTGTCTGTAAAATATGCTTCTCCATTTCTCATCCAGGGAAATATAATATTCTGCCTTTTTAATATTTCCCAAAATATTTCATTCTTCTAGGAAAGGGGTAGGTGCTAACCTCCTACAACTGTTTAAATTTGTGAACCGGCCAAATACTCTGTTCAAAGAAAATACGTTGTATGTTTGTATGTGTGTTTCTAATTATTGCTATTTATTGCTATTTGTTCTCTTTTATTCTTTAAAGTTTAACAATTCATTCTTTATCTTAATATTTTAATATTTGTTTGGGGTTGACTTTCTTCCCTTTCATCTTTTTTATTGTACAGCAATCTTTCTCCTCAAACCTACCACCTCTGTCTTTTCTTTCTTACTTACTTTCTCTTCTCCCCCTCTTCTTCTCCCTACTTCCTTTTTCTTTCTCCTTCTCCTCTTCTCTTCCTCCCTCTCTTACCTTCACTCCTACTCTAATTTCCCTTCCCTTCCTTCATCCCTCTCTATTGCTGTATCCTTTTATGCATATGGACTACTCAGAGGGCTGAAAAAGTTATTTTTGACTGGTCCTCGCACTTTTGACCAGTCCTCGAACTTACGACTGTCCTCACAATTTACGTTTTTGCCCTATCTTGTCACCATGGTGAAGAGAAGCAGTTGTGAAATGAGTGACATGGTTGTTAAGAATGCTGCACAGGCATAAATGTGAGGATGGTCATAAGTGTGAGGACCAGTCAAAAGTGCGAGGACCTGTCAGAAATGACTTTTTTCAGCCCTCTGAGTAGTCCCTATACACATAGCCATGGCCACCAGGTCACATGACCAGCTAGCCACGCCCACCCAGTCACATGACCTCCAAGCCACACCCACAAAATAAGCCACGCCCACAGAACCGGTAGTAAAAAAAATTAGAACCCACCCCTGGTTGGGGGTCACCACAACATGAGGAACTGTATTAAAGGGTCGTGGCATTAGGAAGGTTGAGAACCACTGATCTAGATCAACCCACATCTTAGTGCAGTAATTCACAAAGAATTACTCATCAACCCCCATTAAAAAAATCTCCAGGAAAGGTGACCCTACCATTACTCTGGCAAAGTGTTCCATTGCTCTTACCACCATGAAACCCTCCTTTCTTTAATTTCAAAATTGATCCTTGTTGATCCACTCAGTTCCACCAGAGAACAGATCTCTCTCTCACACCCGATAACCTTTTACATTTTTGTAGCCTGCTATCATATCTTCCTTTGAGTCTTTTCTTTATAAGCTAAACAGGCCCTGGTCCTGTGACTGTTCCTCAAAGAGCTTAGTTTCCAGATTCCTTATCTTCCTGGAAGCTTTCCTCTCAACTCACTGTAACTTATCCATGTCCCTTTGAACAGGATTCAGGAATCCAAATGCAATCTAACTATCACAATACAACATAGTTACTTTGAAAAACGTTTCCTGACTTGGGATTGTCATGTGAGATAATGATTTAGAGTAAGGATTTAGGAGTTGTTGTTTCCTTCTCCCTCTCCAACACTTCTTCATTTTGTTTCATGTCTTTTAGATCGGAAACCATAACTTATTTATCATTGACTGCTTGGTCTGTTCCAGCATAACAATGTAGTAAATCTGCTGTAAGTAAGAATTAGAATTAGAATTATTTTTTATTGGCCAAATGTGATTGGACACACAAGGAATTTGTCTTTGGTACATATGCTCTCAATGTACATAAAGAAAAAATAAAATATATTCATCAAGAATCATAAGATACAACACTTAGTGATAGTCATAGGATACTAATAAGCAATCAAATCATACTAGGAAACAATAAAAACAATATAAGTTGTAAAGATTCAAGTAACATGGATATAGCCATAAGTGGGACGAGATAGGTACTAGTAAGGATGAGAAGAAGAATAGTAATACAGTCTTAGTAGTTAATTTGACAGTGTTGTGGGAATTAGTTGTTTAGCAGAGTGATGGCATTCGGGAAAAACCTGTCCTTGTGTCTTGTTGCAAGTCAGATATGCTACTTCTGCAGAGCTACAGTATTGTTGGTGAATGTCAATAAAAGAAGTATAGAAAATTGATAATAGTGGAACATGTTCTACACCTCTCATTGTGTAGTATTCAAGGTCACCCTGTGAAGTTGAGTTAGAAGGCAATAGGGAGGATTGCTGCTAAGAAGTAGTTCTTTAGATAGTATGAAACCTTTTGCTGGCTGGGGAATTCTAGAAACTGAAATCCACATAACTTCAAGTTGCCAAGATTGAGTAACATGCTGAGTAGAGGATAATAGTTTGGCATAGGAGGGTCTGAGGACCAGTGGCAGATAATATGTCTAAGATGGACTAGTATCCAATTTACAGAAAAAGAGGTGAGATGAGTCTGAAATAAAACAAATAAATTGCACTATATAACACCTTTCTTTACCCCTGAAATTGATATTTTCAAACTGTTGCATTGTGGTTTAATAAGTAATGAGACATATATATTTTGGAAAACTCATAGACAAAAATGTCTATATTAAAGACAAGGAATCAGTAAACAACTGACTGGGAATAAATGAATGCAAAAAAGATGCAAACCGAGAAAATAATATTGTACAAAATGGAATATAAGTTTGTGCATAGAAATATATTGAAATGCATAGATGTGTGTCACATAGATAGGTCTTGAAATATAGTAAAGTCTCCATTTAATGGACACAATTTGCTAGACCTTAGATGCAGCTAATCAAATTTCCATCTAAACTGTTGCATCAAAAGAAGTCTGGACAAATTGGGATAAATTTATTTTAATTTCACCTTAATTCCATGACATCTCCAGTGATGACCATCATTTGCATACATTGTGAAACAAATGGTGCAAATTACATTATTTCCAGCAAATTTAGTCAGTTGCCCTATGACATCATAGCCTAGATGAGGCAGACTGATGTAATGATCTATGTTTAGATTTAACAGACAATTAGAAATAAGAGCATGCCCCTTTCCTTCAAAAAAGTCTGATAAAAAAAGTTTGAGTATTATTTTCCTACTGAGTTGGTGTACACCGTTCTTGTGGTCAGCAGAATTAGAATTTTGATTTTTTTTTTTCTGGAACAGCAATTATTTTCATCCAGATAGACTTATTGAATCACTACTCCTTTTGAGCGCTGCAATTTCCCTTCCATTTCTGTCAAAGAAACATTGTAAAATATCACAGCTCACCTACCCCCCTAGTTTAGACCCTGCTGAAGGATTCCTTCATTTGAGCAGTCAAACAAAATGAGTGGACCCCCCTCCCCCCAAAGATCTTCCAGTGGCTGGATCTGCAAAGGCTGATGAACTATTAAAACAAAGGATTTAATTTCCTTATTCATTCTGATTTCCCTTCAGTTGGGATTGCACCATAGGGAGTCCAGCTGGGCTTTACTCAGCATGTTTAAAATTAGGGAGTGATCCTTGTCCATATTTGCATCCTAGAAATACCAGAAATGATACTTTTGGAGTCAATGTTTGCATTTGGCCAGCATTCCACATAGCGTAGAGCCAAGAGAAGAAATTTGGCTCCCAAGAAGCATGCTAGAAATGTCTGTGATATTGTTTTGAGCTGCCTAGGAGGAGATGTTTTCAGTATGGGAAAGCCAACTATGAAAAATGGCCAACTTGTAGAAACTTGAAACAAGTTGATACATAAAATGTATTTTGTTTTGTGCAGTTTACCCCTTTTGTTGCTCTTAAAGATGGACTTAGAAGTGCATAACATAGATATTTAGTCTCCCTCCCAGAATGAGAGATGGTTTGGCATTCTGGCTTCTGTCCTTGGTTTTCCTCTGAGAAAAAGGCAAAGGGAGGTGCCTTGTGTCCAGTGCTACCTTCATCCTGGGTCAGGAGCTTGACTGTGAGCGTTCCTGATAATATATGGATTGTCTTTGAATTCTTTAAAAGTAAGCAGTGGTTTTACTTACATTTCACAATACACTTATGAAGTATGTCTAAAAGATAAACAAATGTTGTAAAAGTAGTAGAGAAGGAAAACAAAAACACATTTCCAAAAACCTGATTAAAATCTGACTTAGTTAAAACAATCAAGCCCCAGATAGAATATTGTCAAATATATATGTATGCATTCATGCATGCATCCATCATTAGATATTGAATTAATCTATTGATTCATCTAGCCCACCATGTATGTATCCATCCATCCATCCATCCATCCATCCATCCATCCATCCATCCACCCACCCATCCATCACTGAATTAATCTGTCAATTCATCTAGATCACTAGAATTGGAATTGATCATCAACAGCCTTCCAGTGACTTACCCTTTAATTCTTCATTTCTACAAGGGAGCAAAGAATATGATCTGGGATTTTTGCATGCAGAGCATACCTGTAAACCACACCTCTAAACCATAGGAAATATATTGCTTCCTACGCTGTGTATATATACATGTGTCTACTCATCTGTCTATCTCCAATAGCTTCAATAACTTGAATCAGGCTCTCAATCTGCCATGCAAACATCTTAAGATCGCACCTTTTGCAGAACTATCTCACATCCAAAGCCCACCCTGGAAAGCTGCTACAAGTGCTATCTTCCTACTACTAACCATCATGTTTGGTTTTGAGGTCTCTGAAAAGAGACATTGGAACATAGACAACCCTCCAGATAAGCTTTTCAGAGCACCCAGAGCAAGGCATTTCAAAAAAAAATTATGTGTCAATCCATATTTCTTATTTTGGTCTAGGGGGTTCTTGGAACATAGCATCATTGTAGTAGATCCTCTGGGAAAAGGATCAGGAACTTGGAACAGCAGAGACCTGGCCCCAAGTCACCATCTTTCTTGGACTGTTGCCTGAGACAATATATTTGCTCTGCTCATGAATGGGACCACCCTGATGAGGTCAGTACACCACAAGACATTTTACTGCTTAAGATGATAAACAAGATGATCTACTATCCTTCCACTATACATATAAAAGTTTATTATACTGGTCACAGAATCTTATTTTACAACATGTAATCTTCAACTGCTTCTGGGCTAGCTTAAGGGGTGGAGAGTAGACCACAGAGCACACACTGTGCTGGCTTCTAACATCTTACTGGCAATTTCTGCCCCCAGCATTTGTTACCTACATACCCTCTTACTTCTATCATGCATAACCCTCGTACCTGAACCACTACAGTAAGCTGGCTCTACTTCTACTATATCCTTATACAAACTTCATATGGGTCGGTATCTTGCACATACTGTACCTCCTAGTGCATGGGATCAAGATAATAGTATGTTGCCTTAGAAAATGGTCAGTAGGCTCAAGTTTCTACCTTGCATAGAATAGAATAAATGATTTTTTTTTCATTTTTGAGGAATTAGTAATATTCTTGATATTAAGGGACTGAATCAGGGGTGGGTTCTACTTACCTTTACTACCGGTTCGCAATGGGACCGCACGTGCAGAAACTTCCTGATGACATCCAGGTTGGTGGGCGGAGCCTCCCGCTGGTTTTACTACTGGTTCTTGCGAACTGGTCTGAACCAGGGGCAACCCACCACTGGACTGAATTAAAGAGACATGTAACTTAATTCATTTTTGAAAAGGTAATTTTATCTGCTAATCACAAAAACGACTCAGTATGTTTTTCAATAGATGTTATGGTATTTTGTAATGTTTGAGAATTAATTTTTAAAATTGTTTTCTCTTAAGGTAGATTTAAAAATCTTTTTGGCATTTGATTAATGTATAGTATGTTTACTTTCCCCTTTTCTGTTTTTGTTTATTTTGTTTTTGTAGTTTTTCATGAATTTCATTTCCTATTTTTTATTTGGTATTGTTTCTATTAAACTTGTTAAAATTCTTTAATAAATCTTCAAATAAAAATATAAAAAGAGAATATTTCATGTGACACTGATATGATTAAGTATGATTTAACTTATTAAAAAGCATCTGCTACGTAATGAGCTCCTCACTCTATCTAATGGTAGGGTTGCCCAGTATGATTATCATGAAACCAAAACCTGAATTAGGTTGATACAAGATTCTACTCCAAATAGCTAAGATCTCTTTCAGATTTTTATTAAAGGGCTGCTGGGCCATACTATCTTCATAATCACTATCATCGTCACCATCATCATCATCATCATCATCCTTCTTAAGATGTGTGGACTTCAACTTTCAGTCCCAGTGTGGATTTCGGCCACCCATGCCAGCTGGGGAATTTTGGGAATTGAAGTCTGCACATCTTTAAAGTTGCCAAGGTTGAGAAACACAGGTCTAAACACTGATCTTCTCTATCAATATTTTTCAATCTTCACCTTTGTGCATGATTTTTATTGAATTTTCCAAACAATTTCAACATCATTTGAACACATTTCTCTCTTAACAAGTTTGATTAACTTAAGAGCTCAGAACTTATTCTTTTAACCACCTTATCATAATATCTGGATGATTTGGGTACTTCCAGACTTTATGTATCCTCTAAATTCTGGACTTCTCCCCCTACACAATCATCCCACCAAATAAGATCCATTCACAGTGCAGGATGTAGTATAGTTTGCCCACTCTCTTAAGTAGAAACCATGTTACAAACTGTTATGTAAACTCATTCCTTGAAGTGAAATAAGCAAAAAGAATGACCATTTCATTAAACACAACCTAACCAATTAATTACCAGTGGCCTCCGGTTAATTAATCTATTGTAAAGCAGGCATCTGCTAATCTATTTGAAATGAGTAGAGCTATTCATTATGAATTCACTTGGTGATAGGTAGGACAGCTATTTATAGCTTTTTATCTCACTTCTAGGAATGCACGGACATTCCTGCATCCACATTGCAAAGACTGGTATGTGTGTGCGCATTGCTTTTAAGTCAATGTGCTCCCCTGTTGTTGTTGTTGTTTCCTATAAGCACCATTTTCTTTATCTCCCTGTAGATAAAGTCCCCTCTGTACTCAGGGGGAAATGGAAAGGCAGTGACTGCAGAGACTTCAAAACTTCAGAGCAGTGACTTTCCTCAATGACTACAGGTAATCCTTGATTTACAACAAGGATTGAACCCAGCATTTCTTTTGCTAACATTTGTTAAGTGAGTTTTGCCCCGTTTTATGACCTTTCTTGCCACCATTTTTAAGTGACTCACTGTAATCGTTGAGTTAGTCAACATTGTTGTTAAGTGAATCAGGCTCCCCCGTTGACTTTACTTGTCAGAAGGTAGCAAAAGGTGATCACTGACCCAGGGACACACTGCCACCGTCATAAATATGGATCAGTTGCCAATCATCTGAATTTTGATCACATGACCATTGGGATGCTACAACGGTGGTAAGTGTGAGACATGGTCATAAGTCACTTTTTTCCAGTGCCATTGTAACTTCGAACAGCCGGTAAATGAACTGTTGAAGGTCGAACTGTACTAATACTGCAATCAGAAGAGTAAAGAAATGCAAAATAGAAATAAATAGAAAGTGCTGTATCTCTGATATGCTTCCTTTAGCATCATTGGCTGGGGAAAGCCTCCTGAGCCAGTCACATGATCCAATAGGACCAATCCTATTACTTTTTTTGCTATAGAGTTTCAGGGTATGTAGGCTTTCCCATGTTAGGATATCATGAAAAAGATGTGTGTTCAACCTCATCTGATACTGCCATGCCTTTAATCCTAGGAACTGTTACTTTGGACCAGAGGTCTTCAAACTTGGCAGCTTTAAGACTTGTGGACTTCAGCATAGCTGGCTGGAGAATTCTGGGAGTTGAAGTCCACAAGTCTTAAAGCTGCCAAGTTTGAAGACCTCTGCTTTAGTCAGAGTCAGTTTTCAGGGTCCAGGGATAATGTGAAGCTCATTTCTTTAAAGAAATCAAACTGATTCTATCCCTTTTCAATAAAATAATAAAGGTGGGACACAAATAAACAAGCCTTCTGCTGTATTTCGCCTGTCATGTGTCCACACAAACGCTTGTTCCCAAATTCTATTTTTCCCACTAATTTGGGAAGATTTTATAAATTCCTTTACATTTTGTTGTCCGGGACAATTGATTTATTTAAATGCAAAAGGCTATGGTTATCATCTGTGAACCTGAAGTTGTTCTATATTTGCGATGGTGGTGAATATCTTGTTGTTCTAAATGTTTGCTTCTTTGGGAATCCCTCCCCCTCAAATATACGAAGGGAGATAATGTAAGATGGATCAAGTGGATTTTTCTAAATTTCCCCTCTCTATATCTTATGCAGATCCTAATTATATTTTATTCTGGCCTTTGAATGGCTTTTAACCTTCTCACTAAAAGATAAGTAACTGGCAGAGAGTGCTATTCTCCCGTTTCACAGTACTAGTGAAATTCTGAGGATGCATGTTTTATAGCTTTATCTTTCCAGAACACCCATTCATCCTTATCTTTTAAGAAAATCCTGTTATATTTATTCTGTATTCATTTTTTTCCCTTTAAAGTCTTCAGTCTGATAAACTGGTGCAATATAAAAAGTTTAAAGAACGAATAAACAATTTTCATTCCTAAAATCTTTCCACAAAGCCTTGAGGTCTAGAGCCTTTGTTTTTCTTAAGCATACGCCTACTTCTCAAATGATTGAATTCTGGTTTCTGAACATAAAAGTAAATGGCACTCGTTTTGTTAATTTACAGGAGTAGGAAAACATGAGGAGGAAATAAATATTTTTTTGTTGCTGGGTAAGAGGCAGCTTATATGAGGGGTGAAATCCAGCAGGTTCTGACAGGTTCTGGAGAACCGGTAGCGGAAATTTTGAGCAGTTCGGAGAACTGGCAAATACCACCTCTGGCTGACCCCAGAGTGGGGTGGGAATGGAGATTTTGCAGTATCCTTCCCCTGCCACGCCCACCAAGCCACACCACTCCCACCAAGCCACGGCCACAGAACCGATAGTAAAAAAATTTGGATTTCACCACTGGCTTATATCAACATTGTATAAATAGTATAAACAAATGGTTATATATTAAATACGGCATCTTCCGGTAATGAGCAGAGAGTGTCCCTGTTAATCCCAGACCAGTATGAAGAGGACTGCAGGCTCAGAGCTTTCTACACCAGGATGGCAGATCCAGGAGAACATTTCTTTCCTGCTGGTAAACCTATGTGGACTCCCTTTGTCTTTTGTTGCTGGTAGTTGGGTAAATGAAAGACATTGATCGTTTTCTGCCTTTTTTTTTTTTTAGTTAAGCATAGTCATACTCAGCTGGAAGGGAAGGACCACTTGGGGTCAAACCTGTTGCAGACTTAGCTTCCATAATAATATCATCTATTTAGATGAGCCGGTTCAGTCCACACTTAGCCTATAGTTACATCAAATAATATTTGCACTGAGTGTGTAATTACCTTTGGTCCTGTTTACCCGTCTAATTAACAGTTTGACATTGCATCCCCGCTGTGTTGACATCTGTCGAATTCTTCCAGAGGCTCGGCAGGTCCCCAAGTGTTTTTTCTCTCTCCCCCCACCCTTTCCTTTTGCATTTCAAGTTAGAGACCCAACCTGATTATCTCTAAATTAAAGGCATGCTAAACCACATGAAAAGCCAAAAGTCTGAAAGCAACCACACAGGATGTGGCCTCGGAATCACTTGGAAGATGAAACGGTGAAGCCCAGTGTCATTGCTGGGGACATCCACCCCATCCCTTCCCGAAACCTTGAGATAAAAATGTTTACTTAGGTGGTGGCAGATGCCCTTATTTTTCAATTAGAAGGAAACAATATAGATAAAATAAGCAAAATTAAAAAAAAAGGGATCTCAAGGAATATGAGAGCTACTCTATCAAATTCTCATTGTCTAGACTTAGGCCTTTTCCCAGTATTTTGCGGCTATTCAGAATCAGAAGTTTTAAATTGTTGGGGTTGAGGTTGTGGGGGGCAGAGAAGGAATGGTAAGAATGGAAAGGTCAACCAGGTTTGTGCTTTTGGCAAAATAAGTCCTTAAGGCGATTCCAGAAGTGAGGTGTGGTGGGGAATAGAATAGGAACTGCAGAGGAGTTACTGCTTTGAATGATGTTATACCTCCTTCCTAAATTACAGTGTTGATTCAACGCCATTTTGACACATGGCCCCAGCTTCAGGATTTATGGATCCAATCCCAAATTGGAACAGCAGCAACAGTAGCAGCACAACAACAACAACAACAACATTTATTCAGTCCCTTCTATGGATTTAAGGCAGAGTATACCACAGCCAGCATTTCAATCCTATTAAAATACGTTTGTAAGTTTGATCTGTGTAATTTCCATTGTACACTTCTTCTTCATACTCCATTATACTCCATGTTCATTTGGTTCCATCCGGTGAACCAGTGAAATTGGTATGAAAAACAACTATCCTACATGACCTAGTGTTAAAAGAATATTCTTTTATTTGTATTTTGGGTCTATAATAGATCAAGAACTAACTCGTTCAATACAATGCATATTTTATGGGGAAAATCTTTCTATGTTACCACTAGGAATCAACAATGACTTGATGGCAGACATCATCAATCTTACTTCATCAATCTTTAATAATATCTCATTCTTTTAATTTTCAAATTAAAAATTACAGATTGAAGGCAACTTTGGGAATGGTTTAAGGTAGTGTGTCTCAGTCTTGGCAGCTTGGAAATGTATGGATTTCATTTACCAGAATTTAGCTGGCTGGGAAATTCTAGGAGTTGAAGTCCACACATCTTTAAATTGCCAAGTTTGTGAAAAACTGGTCAAAGGAGTTGCACCAAGGTGGTGCAGCACAAAATCATTATGGCTTAGCTGTGTACTCTCAGCTACGTGGACCGATAACTGACATAATACGATGCAGTTTCCATATTTCAAAGGAAAAACTCATTTGGGAGTCCATGTTATCCTCTATGCACTTAAGCACTTCTATATTATTTGCAGATATTTATATCTATATTATTTGCAGATATTTATATTGAAAACAATCTTATTTGCAAAGCGATTAACAGAAACAAATAAAAAACAATATAATGATTATCAGAAAATCTAACTAACTGAAATAGAATTTAGAAAGGTAGCTAGTTCTACACAGAGGGATACTCTATGTATAATAAAAGAAATGAGACTTAAACTACTAATGATTAAGAACAGAGGCAAGAGGTTGGCTACAACACTGTGACCATTGTGTCATCCATAGTGCCTCCAAACAGCTTCCAGAGGACTCTAAAATCTCATCGGAGAGTCAAAACAATAGCTGGAAAATAAATAAATTACAAACTATCTCTAATCTCACCATATTTCAGCATTCGTATCTCATTTGTTGATCTGTGAAAGTGAATGTTATCCATTTAGGGATCTTATGAGATTTCATTATTATTTGGAATTTGTTGGTTGAAAACATTTCTGTCATACCCGATCAATTCACAGCTAAAGCTATACAGGACCAAGATATACCACCACATCCAAACCTACCATTTGCCAGTCAGAAAATGGACATGAAAATCTATACCTTATGGCAAATAAAAACCCATATTACTACTTGAGGGACCATCTCACCCCTATGGTATTGACCCATATCATTCATCCCAACAGAAGGGGCATGTTGTGAACCCTACTGGTCAAGGAATTGTTTGGTGAGGTCAAGAAGAAGGGCCTTTTCTGTCGTGGCTCCTGTCTTCTGGAACATCGTGCCCCTTGAGGTGAGATTTGCTTCCACCCTCTTAGTCTTCTAAAAAAGCCTCAAAACATGAAGGCCTTCCAATATTCAACGCGGTTATTGGACTAGGAAGAAGATTCCATTTTCACCCCATAGCATTCTAGTTTTTTAAAATTTATTTAATCTCTATTTTTTCAGTTTTTGTTTCAATGTTTTGTATTTTTGTTTTTTATAATGTTTGTAAACCGCCCGGATTTGCTTCGTAGTGAGGTGGGCAATATATAAATTTAATAAATAAATAAATAACTTTAGGGGAGATTTGCTTCTGAAAAGTACGTTCAAAAATGTGTTGAGTTGGAAGAAATGCCTTCTTACAAACTTTTTTTTTCTTTTTGCAAAAATTCATAAAGAAAGATGAAAACCAGCTACAGCAAATGAACCTGAAAATCAGAAATGGAGTAAAACCAAAACTGATCTACCTGTACACGAGTAAAAGCTGTCATATTGTCATGCACTTACTCCTGCATATGAGTAAGCTTCAGCTGTACATAAAAGAAAAGTTGTTATTTAAAACAGTGATTGTATGCAACTGTATAAAAAATACTAGATACGTTTGTATCCCCTGAGTTAAAATATTTTAATATTCTTAAAATAAGGGGGCATTATTGAGATCAGTGTTTAAGTTACTCAGTTGAACTGCTACAGCAGTTAAATGAATAGAAATGAGACCTATTCTTGGTGCAATAACCTCTAAGAAACTGAAGAGCTGTCTGCATTTTTTAAAAGTGCCTTGAAATAATTCAAACTAAAGAAACATCCTGAGCAATATTTTTAGTCACAAAAACAAGAAGGGAGTTGTCTAGTAAAGAAAAAAAAAAAAAGGGGGGGGGAAAGATAAATAAAAGGAGGGCAAGTCCCATACCAAAATAACCGACAGCTCCTACTGGAAGATGAAAGCAAACTTAGCTAACCTTTAATTTTCTTCCTGTTGTCCAAGGAAATCAAATACCAGGTGGGTGTAGACTCCCAGAAAAGGTAAAACCTTTTTGCTGCTGGAGCAGCTGTTGTACAGCCAGGACTCTGGAAAACTCTCCTTGATGAAAACTTTTGACCCTATGGCTGAACTGGGCATCAAAATAGATAATAGCAAAACATGGAATATTTGCTTTTCAGAAAAGGAAATAGGAAAGCTCATCAAGTAATAAATAGGGGCAACTCAAGAGTGTTTGGCATTTAATGGCCATATAGTTAGGGATGCATGGAAGCCACAGACCTGAATCTCAGTTTTTCCCATGAACTTTGCAAACTATGTTAATTGAAAAACAGGCCAGGTCACATACTTCTTGGGAAAAATATTATCAAGGAAATGGAGAGGGGAAGGAACAGATCAACAACTGCCACATGTGCTCTATGAGACCTTAAAATATGTCAGTATCCATGTGCAGCTGTCCTATGTAGTAATCTACTGATTTGCAGCTGGTAGCTTCATAATGAAATGCCTTCATTGGATTGACATACCTCCCAGACTGGTCCTTGGATGGAGTATAAAAGCTTTGAACTCCATATCTCGTTTTCAGTCCTATCTTGAGGTACTTTTGGTTCTTGGTTCCCATTTCCTAGCCCATCCTGATTTCTCAGACTAGTCCATATACTATAGCCAAAATGTGGAACATATGAACAGAAAAAACAAAATTTGAAAAATGCTTACTGTTCATATATAGAAACCTTCCTCATACTGGAACAATCCAGAAGAGTTGGTCATCAAGAGTTCAATACATTTCCCTTTTGCTTGCCTAGCAAGAGTTACAAAATCACCTGGCTGTCTATATTATTGTGTGTTCTGTAATTCAAACTGGTAAATAAAGACATAAATTAAGTAACTGTCTAGGGATAAACAAGCGGAAAAGAACAGAAACCAGGCAAGCAATATCCAGGCATGTTCCAAGAAGTTTAGTCCAGAAGTTCAAGCTTTTTTGGAAAAGGGATTTGTTCCCGAGTGGATGGAACTGTTCCTCATACTCTCTTTTATTTAGTCCTCTGGATATGAGTTACTGATTCCTCAATTAAATTTCAATCTCTCAATATCTGTGGGATTTGGATGCCATGACCCCGGCTGCTGGTGAAATAGACTTCAGTCCTAGCTCTCCTGATCGGTTTAGGCTACCAGCTTCTTGCAACTGGACAACCCCCCCCCCCCACCCCTGAATATTGGCACAAGTTGCCACTTTTTAAAAATAATCCTTTAAATGTTTAATTTTACTCTATTGTATTTAACATAATAACAGAGTTGGAAGGGACTATGGTGGTCTTCTAGTCCAACCCCCTGCTTAAGCAGGAAACCCTATACCCAGTGGTGGGATTCAGCCAGTTCGCACGACTTCGGGAGAACCGGTTGTTAACTTTCTGAGCTGTTTGGTGAACAGGTTGTTGGAAGAAATCATTAGGGCAGAGAACCGGTTGTTAAATTATTTGAATCCCACCACTGCCTATACCCATGATGGCAAACCTATGGCACGCGTGGGCATCAGTGGGCACGTGAGGTCAGTTGATTTTTGGGCCTTCTGGGCCCACTGGAAGTAGGAACAGAGGCTGTTTCCTGCCTCCAGAAGGCCTCGGGGAGGTGGGGAAGGCCTGTTTTTCATTCTCCCCAGGCTCCAGAGCCTTTCTAGGGACCTGGGGAGGGTGAAAATGGCGTCCCCCCCCACCCCCCGGAGGCAGGAAACGGCCCGTTTGCCAACTTCCGGTGGGATCTAAAGCCTCTAGAGCAGTGGTTCTCAACCTTCCTGATGCCATGACCCTTTAATACAGTTCCTCATGTTATGGTGACCCCCAACCAGGGGTGGGTTCTAAATTTTTTTACTACCGGTTCTGTGGGTGTGGCTTATTTTGTGGGCGTGGCTTGGAGGTCATGTGACTGAGTGGGCGTGGCTAGCTGGTCATGTGACCGGGTGGCCATGGCTATGTGTATAGGGACTACTCAGAGGGCTGAAAAAAGTCATTTCTGGCAGGTCCTCGCACTTTTGACTGGTCCTCACACTTATGACCATCCTCACATTTATGCCTAAGCATTCTTAACAACCATGTCACTCATTTCACAACTGCTTCTCTTCAACATGGTATAAGATAGGGCAAAAAACGTAAAATGTGAGGACAGTCGTAAATTCGAGGACTGGTCAAAAGTGCGAGGACCAGTCAAAAATAACTTTTTCAGCCCTCTGAGTAGTCCCTGTGCACAAAAGGACTACCCAGAGGGCTGAAAAATGTGATTTCTGACAGGTCCTCGCACTTTTGACCAGTCTTCGCAGTTATCATCATTTATGCCCATATCATGGTCATCATTTATGCCCATTGTACCATTCTTAACAACCGTGTCACTCATTTCACAACTGCTTCTCTTCACCATGGTGACAAGATAGGGCAAAAACATAAATTGTGAGGACAGTCGTAAGTTCGAGGACTGGTCAAAAGTGCGAGGACCAGTCAAAAATGACTTTTTCAGCCCTCTGAGTAGTCCATATGCATAAAAGAATACAGCAATAGAGAGGGATGAAGGAAGGGGAGGGAAATTAGAGTAGGAGTGAAGGTAAGAGAGGGAGGAAGAGAGGAGGAGAAAGAGAAAGAAAGAGGAAGTAAGGAGGAGAAAAAGAGGGTGGAGGGAAGAGAAAGTAAGAAGGAAAGAAAAGAGAGAGGTGGTAGGTTTGAGGAGAAAGATTGCTGTACAATAAAAAAGATGAAAGGGAAGAAAGCCAACCCCAAACAAATATTAAGATATTAAGATAAAGAATGAATTGTTAAACTTTAAAGAATAAAAGAGAACAAATAGGAATAAATAGCAATAATTAGAAACACACATACAAACATACAACATATTTTCTTTGAACAGAGTATTTGGCCGGTTCATAAATTTAAACAGTTGTAGGAGGTTAGCACCCACCCCTTTCCTAGAAGAATGAAATATTTTGGGAAATATTAAAAAGGCAGAATATTATATTTCCCTGGATGAGAAATGGAGAAGCATATTTTACAGACAAAGCAGCTCCCACCTTCCTGCCCCCCACCCTTTGTTAATGGGCCAGAGGCAGAAAGTCAATTTGCAACACAATAGCAACAGAAACTAACACAATGGGCCCCATCAAGCCATGTGATCCTGTCCACCATTAAACCATCTTTCCAAGCAGTCTCCATGTTTCCAGTGTCTTTTTCCCCACTTGGAGCAGAACCCAGAAGGATATTTCTTCCAACACAGTATTTAGTCATTTCAATTAAATTTACAATTTCTATATTTCCTTTTTACCATATTTATTCCTCATCTATTTTTTAAAAAAACCAATATTACCTTTCATCCTCATCTCTAATCTTAATCAAATTCAATTTTTCCCTTCTATTCTATATTATACCCCTTCCCATTGTCATCCAGTTTTATATCCATCCTCACATTGGTTAATTATGTAATACAGTTGTTTAATACAAATTCAACATTTTAATATAAATCAATTAGTTATATAACTACCTTTTTGTATATTAATCAATATGAACATGAATATTCCAATTATTTCCATGCAATCCAATTTCTTACAAATCAATTAATTATATTTACCAATAATAATAAACCAAATAATTTCCCCCATATATTCCTCCAAACCACAACTTAACCATTTCTGCTTTCAACACAATATGCAATTAATAGTATCTCAATTATTACAATTCCTTAGTTAAATAGAACTTTTTTTCTTCTGTGTTTTAAAATCTTGAACCTCCTCTTCCCCTAAATTTCCCATTGTTTGTAGTTTTGCACCTACCTTTTTTGGTGAGGAAAAAGAAATCTCTCTGCCTCATTTTGTCACGGTGCACCAAAGACCCTGCTTACTTTCAATTTCGCTTTTTCAGCATAGCTAGGGGAAAAAAAATCTGCTCCAGGAATTTACCTCTTTGCAGCTAGCTAGCAACAGAGCCCTCCGCAAAACAGCTGAGAGTAGGGCGGTTCTTTGAAGCCCCACGGCAAGAATTTAAAGTTTTTTTTCCCTCTAGCCATCAGCTGGGACTCCGGAGGCAGCAATAGATTGGGAGTGGGCGGGGTAAGTGAACGGCGACTGGGCGATCCAGCAGAGGCAGAGGGTGAGGGTGAGTGAAGGCGTGGGGGGGGGCGAGAGAGGGCTTTGGCGACCCCTGTGAAATTGCCGTTCGACCCCCAGAGGGGTCACGACCCCCAGGTTGAGAACCGCTGCTCTTGAGCCTGGGGAGGGCGAAAAACCACCTACCGGGCCAATTGTGCCATTGCGTGCCAAAAGTGGGGGAAGCACGGGGGGAGCATGTGGAGGGCGGGGTGCATAGAATTATGGGTATGGGCACATGCGAGCGCAACCCCACCATGCTCCCCCTGCTTTTGGCACACGATGGCAAAAAGGTTAGCCATCACTGCCCTATACTATTTCAGACAAATGGTTGTCCAATCTCTTCTTAAAAACTTCCAGTTTTGGAGCACCCACAATTTCTGGAGGCAAGTCGTTCCACTGATTAATTCTTCTCACTGACAGAAAATTTCTCCTTTACTCTCTACTTGATTCATTTCCATCCATTACTTCTTGTTCTGCCTTCAGGTGCTTTGGAGAACAGATTAACCCCCTCTTCTCTTTGGCAGCACCTTAGATATTGGAACACATATTTATTTTTATTTCATCATCATTTAGGAGTATTATTAATATAACTATGCATTTTTTGCAATGGAATATATCAGTTACTTTTGTTTTTATTTCATATTTTACCATGATTCTATTCTGTGAATGAAACATAATTCTGTTGTTTGTAATTTAAATGTAGAAAGTCATGGAGGTGACTTTATATTGAATACTCAAAAGATGAGAAGGGAAACATTCCTTTAGCCCTGTGAAAGGAACCGTGTTTGTGAAGAGACTCTAAGTTGGCATCTCCTTGACTCAAAGGAGTATAATAGGAAGGGAAGGAAAAACATGAGGTTCTGTTATTGTAATCTATCTCAATAAACTATAGTTCTACTTTTCTTCTGGAGTTGGTTTTCTGATCTGATCTACTTTATAGGACTGGCTGACTGACTTTCTGATTATTTATTTATTTTATTTTATTTTATTTTATTTTATTTTATTTTATTAAATTTCTATACCGCCCTTTGCCCGAAGGACTCAGGGCAGTGAACAGCCAGAAGATAAAACACAGAAATACAAAATTTAAAATAAATTAAAATGAATTAAATAATTTAGGCTGAATTTTAAAATACCCCATAATTAAACAGATTAAAATTTATGTTTAAAATTTAAATTTAAAAAAGGAGAAGATTTAGGCCAGGCCAGCTTGATGAAATAAAAACGTTTTAAGCGCGCGACGGAAGGTGCGAAGATCCGGGATCCTCCGTATCTCCGGGGGGAGCTCGTTCCAGATTATATATTTGGAATACTTGTAGACTGTTCCAATCCACTGAACCATATATTCCCCAATATATAATTGGGATTAAGAGAGTGCAATCAGTTTAATAACAACTGTGTAATATTTTTAGGAACTGAGAATCATGAATAAAAATAATAACTGTAATAGTAAAAAGATGCAGTTACAACCATCTAAAAGTTGGGGGTTTTTTTTGACAGAACAATCAGGTTTTCATCAATTTTCTAAAGCCAGGAAGGAAGGGGCCAATCTTTCAAGTGGTGTATATGGAGATACACAAATACAATATTGTATTACAATACAATACTTACAATATTGTCTGTTTCCAGTACATGTGATATGTACTACTTAAAGTGGGTTTTTTTCAGGGGTGAAATCCAGCAGGTTCTGACAGGTTCTGGAGAACCGGTAGCAGAAATTTTTAGTAGTTTGGAGAGCCGGCAAGTACCACCTCTGGCTGGCCCCAGAGTAGGGAGGGAATGGGGATTTTGCAATATCCTTTCCCTGGAGTGGGGTGGGAATGGAGATTTTGCAGTATCCTTCCCCTGCCACACCACCAAGCCACGCCCACCAAGCCACACCACGCCCACCAAGCCATACCACGTCCACCAAGCCATGCCCACAGAACCGGTAGTAAAAAAATTTGGATTTCACCATTGGATTTTTTGATTAGTTAAAAGTGGATAGAAATAGTATCAATAAATGAAATTAGTTTATCTCCATATCTGGATTGATTTAATACTCTTAAATTGTATACATGGTTGATCAATATTAGATGAATAAACATTATTTCAAAAGATTAATAAAATTGACTATTTAACTAGCATATATGAGTTGGAAGGGCAAGTAAATAAAGCAAGCTATAGAGAAATTAAATAAATATTTTAGTATAATGGGGTTGAAAATGCTGCTTAAGCTTACTAATTATTTCAAACTGTCTAGAAGATTCATTTAAATAGATAAATCCTTAAAAAAAATCTGGATACCAGATTTTAATTCATATTATTTAATTCATCAGCTGCAATATGTATGCAATCAAATGAGTTCAGTCATTGTATGTCTTTAAATATCTTTTGTAGGAAAAAAAAGAATGAGATAATCTCCCTGAAAAATAGGGAGGTGACCAAAAATAAATTAATGTCCAGGCAATTTTTATCAGTGCTGTCAAGTTATTTATGACTTATTATGATTTTTATTTATATTACAGTCTCTCATATAATCCTGAACATGTGATTTTTGACTTTCTAAAAGGGATTGTTTCAGAATGTGAAGAGTTTTCAAGATAAGAATTAACAACTGTACGCAATATGGTTGGAGTAAAATTGGCAGCAGACATGCTGAATTCTTTACATTCATCAGTAAACGTGCACACAGTTGTTTTTTACTCATTACCCCAAAAGAGGAAATTTATAACCGAAAATTGAATTAAAAAGGGCAGCAATTTGTCTGTAACTTGCACATCCTGATGCATATGTCTACTTGTACAAATGTAAATAATTATTATAATTTAAATAGGTATGTGTTATATGTCACTTTTCTAGAAAACAACGATGAATCCACTGGTGCACTTAGTCTGATATTCAAATGCTAATTATGGGCTAGTAATTTCAAATGGTAATTTAAGGACTAGTAAGCTCTTCCTTAAGATGGTTCTTTCCTTTCAGCTTGGACCTGGATTGGATAGGACTTCAAACAATGTTTAACTTCTGAAGTCTTTGATGCCTTCAAGTGGAGAACTGTCCTTTATAGATAAGTCACCCAGCACATGAGATGTGCAGCCGGATGTTATTTTTGCACAAGTTGAAATCTCCAAATAATCTTCAAGGGAATTCCTTAATAAAACATTCCACGGACTTAATGGCTGGAGAAACACAAGAGTATGGAACCTTATTGCGCAAGCTCTATCCAAAGCAAAACAAACCCTGAGTAATAAAGCTTGAGAACAGCAGCACGCTTCTTCACATTGTACCATCTTGCTTATCAACAAGATTCTGCTCTTGAAAAGTGGGATCTATCTTGATCCATTTGAATCTATGCAGCTGGAGGGGCTGACTCCCTCATCCCAAGTTATCCCACAGTGACGGGCAGCAGGCATGTGGTTTTATCTCTTAAAAAGATAAAGAACTTGGCTCACGGGATCTTTATCTCGTAAAAAGAGCAGAGGGGGCATCAAAGGGCCAAAGCAGCATGCTGTTCAGATGGAGCGCATTAGACAAAGGCAGTCGCTGACCGATAAAAATGGTTCCCTGGGATTGAGGCCTACCTTCAAAGACTTGATTAATGGTTGCCGGGACAACAGGTTCAAATCCTGAAAGGACGTAAGGATGGGGACCCCTCTCTCTCCCTCCCCTCTTCAGATTGCCTGTATCGGAGACCTTTCCTGTGTTTGTTGAGCGGCTCCGGCCCTTCTAATGGGCCCGCAGTTGGCAATTAAAATAATGAAACACAGAAAAGACACCTGCTTTGAATGAACACAGCAACCGGCAGAAAGTGCTGAGCGCCCCTCCAGTGGAATGCTTAGCCCTCTCCTTAACAGCATCCTCATTAAAGAAGAGAAACCTTTCCGTCTAATCCGTCAGTCTTCCCCCTCCTCCCTGCCCACCCTTTGCACAGGCCAACATGTGGATGTTAGCATAGCTGGACTGCTTGGCATTCCTTCCTGCCTAGTTTGGCGAACATGCTACATTTTAAAACTTGTTGGGCCCTTTTATGTTTTATTTGACCCTATGTAATTGCATTCCTGAAGGAGTAACAGGCTTGCCCGGTGATTTATGTCCTGTATTAAATGTCAGTTTTGAAAAGACACAGTTAACAGTTTGGTTTAACCTCCTGCCTTCCTAGGAAAGTTCAAAACGGAACCGTCGCTTGACTCTGGAGCGTGGGGTGGGGTGGGGAGGAGGGGAGATGGTGATTGTAGTGGTGGAGCAACGAGCTTTAGAAAAGACAGTGGATGGAAGCTGTTTACAACCAGCCTCACTCCTCAAATCCGTCTCTCTCTCTCAGAGAGAGAGAGAGAGAGAGAGAGGGAGGGGGGAGAGTTTTGTGTTCTTGCAGCATCCTCAATGTTTTCAAAGTGCACTAAATCAGAAATTGTTACCACTACTCATTGGCAGGAGATTGAGTGAATGATTGAGAACAGATATTTTTTATTGGATATTTTTCTCTCTCTAGATGAACACAAAATGAATGGCTGCATTGAGCCAGGTGCTCTGAGGGGCAGGGCTTGGCAATGTTTCTGCTCAGAGGATCAAGCAAATAAATTGCTCCTGTAATTGTTTGGGTTGGTGTATTGCTATCTTGCGATCTTTCGAATATCTTTCGAATATCTTTCGATATTCAACTTCCTTCTGCTGCTTTTCTTAAAATGAAATGAAACAGCAATTAGGGCAATAGAACAAAGGGAGTGAGAAAGGAAAAAAAAAGAATAAATTTAATATTGAAAGTGTTCAACAGCTGAAGGTGCATAAATGTACATGGAAATTTGGAGAAGTATCCTATTCCCACTACACACCAACACAAATCTTCCAAAATTGTCTATTACTTTTTATGTATTGTTTGCCACACAGTCATATATTGCACACTGTCCATGTCACATTTTAGGTGTGCAACTATATAAATTTGCTAAATAAATAAAAAGCACAGAAGACAACTAAAAGAATAATTGCTCCCACATTCAGAAGCTCATGGATGCATTTTATATTACAGGCTTATTTTTGTCTTGGGACTTTTGACTTGGGCAGGTAGCATCTTAGTTTTAAGCAGTAATATAGGGTTGGATGTAGGAAGTGAAAGCAAATCCTTATTTTCTCACAAAACACTGGATCACTTTGTGCCTTTCATTGATAAATAAACCTTGCAAGATCAGATGGTATAATCCAACATTTTATATCTTAGACTATAGTAACCACATGCCTCTAAGAAAGATTTTAGAGAAAAGGGCCATGTTTCTTCTCCCTAGTCACTACCTCCAATTGATCCCAAGTGGCATTGGCAGAATAAAATGATAGGTTGGCTCAAAATAAGACCCCAGTTCTTTAGCCCAAATATAGGATTAGAAAGCCCTTTACAGCAGGAAAAGTTTCACATTGTCAAGTTTGTTCAGCCACCACTCTTAAGACTGCCAAAACAGGAAAACCTTAACAGAAAATATCACCCAAGACAAATGCAGCAGAGAAGTCAATTGATAATTTTTTATTTTTATTTATTAAAAAATTTATATTGCTGCCTATTTGCACATGGTGACTCAAGGTGGCTTACAGGGATATAAAAACATCATATATAAAAATAAAACTAATAAAAGAAAATAATCAAATACTAAATGAATAAAACATTTTAATAGCTCCTCCCACCCCTCACCTCGGCAACAACACATCACACAAGCCATTTAATGGGCTCCATCCTGCTCTGGGTTCCCCAGGCCCACTGGCCAAACCAAGTCTTCAGTGCCTTCTGGAAGGGTGTTAGAGTGGGGGCCATTCTAATCTCTGGGGGAATGATGTTCCAGAGAAGGGAGCCACCACTGCGTGATCCCATTGTGAACCGGTAGTAAAAGTAAGTAGAACCCACCCCTGGCTACTACCACTCTATAATTTAAAGACCACATCCAGTTTTCATCACCAGACTATAAAAAAGATGTTGAGAGACCCTAGAAAAAGTGCAGAGAAGAGCAGCCAGGATGATTAGGGGATTGGAGACTAAAACATATGAAGAACGGTTGCAGAAACTGGACATGGATAGTCTAGTGAAGAGAAGGACCAGGGGAGACATGATAGCAGTGTTCCAGTATTTGAGGGGCTGCCACAGAGAGGAGGGGGTCAAGCTATTTTCCAAGGCACCTGAAAAGCCAGACAAGGAATAATGGATGGAAACTGATCAAGGAGAGAATCAACCTAGAAATAAGGAGAAATTTTTTGACAGAACAATCAGCCAATGGAACAGCTTGCCTTCAGAACAGTGGTGGGTTTCACTTACCTTTGCTACCGGTTCGCTTGCGTGCATGCATGCATGACTTCTGCACATGCGCAGAGGGTATTTGTTGATGTCCGAGCAGGTTGGCAGAGCCTCCTGCTGCCGCTACTACCAGTTCGCCTGAATCGGGGCGAACTAGTAGCAACCCACCGCTGCTTCAGATGTTGTGGGCGCTTCATCACTGGAGGCTTTCAAGAAGAGATTGGACTGCCATTTGTCAGAAATGGTGTAGAGTCTCCTGCTTCGGCAGAGGGTTGAACTAGATGATCTACTAGGTCCCTTCCAACTCTGTTAATCTGTAATCTAATCTGATTTCTCATATCACTCTGGACAAATGGCTGATATACAAGTTCAATCTTTCTTCTATATAGCAACTCTTATATTTCATTTCCACCCTCAGTCTTTGCTGTAGTGTTAAAATACTCAGTTGCATCTTTAACCATTCCTCTTACAATATGTTCTCCATTCTGCTCATAATTTTGCTGGCTTTAGTTAAATGTGTTCTCCACATTTTGCCCAATCAGATGTGTTATATAGCAATCATTATCTTTACCAGCTAGTATGGTCAAAGCTAGGGTAATGGGAATTGTAGTCCAAAATATCTAAAAAGTGGGGAAAGCTAGCTATAGTAACAAAGCTCCTGTTCCTTAAAGGACCAACACTTCTGCTTCTGCTTAAAAACTCTATCCAAAAATTAGAATTGTGAAATAAGAGAATTCTTTATTGGCCAAGTGTGATTGGACACACAAGGAATTTGTCTTTGGTGTATATGCTCTCAGTGTACATAAAAAGACAAGATACATTCGTCAAGAATCATAGGTACAACACTTAATGATAGTCATATGTTATACCAGTTTCACTTCTTGTACATTTCAAGTAAATAAAGAATAGAAAATTGCAATTATGAATGCTCATTAAAAGAAATCCCAGCAACCTTTACGCAACTAGTTCTCAGAATTCCTTGAAGAGAGGTTCCTAAAAGATGAATAATCTAGCAGTTCCAAATGTATTAAATAGATTTCCAAGTGAACTGTCCTTATATCGCAATGAAAGGCAATGAAATTACTGCTTCCCGTGGCCTGGCTTTTTCCATTCAAAACAAAATAAATAAATGACGAAAGAGATTTTCATCAAAATGATGTGAAGTCTTGAGGCTATTTTCCTAGACATTTTCTGCCAATGACTCATAAATTGTAGTAGCTGTTGTCACAGATGCTGGGTGATTAAAAAAATAAACCCACCTTATGAGTTGACGAAGGGTGTTATAGATAGAACCTTTAAGGGGAAAAGGGAAAGGTCTGTGTGATGTTAAAAAAGATAATGACGGTGTTGGTGAAGGTATCTCTGTGTGGAAAGCAAAATTAAAGCATGTTGACTAGTGAAGAGGGAACAAACCAAAAAGGAAAAGGTGGACATTGGTAGATCTACCCCTCTAGGAGCCAGCCAGGGGAACTTGTCTTTCCTACAAGGACAGGAAGGGCAAGAAGCAGGGGACTGACAGTCTAGACCCGTGATGGCGAACCTATGGCACAGATACGCGGAGCCATATTGGTGGGCACGCGAGCTCAGCTCCGGCACATATGCGTGTGCCAGCCAGCTGATTTTCGGGCCTTCTGGGGCCACCAGAAGTCAGGAAACACACTATTTCTGGCCTCCGGAGGGCCTCGGGGGGGAAGGCCATTTTTGCCCTCCCCAGGCTCCTAGAAAGGCTCTGGAGCCTGGGGAGAGCAAAAAACGGGCCTACCGTGCCCACCGTGCCATCACGTGCCAAAAGTGGGGGGGGGGAGCACAGGGGGGGTGCATAGAATTATGGATGTGGGCATGCGTGCGTGTGACCCCACCGCACTCCCCCCACTTTTGGCACGTGATGGCAAAAAGATTAGCCATCACTGGTCTAAACTAAGCACCAGCCTGGTGCTAAGCACCCCAATACAGAATGGGGCCAGGCATTAAAGATACAGAACATTAAATATACATTTATTTATTTATTTATTTATTCAATTTGTATGCTGCCCCTCTCTGAAGACTCAGGGCGGCTAATACAGGCATTAAAAATACAGAACAATTAAAACTCGGACCACATGTTTTCTGAATAGTTTTTATCCCAGAGCTATAATTGCACTCAACAATGAACTAAAGGGCCACCATCAGTGAGCTGTTGGGCAGTATTACTTGGTCTGTTGTGTGGATGTTTGGGTGGTTTAGGGGTAGGGAATTGTGGTGGGTGGGAGTGTGTTTGGGGATTGTTATGTATGTTGGACCTGGTCTTTGTGTGTTAAGTGAATTTCATTGTATGGGTATACTGTGTATACACATACAATGACAATAAAGTTAATAATTAATTAATTAATTAATTACAATCCTGGCTGGAATTTCTGAAGTTGGTTAAAGCACCAGAGACAGGGAATTTAGCCTGCAATGCAGAATTGCCCCATGTCTGTAAATCTGATCTTTAGTCAATGAAACAGGATGCAATACCAGCACTACTGAAGAAATCATACAGGAGACATATTTTAATTACCAATGGTTTATTATTTGATGATTTATTATGGCTTCCTGATGCTAAAAAAGCAATGTCTTGAAGACTGAATGTTACCTCTGGATTTGCCTCCAAATATCAGTTGAAGAACATCAGCAGCGGGAAAAGATTATGATTCTTGCCTGCACCCCAGAAACATCTGGTTGTCAACAGTAAGAAACAAAATGCCGGAATAAGATGGAATTGACCTAATCCAGCAGGGTTGCTCTTACATCCTTACAAAAATACATGGAGCAACCTTGCACAAGAGATCTCCCTTTGGGATTTAGTTAAAACATGGGAAGCTGGGGAGGCTGAAGACAGCTAGAGAAAAAAAATGTAAACTTGAAAGACATTTACAAACACCCACTTTGTCTACCTTGTGACTAAATAAATCCAAGAACACTACATTATATATATATATGTGTGAATTTCTCTGAAATTCTGTTCTTTGGGGGAGAAAAACCTGTCCAAGCATTAAGCCTAGGTGTTCTTCCGTAGACAGTGCCTGTGTCAACCTGAGACTAATGTTGCTCTTGATGTTCCCACAATACAGTTTGAAGAGATTAAGTTTAGAATTGATTTAGTTAAGCTGCAGCAGCAGCACAGAAAATACAGCAAAGATGAGAGAGGGAGACAGGGGTGGGGTGGGGGGAGAGAGAGTTGAGATAGATAGATGATAGATAATAGATAGATAGACAGATAGACAGACAGGCAGGCAGACAGACAGACAGACAGAGGTAGAGGTAGAGGTAGAGGTAGAGGTAGAGGTAGAGATAGATAGAGATAGAGATAGCTAGCTAGATAGGTAGGTAGGTAGGTAGGCAGGCATAAACACACACACACACACACACACACACACACACACACACACACACACACACACTATACTATTCAGAGCAAGGAACATTATGAAGGACAAAGAAAAATGGTTAGAAAATGCTACCCAAATAAATTAAAAGCTTGAGATAAGAAAAGGAAAAGATACCTGAAGTTTACATCAACTCCATTCGTGAATTTCTCTAATGCTTTCTGTCTTTGCACACCAATCTTTGCTTTCACTCTATCCATACATCATTTTGTATGTCACTTTTAACATTCTCACCTCTTCCTTTTTGATGATCTATAATCTTATACTATGATTCCATTGTACAAGATCTAGAATCTCAAGAAGGAACTCAAGGATTCAAGGAATAAAACACACTGCCGTCAACCTGCGCAGGACAGGGCAAGTTACTGTATATAAACAGGGAGATAACTCCATGCTCACTAATACTGTTGATATTACCTAGTTGGGTAATGAACATCTGCAAGCAAATGATCAAGCTCAGCTACCATCAAGGACTCCACGGTGTTTGATGTGTTTCCTTTTCTTCTGCCCTGCAGCAAGGGAAGGAAACAAGGAAAAGACCGAAAATGCTGGCTAGCAGCCATTGTTAGTGCTTCCCAACTGGCCAGCTAGAGAGAACTTTGGGAGATGATAACATTCATGGAATGCTTCAGTGTGCCAGAAAAGTGATGCCAATAGTTTTATAGAAGTGGGGGCTAGGGGTAACGCTCACAGCCTGATGGAAAGGTTCTTTGCCCTGTTCAAACGTTGTATTCTAAGTACTATTCACATCCAGCAGCTTCCCAATTTCAAAGAAGGCCAGTGTTGAAGGTTTCAGGAGCAGAAAACGAGCAGAGAATGAGATTTGGAACAAGCACTGAAAATATAGTCGGTGCATAGATGACTACAGGATTGGAGGGCTTTTTCTTGAGTAGACCTTAACTCCACCAATTGTCTGCACATGGTGTACAGTATGCTTTTTTCTTTTTTCATTCAACATTGGATTTCTTTTTTAAAAAAATAGTACTTTATTAGAGTTTATTATAACATTAAATGCAATTAGAAACAAAGATCAGAAAAAAACGGGGAAAGAAGAATGCAAGGATGTAAAAAGGAAAAAAAGTAGGGACTTCCGTTTTTTTTTCAGTGCAGTGCAGTCCAATATAGTTAAAGCTTTAAGTTTTTACAAGCCATTCCTATAACAACGAACTTCATTTAAATATCAAAACCTTAAACCAGAAAATTTTCTGTTTCAAGCATAAAGTCCAGAAGTAGTTTCCAAGTGGAAACAAAACCGAGTAAGTTCTCTTTAATTAAAACAGTCAGCTTTACTATCTTTGCTAATTTCATCATCTGTTCCATCCATTCTTCCATTGTGGGAATTGATGTATTTTTCCATCTTTGTGCATATAGGATTCTCACCGCTTTTCATTCAATGTGGCTAAACACATTCCATGTTTGGATAAATGACATGGCAGATCAGCAGCAGCGAAGGAGCGATTAGTTTATCATCTCTCTTAGCTCAACCATCTAGATCTTTAACTCTTTTAAGAAGTGTCATTTAAAGCCTTGAGAACACCCAGAAGCAAGCCTCGGGCTTCGATTCTACTTTTCTCTCCCCTTCAGTAAAGATGCAAAACAAAAAAATTTCCAGCTTCTGTTTAAGCATTTGTGAAATTGGGATAGAAGGAAGGCGATTGGTTGCTCAGCTGATAAAGCTGTAAGAATCACAGCTTACCTGCAAAAAACAAAGCTGTATTATTATTATTATTTTGCAAGGAAAATTTCAGGGACAAGGGCATGGAAATTTTCTCCTGATTATGATGCAAGATGGAGCTGTAGTACCCAAGCTAAGCATTTAAGACTACTTTTACATAAACAGAGATTCAATTTCAGCTGTAATAATAATAACAATAACAGAAGCAAAAGAACTGGAGAAAAATCACAAAATATAAAGACCTGCAAATAGAAGTAGAATGACTGTGGCAATAGTAATAGGTGCCTTAGGTGCAATCCCAAAATATCTGGAGCACCGCTTGAACAGCATCGGCATTGACAAAATCCACCATCAGTCAATTGCAAAAGGCAGCTTTACTTAGAACAGCTTACATCCTGCAATAATTTTAAAGTATTAAGCCACAGCCTCTGCCTATCCCAGGTCCTTGGAAAGAACTTGATAGATGGACAAAAATGCCAAATCCAGTCTAAATTTCCCATTTAAAGTACTACTATGTTTGAATTCAGTTGCCTGTGGTTTCTTCTCCTTCTCTGGAGGTTTTCGAACATAGATTGTCATCTATCAGGGATAGTGCAGTGAATCCTGCAGTGTGCAATGGATTGGACTTGATCACCTCTTAGGACCTTTCCAACTCCCTGATTCTATGATTCTATCTCAGATCAAGAAAGACTGACAAACACCTATGCCATACATTATGCTAAGCCACAATCTGCTCAACCATAGCTTATTGGCTACATTAGCAAACATGCAAAGCCATGCATTTTAACAGGACTCAACGGTTGGGTTCACACAACACTTTAACTTAAACCAAATAAAACAAGATATAGTTTAGCACAGTATATGGATCCAGTCTTAAAAATGTAGAGCACTGTTTACATTCAGCATGGCTAAAGTCTGCATTTATTTTTCATTCCTTTGCCTTTCTCTCCTCTCTCTTTCTGGCACATGCATATTTTTGCAGGTCTTGATTTGTTGGTAAAGTGAGAAACATTTCACCCAGGCAAGGCTGACGTTGGAACCTCTTTGATGTTGATATAGCCACACGGCCAGCAGTGTTGTGCCATATCCACTCCATTTAAGATATGACCATATGAGTCACCCAACACTGGAGGAGAAGCAGGAGGCAGAATATCATTGACAGTCAACAGTGCTGCAGTGAAAGTACTGCAGTAAGCCTTGGTCAACTTCCTGCTTATAAAAGAATTATGTCCCTCTTATAGCATTCACAGAAGTAAAAAGAATTATATCCCTCTCTCATTCACAGAAGCAAAATAGGTAGTGCAACAGTTTTGAAACATAACTACCATATACTTAACAGTCAGTGGTGGGATTCAAATTTTTTTTACTACTGGTTCTGTGGGTGTGGCTTGGTAGGCGTGGCATGGTGGGCATGGCATGGCATGGCTTGGTGGGTGTGGCAGGGGAAGGATACTGTAAAATCTCCATTTCCTCCCGATCAGCTAGGACTCGGGAGACAGAGAATAGATGGGGGCGGGGCCAGTCAGAGGTGGTATTTACTGCTTCTCTGAACTACTCAAAATTTCCACTACCGGTTCTCCAGAACTGGTCAGAACCTGTTCAATACCACCTCTGTTAACAGTCTATGAAAACCAAGTCAAACCACACCTTAAGAACTATGCTCAGTTCTGGGCATCATAATTCATGAGGGTTTTAATTCAACCTGGAACAGTTCAAAGAAAGAACAATGAAGGTGATCAGGGAACTCAAAAACTAAGCTTTTGGAGGAAAGATTGGAGGAACTGGGAACATTTAATCTTGAGAAGATGGAAACAGGGGAGCACACAGAACTGATACCACAGAGAAGAAGGTCAAAACCTATTTTCTATCACCTCCAAGTGAAGGACATGGAGAGCCAGTGTGGAGGAATGGCTGAAATATTTTGCTAGTATTGGGGAGACCCAGGTGCAAGTCAGTTTTCAGCCATGGAAATACATGAGGTGGTCACTTCCTTTCAAGCCAACTTCACACTGTTGTGGGCATAAAATGAAGGAAAATCCTTTGTGACCCACAATGAACTCTGAAGAAAAGGCAGGAAAAGAACCACATAGATAAATAATAGATACATAGACAGACAGACAGACCGGGGTGAAATCCAGCAGGTCCTGACAGGTTCTGGAGAACTGGTAGTGGAAATTTTGAGCAATTCGGAAAACTGGTAGCGGAAATTGTGAGTAGTTCGGAGAACCAGCAAATACCATTTCTGGCTGGCCCCAGAGTGGGGTAGGAATGGAAATTTTGCAGTATCCTTCCCCTGCCATGCCCACCAAGCCAAGCCCACCAAGCCACGCCCACAGAACCGGTAGTAAAAAAAATCGGATTTCACTACTGCAGACAGACTATACAGTATGTTATTCAGATTTAGACTGAATGTTAGAAAAAAATTCCGAAGAGTAAAAGTAGCTTAACAGTGGAGCCAAGGTGATTGTCTCTTTACTGACTATGTTCAAGCAGATGATTATACTTGTTGATTATCACTACATATTATCTCTTTTCTAAGTGACTCTGGATCTCCTTTTGGTGAAAGGCGGGAGATAGCTAAAAAATTGAAACATTTTCTATATCTTTCCTAGGTATGGAAGGAAGGCTGGCAGCAGGAAGATAAAGACAAAAAACATTGGCCTATTATAGCATTGGTTCAGTTCTAAAATAAGTCTAGACATTCCTCAATTCCTCAGAATATAGACTAAATCCAGTTGGAGAAAATATGTGTTACTTATTTATCAGCAAAGAAAGTTTATGCATATATTGTCATGGCAGTAACCCCATTCTGCTTAGGATTGTTTGGTGGGGGAACCCTGTCCCAAACATCTGTCCGACACTAGATGGAGAAAAATGGTATTTTAATTATTTATTCTGCTTTGGCTAGATCCTGTCCTTAAGTTCCCATTTCCCTCTCTTTTAAAAATGTAAACGTGTAACCACAGGCATGGTGATGGATTAGCTACCCATCCCAGAAAGCGGATTTTAACCCTGAGTCTTCTTCCTCTCTAACAGGCTCACAAAACACAATTAGAGATGTAGACAGATGTCAGTTCTTTGAGTGCTGTGTGGCCTGGCTCATCTGAAGTGGTAAGTCTGGAAGTGGGGAGAGAAATGCAGGGTTCAAATGACAGGCCTCTGAAGCACCAGAGTCATCCCGAACTGCCAACAGAATTGTGGGCTTCCTTAAAAAAAACAAAACAAGGGTGGACGAGTGGGTGGGAGGTATGACTCAATGTAGCCTTGAGGAATTTGCATATCTGAATTTGCCAGATGCTTTCCTGAGGGAGGCTGGAGCACAACTTCCTAGGAGGTCTCAGGCATCATTGGAATGAATGGCAGTTCCTTCTAATGGGATGGGTGGAAAACAATTCCCAAGCAGACTGCCTGCCCTTGGAGAAAATGTGGTCTCTTCCTGCCAACTGCTATTTCAGAAGCATGGCATGGGCATTTCATCTTCCAGAACTAGCTATTATCTCTTCGAAAGGGTGAACAAGAGGATTTAAATGAATATTGAGGCTGAAATTCATACAGCTCCATAAACCTCAAAAAAACAAGGGGGGGGGGGGAAATCCAAGGAAAGTCCCCAACTAAGATGACTGGGGAAGTCTATCAGGGGAATCAAACTCGAGATGTTTGTACTTCACCTCTACAAGTGTGGGAAAGGGCCTTTCTCTCTCTAACTGGTTGTCACTGGTAACCTTTTTTCCCCCTAAGTTAGGATTAAAATATTTTCTTACTCCACTTTATTACAGTTGCTGCTGTTGAATTTTATGTCGCTTTTAAAATATTTATTCTGGTTCGTTCCTCTGTTTTGGAATCAGTTTGCAGATGAAAAAGGGACAGCAAACTTTTATGAATAAATTTATTTATTTAGTTTGTCAAACATGTATTAGACAACAGATAAAGTATAAACATGATTATGAATACAGGAAATGAGTACGAATAAATGGGGACAGTAGGACAGGGACGGTAGGCACATTGGTGCGCTTATGCACGCCCCTTACAGACCTCTTAGGAATGGGGTGAGGTCAACAGTAGACAGTCTAAGGTTAAAGTTTTGGGGGTTTGGGGAAAAGACCACAAAGTCAGGTAGTGCATTCCAGGCATTGACCACTCTGTTGCTTAAGTCGTATTTTCTGCAATCAAGTTTGGAGCGGTTTAATGAAGAATACATAGAAGGTTAGAGTGTGTATCTGGATCAACCACAGCCCTATTGTGTGAGCAAACAAAACAATACAATTGGAAGCCGTTTCTCCAACCTGATTAAAATGCCTTAAAAGTAGATTGTGACTATGCTGACTAAAGTCCAGGATAGGCCCAAATCCAC
The DNA here is from genome assembly GCF_059756535.1 of Pantherophis guttatus. Taxonomy (NCBI): domain Eukaryota; kingdom Metazoa; phylum Chordata; class Lepidosauria; order Squamata; family Colubridae; genus Pantherophis; species Pantherophis guttatus. The sequence continues at coordinate 29,663,632 of NC_142063.1, read as the reverse complement.
AGAAACTGATGAAGGTGAAGAAAGAACAGGATTTACTCCTATTGTTTTAGTCCAAGACTTTGCACTGATTATTCCTTTCCTAGAAAAAAGAGAATGGCTGTACAACAGATGGGAATTATATTTTGTGCGGTTCAATCATCTTCCGTTTGTTTAGGCAAATGGTAGAAAGTATGGATCCAACGATGACCCATGTGAATTTATCTTGGTTGATGATTTTTTGATTGATTGATTGATTGATTGATTATGTGCCATCAGGTCTTAGTCACCACATAGATTTTCTCCATAATAATCTGTCCTGGTCTGATCTTTCAGATCTTCCAAGAGTGCACTCATTGTCACTGAAACTGAGTCTATCCACTTTGCTGCTTGTCATCTTGTCTTTCCTTCCACCTTTCCCAGCATTAGGGGCTTCTCTAGAGAGCTACGTCTTTGCATAATGTGTCCAAAGGAGGATAATTTGAGCCTTGTCATTTGTGCCTTGTGTGAGAAATCTGGATTGGTTTGTTTGATGATCCATTATTACCTTGGCTATCCATGGTTTTTCCAGGAGTCGTCTTCAACACCAAACTTAAAAAGCATCAATACTCATCCAACTTTCATTTCTGTCAACTATCACAGGGAACAACATTACTTGCGCTGTTCTGATCTTTGTACAGTAGGAATACACACATGATAGTATCTGAATATCTTTTCCAAGGCCTTCATGGCTGCTTTATTGCTATTTTGCAGCATATTTTTTTTGATTGCTTGTTTCTTTACAATTAATGATTAATGCTTTAATCATTAATACAATTAATGCTAAATGGGAAAAGCTATCTACCACTTCAGTATCTTCATTATTAATTCTAAGACTGGCTGCTAGTTAAAGAATGTACGGTAAAATGGGCCAATGATTTTGGGTTATAATATTCAAATGGATCAATGGGAGAG